>NC_134400.1:101980508-102301758 GCF_050003625.1 Haematobia irritans | reverse complement strand
AACATAGGCGGTGTCCCCACTAAGGGTTCATCATTATTGAGATGATTGCTTGTCCTCAATTGGATGCCTCGTGATGTCTTTCCGAAATCATTTGGCATCAAAAGTGGCCGACCAGTTCTTGGCAACTATTGAGAAATGTCATTTGAGTTGGAATTTTCAGTACACCCCATTAAATCGTGAGTATGGTAAGTGTCGTCTAATATTTACTTTTTTGGCATCATGTAAAATTACAAAATCAAATTAAGACCATTCCTTTTTCTTTACTGTCCGATTGCCATAACATGGTCCTTTGTACATCTCTTTGTCCGTAGCACCTTAGACAGCGAAAGACGAAATAGAAAGAGGACAAAAGGTTTTTCGGAAAAAGAAATATTCTCAATTATATGCTGACAGTGTAAAAACTTCGCCCCCATTGAAATGAATATTTTAAGTGGGAAGTTTTTCCATCCTTGCTACGATTCATCGACAAACAGACGGTAGAAATACCCTATACTATTCAAAGCCATTCCAAAACACAACAGCACCCATAGACATTTGAAGGAATAAACGAACAGTCACATTTTCTTCATAAAAATTGCTTCATAAAATATTATTGCTAGCATTGCCATTGGAACTGCTTCAGTCCAAAGACTATAGCAAACAATACCAAATTTATTGGCAAATAATTACAATTATGGAATATTGCTGGATGGTTGCTTGGTTTACTTATGTACTTCCTTCACGAAGGAGAAATGCATGTAGTCTGTAGTATTCCACGGAATGTTCTTCAAATATTGATCTACTCGTCGAACAATAAATAATTGACTTTTGGCTTTAAGTGGATTTTTATGGGTCAAGTTGTGTAATTTAAAAATAAAACAAACTACTGCTGAATACAACATGGAACTCCTGGAAGAAGAAAAGAAAATAATAACCTTTGGGATGAAAAAAGGGATATGCTCAATATACAAGTCCTTGGAGAGTCAATAGTAATTTGCATATAAGAAACATTCTCAGGGATGGCCGAAGGACAGACACTAAATTGAAAGTATCCAAGCGAAAAGAAAGGCAGTAGCATTAACAAATTTCAACGAGATGATTTAATTTTTAAATGAATGCATCGAGAATTCATTAGCCACACACACATAGGCTTTATCGTTTTAAAATTTCATATCTACGAGTATCTAAAGGGTGATACGGTCAAAATTTGGTCAAGGGAAAACGCGTGTAAATCGGTGAAATCGTTTATTTAAAAAATCTAATTAAATTTCTTTTTCAAGTTCAATTAGTATAAAATTCAGGAAAAATATTCAGTTAGGCTTTCGCTTTTCCAAATCCGAATTGCCGGGCCTCAGGCTTGACACCTGCCATCAGATTTTGTACAGCCACCTTGTCCACCTTCTTCGCCGCAGAAAGCCAATTTGCCTTGAACTGCTGCTCACCCTTAGCAGTTTTTTGGTCTTCTTTAGGTTCAGCTTGACAATAGCCCAGTATTTCTCAATTGGGCGGAGCTCTGATGTGTTGGGAGGGTTCTTGTCCGTGGGAACCACCTGCACGTTGTTGGCGGCGTACCACTCCATGGCCTTTTTACCGTAATGGCAAGATGCCAAATCCGGCCAAAACAGTACGGAACAACCGTGTTTCTTCAGGAAAGGCAGCAGACGTTTATTCAAACACTCTTTCGCGTAAATTTCTTGGTTGACAGTCCCGGAAGCTATGAAAATGCTGCTTTTCAAGCCACGAACTTTAACAGTTTTATGTGCTTAAAAATATCTGCTACCTTTCCCGTTCTTTTTGCCGTATAAAACTCCTGTCCCGGAAGCTGCTTGTAGTCGGCTTTGACGTAGGTTTCGTCGTCCATTACCACGCAGTCAAGCTTCGTCAGCATCGTCGTGTACAGCCTCCGGGATCGCGCTTTGGCGTCGTATTTTGTTTATCATCGCGATTTCGAGTCACTACCTTCTTGTAAGTCGATAGTCCGGCTCGTTTTTTGGCTCGATGCACGGTTGTAGACGATACACCCAGCTTATATGCGGAAACTACCGGCAACTCTCTTTGTCGTCCGGTTTTCGATTTCCCCCCGATCCAGACTTCCTGGCTGTCGACAAACGTTCCCCAAACACTTTAATTACATTTGTAACGGTTTATTTGGCAACTTTTAGCGATTTTGCCAGCTTTGCGTGCGAGTAGCTCGGATTTTCGCGATGCGCGAGCAAAATTTTGATACGCTGCTCTTCTTGCGTGGACGGCATTTTGACAACTGAAGAGTGAATTCCAAAATCAAAATAGGAGCAACATTCTACACACACACCTTCAAAATGAGGGGTGTTCAGGTTTTTTAAATGGAAAATTGAAAGAAATGCGTCAAGTTTATATTGACCAAATTTTGACGAATCACCCTTTAACTTCGATCTTCTCCTGTCTCTCTTTCGCTCTCTATAGATATAGATATGTAAACCGAGTAACATGGTCGGGAGGGGAGCCACCGTGGTGCAATGGTTAGCATGCCCGCCTTGCATACACAAGGTCATGGATTCGATTCCTGCTTTGATCGAACACCAAAAAAGTTTTCCAGCGGTGGATTATCCTACCGCAGTAATGCTTGTGACATTTTTGAGGGTTTCAAAGCTTCTCTAAGTGGTTTCACTCCAAGGTGAAACGCCGTTTGGACTCGGCAATAAAAAGGAGGACCCTTGTCATTGAGCTTAACATGGAATCGGGCAGAACTCAGTGATAAGAGAGAAGTTCACCAATGTGGTATCACAATGGACTGAATAGTCTAAGTGAGCCTGATACATCGGGCTGCCACCTAACATGGTCGGGAAGGAGTACCTCATTTTTTGATATCTGGTCGGGGGCTTCTTGAAAATTGGACCAAAGTTCTCCGACGTGCTTGAAATTTTCAGGGAAGGTCGGGGCGGCGTATAAGCAATAATCCTATTTTATTTTTCGATATTTTGTCGGGAAGAGAGACCTCGCGTTTGCCCGTCGTTGTTTAAAAGTACGATGAAAAAAATTAAACTATTGCGATTTACTTGAAATTTAATATGGGCTACTTGATTTTTTAACATTTGGACGGGGATCTCCCCCTTGCCCACCTTTATGAAAATTGGAGGATGACCTTTCTGTTGCCCGACTTTTTCTAAGTACAGCGATTTACTTGAAATTTGCAAAGGACATGGGTGCATGTTATGACATTAACCCTTTCACTACCGAATTAACCCTAATGTAGAAAACTTTAATTTTTCCTTCGTTTCTACTTGTACTAACAGCATGTAGCAAAAA
Organism: Haematobia irritans; assembly: GCF_050003625.1. Classification (NCBI taxonomy): domain Eukaryota; kingdom Metazoa; phylum Arthropoda; class Insecta; order Diptera; family Muscidae; genus Haematobia; species Haematobia irritans. Next base: position 102,298,494 of record NC_134400.1, on the reverse strand, counting down.
TATTGCAATTTGGAAGGAATACCTCAATTATTTATAAAGATATATGTGTTTGTTCTGAAAACTTAATTCTTGAATTGTGACCAAATGAGCATACGAAAGTAAACGTTATTTGGCTTGTAATATCTGTTGAAGTGTTGGAAAAAAATCAAAAAATCTGAAATAATATAGGCTATAGTTTTTATATGAATATCTATTTACTAGAGACGTACAGTAGAAAAATTTTCTCAAAATTGTGTATTTTTTGTTTATTGTCAAGAAATGTTATGAAAATACAATTTAGTGTCCAGAAATATGGAAAATATTTATAGCTTATTTAGATAAGAGCCTCTTCTTTAAAATATCATCGAGAAATAAATCGAAACTAAGTGGGGACATCGGTAGTGAAAGGGTTAATATGGTGTACAGTTTTTTTAGTGTTTGGAACGGAGAGTTGGCCACAACTGCAAATTTATTTTTTGGTATTTCATCGGGGACGTCCAACTTTTTATACCCTTAACCATAAGATGGGGGGTATATTAACTTTGTCATTCCGTTTGTAACACATCGAAATATTGCTTTAAGACCCCATAAAGTATGTATATTCTGTGTCGTGGTGAAATTCTGAGTCTTAATTTTTTGAATATTCGCACCGGAGGAGAAGCTCTTCTTGCCAGACTATTTTAAGTACAACGCTTAAATTTACATTCAAAAACAGCATAAAGTGTACTTCCTTTTCATATGTTCAGAAAGACATCTTCCCCGAACCTGACATTTTCAAAAATATTGTTATGATCATTTTTAGAGGACTTTTTCTTTGACAGGACACATAGAGTGCTTTTATGCAGCTGAAATAGCATGCTCTCCATAGATGTCACATACACTGAAAAAATATTTACGTGGTATTAAAGATTGCACAACCTAAATTTTAGGATGCGCAATTTACACATTATTAAGGACAAATTGTAATTAAAATAAAGTTTATAATCTTTGCTTTAAAATATTTTTTTAGTATATTTAGGACAGAAATTTTGGAAATTTGCGTGTCTCCGTTAACGTCGTATGCCTTTGAACTAAGACAATTTTTCCCTAATGTAAAGAAAAACATTTTTGTTATAAAGAAATCGTCCTTAGGTAAGGTTATTGAACCTGAAATATTCAATCTTTAGATTTAACATAAAAACGCTTCAAATATAGGTGAAGTCTTATTTTGAGGATTTTGTATTTTTGGGTTAAAGTTTTTTGAATTAGTCAAAATTCCAATAAAATCTTCCAAATTAGATTTCCTTAAGATAAATAAAAATGGTTTCGAATACTTACTGCGCATAACATCTCCATCCTGTGAATATATTGTGTCCAAATGTAGATCTGTTATATGCCAGAAGTAACCTGTAATAATAAAATGAAAAGACTTTTCATTAGTTTTTTTTTTTTTTTGAAATATAATGGCGATTATACAAATTAAATTGAGTTCGATATCATCAGAATATAGGACGAGGGTATATAAACTTTGTCGCGGACCCCATAAAATATTTATATTCTGGGTAGTGGTGAAATTCTGAGTCGATCTAGCATTCTCCCTTTGTCCGTCCGTTGAAATGTCGTTAACATCCGAACGAGACAAGCTAGCAACTTGAAACTTTGCATATATAGTTGTAATTGATGTAGGTCGGATGGTATTGCAAATGGGCCATATTGGACCACTTTTACGTATAGCCCCCATATAAACCTACCCCCAGATTTGGCTTGCGATTGCTCTAAGAGAAGCAAATTTTATCCGATCCGGTTGAAATATGGTACGTGGTGTAAGTATGTAGTCTCTAACAACCATGCAAAAATTGGTCCTTATAGGTCCATAATTATATATATAGCCTCCATATATACCGATCCCCAGATTTGATATCCTAAGCCTCTCGGAAAAGCAAAATTCATCCGATCCGGCTGAAATTTGGTACGAAGTGTAAGTATATGGCATCAACAACCATGCAAAAGTTGGTCCATATCGATCCATGGTTAGGTTAGGTTAGGTTAGGTGGCAGCCCGAAGGCTCACTTAGACTATTCAGTCCATTGTGATACCACATTGGTGAACTTCTCTCTTATCACTGAGTGCTGCCCGATTCCATGTTAAATCAATGACAAGGGACCTCCTTTTTATAGCCGAGTCCGAACGGCGTTCCACATTGCATGGAACCACTTAGAGAAGCTTTGAAACCCTCAGAAATGTCACCAGCATTACTGGGGTGGGATAATCCACCGCTGAAAAACTTTTTGGTGTTCGGTCGAAGCAGGAATCGAACCCACGACCTTGTGTATGCAAGGCGGGCATGCTAACCATTGCACCACGGTGGCTCATCGATCCATAATTATATATAGCCCCCATATAAACCGATACCCAGATTTGACCTCCGTAGCATTTTGGATGAGAAAAATTCAACCGATCCGATTGAAATTTGGTACATGGTATTAGTATATGGTATCTAACAATAATGCAAAAATTGGTCCATATCGATCCATAATTATATATGTAGCCCCTATATAAATCAATCTCCAGATTTGACCTCCGGAACATCTTGGAGGACCAAAATTAATCCGATTCGGTTGAAATTTGGTACATTGCGCTAGTAATAACCATGTCAAAATTGCTCCATATCGGTCTATTCGTCCATATCGGTTCATAATCATGGTTGCCACTCGAGCCAAAAATAATCTACCAAAATTTTATTTCTATAGAAAATTATGTCAAAATTTTATTTCTATTGAAAATTTTGTCAAAATTTTATTTCTATTGATCATTTTGTCAAAATTTTATTTCTATACAAAATTTTGTCAAAAAAATGTTTTCAAAATTTTATTTCTATAGAAAATTTTGTCTAAATTTTATTTCTATAGAAAATTTTGTCAAAATTTTATATCTATAGAAACTTTTTTTTTAAATTTTATTTCTATAGAATTTTTTTTTAAAAATTTTATTTTTATAGAAAATTTTGTCAAAATTTTATTTCTATCGAAAATGTTGTCAAAATTGTATTCTATCGGAAACTTTGTCAAAATTTTATTTCTATAGAAACTTTTTTTTTAATTTTATTTATATAGAAATTTTTTTAAAAATTTTATTTCAAAATTTTATTTCTGTAGAAAATTTTGTTAAACTGAATTATATACATATTTAATCGGCCTTTTTTATACCCACCACCAAAGAACGGTGACGGGGGTATAATAAGTTTGTCATTCCGTTTGTAACACATCGAAATAGCGATTTCCGACTATATAAAGTATATATATTCTTGATCAGGGAGAAATTCTACGACGATATAAGCATGTCCGTCTGTCTGTCTGTTGTAATCACGCTACAGCCTTCAATAATGGCGCTATCATCCTGAAATTTGGTATAGATGCGTCTTTTGTTGGCAGGCAGGTCAAGTTCGAGCTGTATCGGTCCAATTTTTGATATAGTCCCCATATAAACCCACCTCCCGATTTGGGGTTATAAAAACCGTAGCTTTTATCTAATTTGCCTGAAATTGGAAATCTGGAGGTATTTTAGGACCATCAAAAAATGTACCGAAAATGGTGCCTATCGGTCCATGTTTTGGTATAGCCCCCACTAGAAATTGTACTTTGGTATAGCCCCCACTTCCAAATTTTTTTATGGGTCTGGGTTAATAAAAAAATGTAAAATTCTCGTAATTTGCCAAACCCTCTCAAAATAAATTCTATGCTAATGGGAAAGTCAACTGGCACAATTTCGAAAATGAAATTTCTAATTTCATTTTCATTGTTTTTTATTTATTTTTTTATGTTCTGTTCTTTTCTGCGACATTTAATCGTTCAAAATTAAATTTTAATTTTAAGCCGCCAACTTGCGTCTAATGAACTTGAAATTAACTTGATCGGAAGTAGAAAAAAAAATGATGGGGGATTCCGCGATGCTCTTAAAAATATATGCTTGTGGAACAACTTCCAATTTTGTTTTGCTGGGATATATACCTATACAGTCTGAGGCCAATACTTTGATAAACGCAATGCCAAAGTTAGTACATCCCCATTCTATAGTTGAGCTTACTTCGACCGGACCAAGCTTATAGATCTTCCTCTATGAATTTCTAGGAAATTTTTGACAAAAATAAATTAAGATTGAATGCTGTCTATAAATATGGGCCGGACCTAATTGTGCCCATTAGGTCTCATATTCTCTTGTCTGAACCGCTCTAACGTATGGTCGTTGCATCTTAATGTCAACAATAATACATTCCTTTAGTTTTTTTTCTTTAATGAAAGGGACATACCTTTTCCCACGCCTACCTCTATAGAAATTTTGCTGACAGTAAAACAAATCAAAAGGTACCGAAAACGAAGACAATAGAAACCATAAGACGGAATGCACAACAATAAAAGTGAAGAATAGAATGGAAGGACTCCAAGACAAGACAAAGTGTAACAAAAGATTTTCTGTCACCAAAGGATAACATAACTGTATGAGTAAAAGGCATCAGTCAAGTATGTGTGAATGTGTGTGTTATGTTTTTTTGCCATTGTGAAAGGAGACAATTTTACAACTGTTGCATGGCATTCAGGACATGGCATTACTTACCCACATATTTCTTTTACACTGCGCTTTGTTTTTTTTTTGGTTTCTGCGCGCTCAAATGAATGAATGGCAAAAAAAGGACGACACAAAAGGACTGACAGTGCCTTTGACATTGTTACGGAATTGGTGTTTTGTTATGGTCTTTGTAGGAAATCTTTAGTTTTTAGTTTGTTTTGAAAGGATTTATACCTTTCGGAGACCTTCTCTACACAGAGGAAAGTAAGTGGGATCAAAAGCGAAACAGATGTGAAACTGCCCCAGGTTTTCCTGTTTTCCAGGCGGAGAAGGGTAAAAATTGTGACCCATAAAATGAATGCTTGGGCCCAGAAAGACCTTTTGTGATTAGCATTCCCATGTGGGCGAAACCCTATATATATATAAAAGGAAATATAATTTAACTTAATTCAGTGAGCTAAGTTAATTTACAAAGGCCACTGAACTGTATCACAATCTAGTTGTTCGAGTTGTGCCACATAAGGGCAAATCTGTCCAAGGTATTTAAAAAATTTTTAAGATTTCACGAATCATTATTATATTGTAAACATATTATTAAAAATTATTCTAACTTTGATGTCCACCCATATAAGCAATTAATACAATTTCAAAGCATCTCGAAATTATTGCACAGCATTGTTATAAGTCGTTCGAATTCTGCTACACTACAAAAAAAGCATACCCGGTTCCAAAGATTTTATCTTTATTTTAAAACAAGTATATACGGCCGTAAGTTCGGCCAGGCCGAAGCTTATGTACCCTCCACCATGGATTGCGTAGAAAATTATACTGCAGACTGTCATCCACAATCGAATTACTTGGGTTGCGGTAACACTTGCCGATGGCAAGGTGTCTTAAAACTTCCTAACACCGTAATATATTCCACATAGTCCATACGTTGTATATATTAAACTAAAAAAGGCCGATTAAATACGTATATAATTAAGATTAAAGTTTCTTTAGAAATAAAATTTTGACAAAATAAAATTTTGACATTTTCTATAAAAGTAAAGTTTGGAAAAAATTTTCTATAGAAATAAAATTTGAAAAAAATGTTCTATAGAAATAAAATTTTGACAAAATTTTCTATAGAAATAAAATTTTAACAAAATTTTCTATAGAAATAAAATTTTGACAAAATTTTCTACAGAAATAAAATTTTGACAAAATTTTCTATAGAAATAAAATTTTGACAAAATTTTCTATAGAAATAAAATCTTGACAAAATTTTCTATAGAAATAAAATCTTGACAAAATTTTCTATAGAAATAACATTTTGACAATGTTTTCTATAAAAATAAAATTTTGGTAGATTATTTTTGGCTCGAGTGGCAACCATGATTATGAACCGATATGGACCAATTTTTGTGTGATTGGGGATCGGCTACACGCTCACAAAAAATCGCTTCTGTAACATATACTCCCAAACACATTTTGCTTCAAGCATATACATTTTTGGGTATTGCCCAAACATTTATATGTTTGATCTATTCCAATATATAATATGTTTGAAAGCATATTGGTCTAAACAATATATGTTTGGGTAGGCTAAGTTCCAAACATTTTGTATTTTTGCATCCCAATTCAATAATGTTGTCTTCCAAAAAACAATATGTTATTATGTGAACATATAATATGTTTGGAAGCATTTTGCACCCAAAAATATTATATGCTTAAAAAAAATTCTCCCAAACAATATTGTGCTCAAAATTTTATTTATTTATTTATATATTTACAATCATAATGAATTATGAAAATAAACAGGTAATATAGGTGCTAACAACATGGGTTTTCGACCTGAATGCTCAAAATTTTGTTTCTGCCCAATTGTATATTCCCCCACATCTTTCTCACTTCCACGAGATTTTTTAGTTCTTAGCACCTTTTTCTGTAATACAAACATTGTAGAAGAAATTATTCAATTGTATGATTTTTTTATTTTAATTTTACCTTTTGCCGGACGGGGATTCGAACAGCGGACCACACAGTTTGTAAGGATCAAAGAAGTAGCTGATCAATTGCCCAAGGAAAAATAAAATGTTAATTTTGTAATAACAAGCAACAACCACCAACTGAATTCAATATCGCTCCCTGTTAAATAGCGCTCCAAGCTACTAAACACATATATGTTTATAGGATGTTTCTAAATTAATATATGTTTGCATCCAAGCATATTATATTTACAAACATTTTATGTCCCAAACATAATATGTTCTAACATATTAACATATATGTCCCAAACATGTTATGCTAGTTTATGAACATTATATGCTTGCACTCAAAAATATTGTGTTTAAAAATTTGTGTTCCAAACATATAATGTTTATAGCCAAACATATGAAAAACAGTCTTTTTCATCCGTGTATATATAAATATAGACCGATACGTACCAATTTTGGCATGGTTATTAGTGGCCTTATACTAACACCACGTTGCAAATTTCAACCTGATCGGATGAATTTTGCTCCTCCAAGAGGCTCCAGAGATCAAATCTGGGTAACGGTTTATATGGGGGCTATATATAATTATGGACCAATTCTTGCGTGTTTGTTAGAGACCACATTCTAACACCATGTTCCAAATTTCAACCGGATCTGATGAAATTTGCTTCTCTTAGAGCAATCGCAAGCGAAATTTGGGGGTCCGTTTATATGGGGGCTAGACGTAAAAGTGGACCGATATGGCCCATTTGCAATACCATCCGACCTACATCAATAATAACTACTTGTGCCAAGTTTCGTGATTAGCGTGATTTCAACAGACGGACGGACATGCTCAGATCGACTCAGAATTTCACCACGACCCAGAATATATATACTTTATGCGGTCTTAGAGCAATATTTCGATGTGTTACAAACGGAATGACAAAGTTAATATACACCCATCCTATGGTGGAGGGTATAAAAATTTGGTATTGATTCCGAGCCAAAGAAGCGGAGAATACAAGTAAGGATACTTTTAAGACACAATTCTCTTTTAAATTTGGGTTTTGTGTACTTGCTTCTAGGAGGCAAATTTTAATTTTTCGCTTTTTCAGCTATTTTTCTTCATATGCTATTAAAGTCCCTTAAAAGCGAGTTAACCACAACTTTATTTTCCAACTTCAGACTCGACTTCCAGTAGAAATTATAATTAAACGTCTTTAAAATAAAGTGTTGAAAAACATGTCCTATATTTGAACGATTTTTTGCTTTGTAGTCAAGATGCATAAAGGCAACAAATTTAAAGACAATTTCATTAATTTTAAAGAATTTTTCTGAATTATTAAAGTCAAGTTGACCTTAAAATGTTTTTTCGTTCCTGTTATGATACCCATTCTTAAGTCAAAGCCCTTAATTATAAGGACACTATGACTTCATTGAAAAGTTTATCGACTTTTGGACAAGGAAAAAAACTTTATATTAGAGAAATGTGTCTTCTATGGTAAGCAAAATTTGCATTCGTATTTTAAAGACATGAAATCATTGACCTCAGGACAAAATTTTTTTTTTCAGTGTAAAAAAAGACTTGTGTGCCTTATCATTGCCAGCACTCATTGATCAGAGAGAAGATCAACACGGTGATATCACTTAGACTGATAAGTGAGCCTGAACTAAGAGGCTGTCATTAAACCTAACCTAATCCATTAAAGTACGCTGAAAGAAATATTGATTTAATACCAAGGACAAATATACTTAAAATAAAGAAATTTTAATTAAAAGAATGGTTATAATATGGTATTTACTTTATCTTTAAATTTAGAACACGAAATTTTGAAATTCATATCCCTCTGCTAAAGTCGTATACCTTTGATTTAAGGTCACTTTACCTAAAAGCGAGGAAAAATATTTTTGTTTTAAAGAATTAACATAAACTTTAAATTATCTGAAATAATGAATCCTTGAATTAACAAAGAAAAACTCTTCAAATATGGACGCTTATTTTAAGGATTTTGCATTTTTTTTAAGTTTTTTTTATTACGATAACATTTTTACATTGAAGTATCTGTTATTATTTGAATTTTTAGACTGGCATTTATTTCTACATGAATAGCTTTGTTAATACATCGCAAAACAAGAGAGAAATTTCGATAAATTAAATCTATAATTAAATTCTAATTTGCCTAAGAATTAATACGAAAATCTTTAAAGGAATGTAAAAATCTTTAGAGGCAAGTAAATATAGGAGAAGTAATCTCATTAAATTCTCATATACTTAAAAGCAAAAGTACAACAGACAACAAACAGAGTTAGTTTCTATCCATAATTATATATAGCACCCATATAAACCGATCGCCAGATTTGACCTCCGGAACCGCTTGGAAGAGCAAAATTTATCCGATTCGGTTGAAATTTGGTACGTGATGTTAGTATATGGTACCCAACAACCATGCAGGAATTGGTTCATATCAGTCCATATTTATATAGAGCCCCCATATAAACCGATCCCCAGATTTGTCCTCCGGTGCCTTTTGGAAGAGCAAAATTCATCCGATCTGGTTGAAATTTGGTACGTGGTGGTAGTATATGATATTTAACAACCATGCCAAAAGTGGTCCATATCAGTCCATAATCATATATAGCCCCCATATAAACCGATCCCGAGATTTGGTTTTGGAGCCTCTTGGAGGAGCAAATTTCATCCGAGACAGTTGAAATTTGGTACATTGTGCTAGTATATGGCCGTTAACAACCATGCTTAACTAGGTCCATGTCGGTCTATAGTTACATATAGCCCTCAGATAAATCGATCCCCAATCACACAAAAATTGGTCTATATCAAGTTCATAATTGTATACACTCATAGAAAAAATCATGCACGGCGTGCTCTTTCAAAACGATTTGTTCATGAAAGTGAATCAACACACATGTGGTGTCAAACCGAGAACAGGCGGTGTCAATCTGACAACGATAAAATGACACCATGCGTTGTCAAAACAACAACCAGCGTTCATGATCTGAAAACGTTATGGTTACCACTTTATAAACAAATTAAAAAAAAAAGATTTCCTCCGGCGTGACTCGAACCTGTGTTTTCTGCACCATACGCGTTAACAGTCACCTTGCACATTGCCCCACCGAGGGAGTTGCCATAATAACGTCTAACGATTATTTTAAGACTTCTCATGGTCAAAGAAAAACGGATGCCGTTCGTGAAACCGTGAACGCCCGAGGACGAAATTGTGAACATTCCGTTTTGATTTTTTGTGAACGTTTCCGTTTCATTTTGTCACCGTCCGTTCACGACTATGGAACGTAATTTTTTCTATTAGTGTCTAGCCCCCATATAAGCGACCCCCATATTTCAATTCTGGCTTTCTATGTACCTTGCAAAAGTCCATATCGATTCGTAATTATTTGTAGACTTACCTACACATACCTTTTTTCTCTAATATTTATATACCACATATGGACTGACTCACAATTTAGAAAACGATTTAAGATACCACAACCCAAGTAATTCGATTGTGGATGACACTCTTTCGTAGAAGTTTCCACGCAATCCATGGTGGAGGGTACATAAGATTCGGCCTGGCCGAACTTACGGCCGTATATACTTATTTTTCTTTTTTATATCCTTTCTTGCTAAATATTTTGACTTACTCGTCGTACGTTCCGATTTCTTTTGACGAACCAACAAAAAACAAGTATATAAAGCAGTAAGTTCGGCCGGTCCGAATCTTAAATACCCACCACCATGAATCAAATATTAGGGTTTCCTTTGAAATTTCAGGGGGGTTTGAGGACAGATCAAGCAGAGCAGTTCAACCAGTCCATTTCCTGAAGATAAATTTAAAGATTTTACCTATGAAGAATTTATCAGATTCTCGCTTTATAAGAACCATTTTTGTTTGAGTTTTAGAGGAATCATTAACATCTCTTGTAAGTGTGCAAGAAAATTATAAAATAAATCTGTAGATTTCCACCCGAAAAGTAATATCTGGAAGTTTTACATTGAGTTTCAAGCAATTTTCATTATCAGTGCGCCTTATATACCCTCAAGAAGTGAAATCGGTCTATATGAAGGCATTATCAAATGGACCGATAAAGATTTAATCCGATACACGTTTTTGTGAGCCTAAAATACCAGAATATTTACAATTTCAGGCAACTCGGATAAAAACTACGGCTTCTAGAAACCCAAGGAGTTAAATCGGGAGATCGTTCTTATGGGGGCTACACTAAAATATGGACCGATACTCACTGTTTTCAGCACACCTCTTTATGGCCCGAAAATATCTCTAGATTTCCAATTTCAGGCAAATTGGATAAAAATTACGGTTTCTATAAGACCAAGACCCCAAATCGGGAGGTCGGTTTATATGGGGATCATACCAAAACATGGACCGATGCTCACGATTTTTTTGGCACATCTCTTTATGGTTCTAAAATACCTCTAGATTTTGAATTTCAGGTAAATTGAACAAGTATATACGGCCGTAAGTTCGGCCAGGCCGAAGCTTATGTACCCTCCATCATGGATTGCGTAGAAACTTCATCTAAACACTGCCATCGGCAATCGAATGCCGATGGCAACGTATCTTAAAACCTCCTAACACCATCTTCTAAATTGTATGTAAGTCCATACGTGGTATATATTAAATCAAAAAAGATCGATCCAATACGTATATAATTCAGTTTGACAAAGTAGACATAAAATTTTGACAAAATTTTCTACAGAAATAAAATTTTAACAAAATTTTCTATAGAAATAAAATTTTCACAAAATTTTCTATAGAAATAAAAATTTTGACAAAATTTTCTATAGAAAGAAAATTTTGACAAAAATTTCTACAGAAATAAAATTTTGACAAAATTTTCTATAGAAATAAAATTTTGACAAAATTTTCTATAGAAATAAAATTTTGGTAGATTATTTTTGGCTCTAGTGGCAACCATGATTATGAATCGATATGGACCAATTTTTGTGTGATTGGACCAATTTTGGTCTGGTTGTTAGCGACCATATACTAACACCACGTGCCTAACTTGAACCGGATCGGATGAATTTTGTTCCTCCAAGAGGCTCCGGAGGTCAAATCTGGAGAATGTTTTATATGGGGGCTATATATAATTATGGACCGATATGGACCAATTCTGGCACGGTTGTTAAAGAGTGTACTTTACTTACAATGTACCACTTACTTACAATGTACCATGTTCCAAATTACAACCGGATTGGATGAAAATTGCTTCTCTTGGAGACTTCGTAAGCCAAATCTGGGGATCGGTTTATATGGGGGCTATATATAATTATGAACCGATGTGGACCAATTTTTGCATGGTTGTTAGAGACCATATACCAATATCATGTACCAAATTTCAGGCGGATCGGTTGAAATTTGCGTCTCTTTGAGGCTCCGCAACCCAAATCTGGGGATCGGTTTATATGGGCGCCATATATAATTATGGACCGATGTGGACCAATTTTTGCACGGTTGTTAGAGACCATATACCAATACCATGTACCAAATTTCAGCCGGATCGGATGAAATTTGCTTCTCTTTGAGGTTCCGCAAACCAAATCTGGGGATCGGTTTATATGGGGGCTATATATAATTATGGACCGATGTGGACCAATTTTTGCATGATTGTTAGAGACCATATACCAACACCATGTACCAAATTTCAGCCAGATCGGATGAAATATGCTTCTCTTAGATGCTCCACAAGCCAAATCTGGGGATCGGATTATATGGGGGCTACATATAATTAAAGACCGATATGGACCAATTTTTGCATGGTTGTTAGAGACAATATACCAACACCATGTACCAAATTTCAGCCGGATCGGATGAAATTTGCTTCTCTTTTAGGCTCCGCAAGCCAAATCTGTATTTCGGTTTATATGGGGGCTATATATAATTATGGACCGATGTGGACCAATTTTTGCATGGTTGTTAGAGACCATATACCAACACCATATACCAAATTTCAGCCGGATCGGATGAAATATGCTTCTGTTAGAGGCTCCACAAGCCAAATCTGAGGGTCCCTTTATATGGGGCCTATACGTAAAAGTGGACCGATATGGCCCATTTTCAATACCGTCCGACCTACATCGATAGCAACTGCTTGTGCCAAGTTTCAAGTCGATAGCTTGTTTCGTTCGGAAGTTAGCGTGATTTCAACAGACGGACGGACGGACGGACGGACATGCTTAGATCGACTCAGAATTTCACCACGACCCAGAATATATATACTTTATGGGGTCTTAGAGCAATATTTCGATGTGTTACAAACGGAATGACAAAGTTAATATACCCCCATCCTATGATGGTGGGTATAATAAAAACTGCGGATTGTAGAAGCCCAAGAAGTAAAATCGGGAGATCGGTCTATATGGGGGCTATACCAAAACATGACCCGATACTTATTTTGAATGCATGAATTTTAGTGCAATAAATTTGCAGATTCATTGTTATAGAAAATTTCTCTAAGTGCTTTCATCCAAAGACAACTCCATAGTCATTTCGGATGATACATCTAACTGCAGTTATGCTGTGAAGAAGACAAAATGTAGACGTATGGCGAAGAAATATTTTCATTCGCCTCCTCCGTTTTTCATTTCGAAAACGACATTTACGAAGGTGTGAAAAGAACCAGGACAGAAGAGTAATAGTTTTAAGGAATTGCTGAAAAAAATACAACAACTGCAACAGAAGCAGCAGTGACAGAAGCATCTACAGAACATTTAATTTCAACAAATTTCTACAAATGACAAGAGACAACGTTAACTGATGTGACATTAATTGCAACACATTTTCACACAGTTCTCGACACATTTGTCTTCGTATTTACGACTCTAAGTTTGCCGCTGACGTTTTTATGCATGTGGTGAAAGAAGCACATAAGGATTTTTCCTTCGTAATATCTTAAGGCAATGTGATTGTCTTCAAGACTGAGTATTTGCTTACACCACATAATTGCCATGGTTTTAATTTTCTCATATGTATAGAGAAAAACGAAAATATATTTCAAAAGATGGATCAAGTTCGCAAGAATCAATAAAACTGAACTTAATTTTCTTCGAAATGACATTTTTCGGCATCATTATACCCGTTGCCGAATGGGGATGATGGGGGTATAACAAGTTTGTGATTTCGTTTGTAATACGTCGATATATCAACCTTCGAGAGGATGATAAACATGTTACATGTTCACTGTCCCAAAATAACATTTTGCTCAAGGAGGTGGTCATATTACTTCTCCATAGTAACAATGGATAATTGTCGTCGCATAATCAATTTTCATACCTAAACCACATAGTGGTCAGGGTATAATAAGTTTGATCTGCCAAAAAATGTGCCTACCAGAAATATTGATTTTAGACCCCATAAAATATATACCGATCGACTCAGAATCACCTCCTGAGTCGATCTAGCGCTTGGTGTCCGTCCGTCCGTCTGTCCATGTATTTGTTGTTCACAGGATTCCGGTCGCAATTATTAACCGATTTATATAAAATTTGGTAAAGGGAGTTTTTTGGGCACAAGGACGAACGCTATTGAATTTGGAAGAAATCGGATCACATTTAGATATAGCTCCCATATATATCTATCGCCCGATTTCGACAAATGGGGTCACGTTGCGCTTTTTTTCAAACGGACCGTCACCAAATTAGGCAAAAGGTAATATTTTTCATCGTCCTTCAAGTCTGCAAAATTTCATCCAAATCGGTTCAGATTTAGATATAGCTCCCCTATATATGTACCGCCCGATTTTTCTAAATTTGGCCATAAAACCCTTATTTATCAACAGATCTTACTCAAAGTTTGTAATCTTCTATAGCATTAACTATATGTGCAAAAAATCATCGAAATAGGTTCAGATTGAGATATAACTCCCATATATATGTATAGCCCGATTTTCCCAAATTTGGCCATAGAACCATTATTTATTATCCGATCTTACTCAAAGTTGTCTAGATCCAGAGCTCTATAGTACTAACTGTATGTGCACAATTTTATCGAAATCGGTCCAGATGTAGATATTGCTCCCATATATGTATCTCCCGATTTTAAAAAATTCTCCCCTAATAACCTTATATTTGACCATACAGGCCTCATTTTTTAACTGATCTTACTCAAATCTTGCACAAGGTAACCTTTTGTGATATTAATCAAACCCTCAACATATTATGCAAATTGGTTCAGATTTAGATATAGCTTCCATATATATGCATCGCTCGATATTCCCAAATTTGGCCATATTTAGTACTCTTATTTATTAACCAATGTTACTCAAATTTCAAATTTTGATGTACTAGCCGATCGTACTTATACGTACTTGTAGCTCTTACATAAGAATATTGCTCGATTTTTACAAATTTGGATTTATTACCCACACTAATTGAACGATTTTCTCTTTTTTAATAATGGGCTCAATATTAGTGGCATACTAACCCCGTAGAAGCAATATCAACTACAGCCAGTGTTGCTAGAAGTAGCGTAAATTTCCTATATGTAGGGGTTTTCTAATATTTAGCGCCTTGTAGGGACGTAGGGCCACAATGTAGGGACATTTGCACTCAACACAATTTGTAATAATTTTTACATTTTGGTGGCTCTAGAGGAGGAAATTAGAAGCCGGCAAGGCTTGATCTTTAACAACGTGTGGTAACAACAGTTACCACTCGTGCCAAAAAAAATCGAACAAAATTTGAAGATTACCACAAATCTACCAAACAAATCTATAGAAATTTTTGTCAAAAAAATTTTGTCAAAATTGTATTTCTACAGAAATTTTTTTTCAAAATATTATTTCTATAAAAAAAACTGTCAAAATTTTATTTCTATGGAATTTTTTCTCAAAATTTTATTTCTATAGAATTTATTGTCAAAATTTTATTTCTATAGAAAAATTTCTCACAAAAATTTTATAAAGAAATGAAATGAAATATAAAACTTTTCCAAAATTTTATTTTTATAGAGATTTAACAAAAAAAAAATTACTATTTTGGGTAGAATTCTACCAACTGTGGCAACCGTGGTGGTAATACAAATTTATATTCTAAGTTATATACGTTGCATATTCATGTTTTAAGATAATAAAGTACTTAGAACCATTTTGTTTTGTAAAATTTGTTTGAATTTAACGAAAATATTGTAGGGAAAATTGTTTGGGAATGTATGGAAAAGTAGGTAACTTTTTTGTCCTTATAGGGTAAACCGAACATTTTCCCTGGCAACACTGACTATGAGCTATAGTCAGATTGATACAAAGCACCCATAAACATGTACCCCTTAATAATCTTAAATATGCAATTGCGGTTTATATTCCATACCTATATCAATGTTACTCCACAAATGCTTATGTTTACTAAGGGTGGTTTAGGGTATGATATAGTCGGCCCCGCCCGACTTTCTACTTCACTTACTTGTTTATAATAGTTTTATTTTCAATCCCATCTGATGTTGTTGTCAAATTGTTCGTTTTTCTTTCTCCTTACAAAGCTAGACATGAGCTTTGTAAGGAGAAAGTCCATAACTTTGTAAAATATAATATATCGCTGAAGATGATCACCGATGGTGTATCGAAATATCCGAGAACAGCAACATTTCAATAAAAAAGTAATGACAAACCACAACACCAGCATTTTTCATTAGTCCATGACCTCAAGCCAAACGAATAATCCCAAAATTGTAAAATAACTTTTTTTTTTTTTAAACATATGTCCCCACTTTTCTCTGCAAAACTCTATAAAAATCATAATGATATCATAATTAGGTCAAAACTTATAAAAGTTTCAATTCATATTTTTAATTCCCAAAAAAAATTCAATTATGGAAAAAATGTTCCTTGCCCCCAAAAACTTAGAATTTTCATGATTCTTCGTTTTTACATAAGAAGATCATTGTTTAGTAAAATTCGGCAAAACTTTGCACTTAACCTCACTACCTCCGATGAAATATTACATTTCTGCAAAAGTGCGTTTATATGTAGGCTATACCTAATTTTGATCTGATTTAAACCAAACTTTGCACACTTGACTATACTATCAAATATACTCCTTGTGTAAAATTTTAAGCAACTCTAAGAAAAATACACAGTCTTGCACAAGTTTACATACCCCTGAGTTTTTAACCTTCTAACTAGACATGTAAGAAACATGTTGTTGGTTATAAACCACACTTAAAATTTTTTCTTAAAAATTAACAAATACTTTGTTTTTCAAATAATTATACTAAAATTAAAGCATATATATGCACAGTTTATAATATTTTATTATTTAAAGAAAATACAAATTCTTTAATCGTATGTAAACTTGTGTGCACATCGGGCGTAAAATATATTTTGGGGCTATATCTTAATCTGAAGCGATTTCAACCAAATTCGCTATACATAGCTAGAAGGTTAATTCTACCACCTGTGCAAAATTTAGGCATTAGTCTGAACCGATGTCCACCAAATTTAGTACACTTGACTATTGTACTCCTTGTGCAAAATTTGAATTACATAAATCCAAGAAAAACTATTTCCAATTTTTAAAGAACCTTCTTTTGATTAAAATTTCTTTTTTTTAAGAAATTTGTCCTTAATATTGTATTTAATTGGATATACGAAAATTTAAAACACCTCTTTTTAAATACATAAGGCATTCTTAAAAATAAATTTATCCATTTAGATTGTTTGGGAAATTAACAAGTTAACACAGGCATACAAATTTACAGCAAATGTTTACTTGGTGCAGTTTCCCCTCTTTATGAGTCTATATAATATTCGTGACAAAACTCCACACGATTGTTTTTTGTTTTACTTGGTGCAAACAAATTTCGACTTATCAAATTATAAGAAATTGCTGTTGAAAAACTTTTACTGCATTTGTGGCAAAAATTAAATCTATCAGAATCTCCGAAAAAAAACAAAAGGAAGTACGTACCAACATGACGAAATTTCGTTGCAGTCATTGCTGATGTTGCCAGAGTTATTGCTACGTTCACCATCATTTCTACAAGAATAATTTGTATGATGCCATTGTTGTTGCTGTTTTTTTTCTATTCTTTATATCTTTGTTTGTGTTTTTAATACATTTTGTTGTTTATTGTTTGCCATAGCATAGAGTGAGCAAAGACGCTCTTTGGCTTCTTCTATCCTTACCATTAAAAAGACGAACTTTGCTCCGACACTTCGAATTTGATACAATTTTCATAATTCCTAAATATTTTCCAAAAGTTTCGCAAAACTTTTCTCGTTAACATTAAATTTATTTTATATCCCCCACCCCCCCCCCCCAAGTCTTTTACGTTTTTGTGATAGCTATGCGACACTGCGGTAAAATGCATGTGTATATCGTCGTTAAATATTTTGCGTGGTGCATTTTTTCTTTCATTGTTGAAAGCGTCAGCCCAACCACATTCTCAATTTATATCATGTGCGGATGAAGAATTTTTAATTCATTTATATCCATTAGCAAGAACCAAACGTATGAGTATTTAAGTCAGAATGAGAGATTAACATTCGATTACATACACGCAAAAAAAAAAAACAAGTAAGGAAAGTCTAAAGTCGGGCGGGGCCGACTATATTGTACCCTGCACCACTTTGTAGATCTAAATCTTCGATACCATACCACAACCGTCAATTGTGTTGGGTGCTATATATAAAAGGTTTGTCCCAAATACATACATTTTAATATCTCTCGATTTGGACAGAATTTGATAGACTTCTACAAATTCTATAGACTCAAAATTTAAGTCGGCTAATGCACTAGGGTGAAACGCAATGTTAGTAAAAACAAGTATATACAGCAGTAAATTCGGCCGGGCCGAATTTTAAATACCCACCACCATGAATCAAGTATAATAGTTTACTATGAAAACTCTTCGTCGTAGTGGGTTACTTGATAATATATAGAATTGTAGGGGGTTTGATGACAAATCTTCTCCCAAACGAGCCAGCTCCCGAAGACAAACTTTAAAGATTCTACCTATGAAGACCAGATAAGATTCTGGATTTATGAGAACCAATTTTGTTTGAGTTTTAGAGAAAATATAAATATATCGTGTATATGTTGAAATTACGCCTTGATTTAAAATCTTAAATTTGTAGATTTTTCCGCATTTATTTAAATACGATGAGTAAAATCTGGAACTTTCACTTTCAGTTTGAAGCAATTTTCATGATCAGTGCGCCTGCTATACCCTGAAAGAAGTGTTTTCTTTTTTGAGAAACGTAAATTTAGACAAGCAAAGTTTTTTTTTGACACAAATTTTAGAGACAATCGTTGAATAAACGAAAACACTTTATAAGAAAAAGAAATTTCGTTTGTCTAAAATTTTATTATAGATTACTAATTTCCAGCAAATCGGATAAAAACTTCGGATTCTAGAAGCCCAAGAAATAAAGCCGGGAGATCGGTGTATATGGGGGCTATAGGTTAGGTTAGGTTAGGTGGCAGCCCGATGTATCAGGCTCACTTAGACTATTCAGTCCATTGTGATACCACATTGGTGAACTTCTCTCTTATCACTGAGTGCTGCCCGATTCCACACAGAAAAAAAGTGTCTCGTAAATTTAAGAAAATTTTTACATTAATTTATTACAAGAATTTTCCAGAATTTTAGTTCATTTTTCGCATCTTCAACTAAAATTAACTACTCGGAAGGAAATTTTACAAATTCTAAGTAGCAATCGTTTAGTTCATGGCCTACAAAATACGATGGAAATTTCCTTAAAAAATTTCTTAACTGGTAGTTAGAAATTCGTTTGTCATGCTATAAAACTACAGTCGAAGCTCGGTTTAACGAACGATATATTGTCAGGCCCTCTCGTTATTTAGAAAAATTCGTTAAATCGAACGGGAATATTAAATGTTAACTTTTATTGAAAATCGTAGTTTTTTTACCAGATGAGTAAAAATGCATAATCATTTGAAAAAATTAAAGCACAGAGACACTTAAAAAATAATACTTAAAATAATCCTGATGAACTTGATATATCTAAGTTAGGTTAGATTGAAGAGAGGATCCAAGATTCGCTGTCGTATGGGGGCCTATATACACCCATGTCATAATTTGTATACTCTAACTTCTTAGACGAATTGCCTAATTTGTTTCAAGAATGGCCAGGCATAGGTAGTGTTCATAGTAACATCTTCCTAAAACGTCTTACATACACCACTACTCCGCTGCTCCTGTCGGCACAGATGTACTCTCAACGCTAGATTGCCGTTTCGGCCGGGCCCAAAAAAGTTTTTCAGCGGTAGTTTATCCCTCTCACTAATGATGTTGATATTCCTGTGTATTTCATAGTTTATCTTCAGCTATAAGAGGGAGGTTCCTTGTTATTGAGCTAAATTTAGAATCGGGTGGCACTCATTATTAAGAGAAAAATTCACCACCTGTCCAACTGACAATCCTACGAAATATTGCCACTAACGAACCTATTACAGGACTAGTACCAGTGCTCGAGTTTGTCGTAGTTTTTAAATTTTCATATAATTTATTGATTTCTATACTCTCTTTATTTTAAAATTTTATTTGATCTAGACATTTACCTATGGACCAACATAGTCCAAAAGTTTTTCTTTCTGATGCAATTTGGATGATCAAAATAATACAGGTACCTAAGGGTTTGTCGCAGACTATTTCATGAGTACCTGTCTAGTCCTACTAAGTTCTCCCAGGTCATGTAGTTTGGAATGAGTCCAATCCGTGGCCTGCAGTGTAAATTTATCCCCGTGAATGACAAACCCGTGTTGAAGTGACCGGTCCCTTCCATACGTTTCGGCCAGAACTGGGACTGGTATATTCACACCAGGGAGAAGTCCTGTACCGGTTCTGTTGTAGATCCATTTCCCTTAGCGAAGCTGCGCCACTCTATCTAACATAATTTTACCAGTTACCCGGCCATTGAATATGTGTTTTTAAACATTTTAATGGAATCTAAATATCTTGGGAATGCCGTACTTTGTGGACATTTCCTAAGGGCTTAAGCCATACTCCCAATCGTCAAATATTGCTGATTTTTTGTTGTTTATTTTCTTAAGATTAAAAGCCTTTTCGTTAAATCGAACGTAAATTTTGTTCAATTGTTCGTTATTTAGAATACTCAATGTTAAGAATTTTGACATTCGTTAAAATGGATTTTCGCTAAATGGGATTTTCGTTAAACAGAGCTTCGACTGTACTTGTGAAATGTAAAGTATTTTGTAAATAATAAGTGCAATTTACTATAAGATTTTTTTGTATGAGAAAATATTTTTTTTACGAAAAATGAACTTGAAAGTGGATAGCAATTTCTTACTGACAATTCCTATAGTTAATAATTGTTGGTAAAAAATTACCCAATGAAATATTTTTAGTTCACATGTAATTAAATTTATAGACATTTTCGTCAAAAATGGTAGATAACATTTCTTGAAAATTTTGCAAATTTTAAGTTAAACGTTTCATTGATCGTAAACTGGTGTGCCTTTACGAATATTATTCTTAGAGTAAATTGTCAGCAGATGCGATGAACTAATGCATAGTACAGACATCTTTATCGGCATAGTGGAATGTGATTAATGTAAAGATGATGTTACTTGAGTTTTGTTGTGTATACATGAGCGTGGGGTTATTTGTTATTTTTGTGCATTTAGTGGTTTGTGTGTGTGTTTGTTATTCGCGGATGGTTTATTTGGCTGGATGAGGTGTTGTTTTCAATAAAGGCACATGTGTTTTTGTTGTTGTAGGAATGTTTTGGCTTTGCTTGGTTTTGTTTGGCATGCTTCAGTTGTATAGTTGGCGTTGGCGTGGGCTGTTGCATCTTTTAAGTAGGTATGCAACAAGGGCATATAAAGGCATGGAATATTTTGGATTTTTGAGACATATATTGGTGTTTGTTTATTAAACCTTTTAAATGAAAGTTATTAATATTTTATCGGTAGTTTAGAAAAAAGTTATTACGAATATTTAGGAAAATATGTTGAAATTGAAAGTGTTTTGAAATTTTTATTATTCTATGTAAAAAATTAATATTCAATTCCAGATGAATTTGGAAAATTTTTGTTATATCTCAGCGTATAGTTTATTCATAAATTGGTAAGTATTTTTTTAAAATTACTTTCTTTTAAAAAGAATATTTTTTATGTATATTATTATTTGTTAATTAATTTTTTTGGAAACCAGTTTAATGTTTTTCTTTGTTGTAAAAACAATATTTAATTTCAGAGCAACTCCAGATGGATTCGAACAAATAAAAAATAGAGAATTGGTAAGTTTTCTTTTAAAAATTGGCTTTATTTTAACTAGAATATTTACGTTTTTGTGACCTTTTTATCATCAAAATTACAGGTTTTTAATGCCTTATTTTAGTATCTCTTTAATCAAATTTTTTGGAAACCAATGTAATATTTTTAATGTAAAAACAAATATTTAATTTCAGAATAACCCCTTAAACATTTGGACAAATTTTTAGTACTCCTTTGCCTGTAATTTAATAGTGAATTGGTAAGGATTCTTTAACTTTCTTTTAGTCCTGGACAGTCATCCTTATTTTTTGTACATTAACGTCAGCCTTCGTCATTTTGACTACGGCTCATTTCAAGACGCTAAAATTTTCATCATGAGCGAAAAAGTGAACCAAACTTGAGTTTATTTTCTTATTCAATTTGGTTCATAAAACGGTCGAATTAGTATAACTTAAATTCACCATTTCCCAATAGACTAAAATGCATTTTAAATCGAAAATGAAATTACGTGTCGTCATTTTGACGAATGATGACTGTCTCGGGTTATCAAGAATATTTGGTTTTTAATGCATATTATTATTATACCCTCCATCATAGGATGGGGGTATATTAACTTTGTCATTCCGTTTGTAACACATCGAAATATTGCTCTAAGACCCCATAAAGTATATATATTCTGGGTCGTGGTGAAATTCTGAGTCGATCTAAGCATGTCCGTCCGTCCGTCCGTCCGTCTGTTGAAATCACGCTAACTTCCGAACGAAACAAGCTATCGACTTGAAACTTGGCACAAGTAGTTGTTATCGATGTAGGTCGGATGGTATTGAAAATGGGCCATATCGGTCCACTTTTACGTATAGCCCCCATATAAAGGGACCCTCAGATTGGGCTTGTGGAGCCTCTAACAGAAGCATATTTCATCCGATCCGGCTGAAATTTGGTATATGGTCTCTAATAACCATGCAAAAATTGGTCCACATCGGTCCGTAGTTATATATAGCCCCCATATAAACCGATCCCCAGATTTGGCTTGCGAAGCCTAAAAGAGAAGTAAGTTTCATCCGATCCGGCTGAAATTTGGTACATGGTGTTGGTATATGGTCTCCAACAACCATGCAAAAATTGGTTCATATCGGTCCTTAATTATATATAGCCCCCATATAAACCGATCCCAGATTTGGCTTGTGGAGCCTCTAACGGGAGCATATTTCATCCGATCCGATTGAAATTTCGTATATGGTGTTGGCATATGGTCTCTAACAACCATGCAAAAATTGGTCTACATCGGTTCGTAATTATATATAGCCCCCATATAAACCGATCCCCAGATTTGGCTTGCGAAGCCTAAAAGTGAAGTAAATTTCATCCGATCCGGCTGAAATTTGGCACATGGTGTTGGTATATGGTCTCTAACAACCATGCAAAAATTGGTCCACATCGGTCCATAATTATATATAGCCCCCTTATAAACCGATCCCCAGATTTGGCTTGCGAAGCCTAAAAGAGAAGTAAATTGCATCCGATCCGGCTGAAATTTGGTACATGGTGTTGGTATATGGTCTCCAACAACCATGCAAAAATTGGTCCATATCGGTCCTTAATTATATATAGCCCCCATATAAACCGATCCCCAGATTTGGCTTGTGTAGCCTCTAAGAGAAGCATATTTCATCCAATCCGGATGAAATTTAGTACATGGTGTTGGTACACACAAAAAAATTTTTTTCTGATTCAATCACGAAATTAATTGATCCAATTAATTTTTAATTGAAATGTCTTCAATCACAGAAATGATAGTATCAATTAAAAAATTAATTGACAGTCTATTAAAAAATTAATTGATCCAATTAAATATTTAATTGATACTATTAATTTGTGTGATTGATTTTTATTTCAATTAAAAAATTTGTTGAATCAATTAAATTTTTAATTGAATATTTTTTAAAACTCAATTAAGATTTTAATTGGAAAAATTTTCGTGAAATTTTTTTCTGTGTATATGGTCTCTAACAATCATGCAAAAATTGGTCCACATCGGTCTATAATTATATATAGCCCCCATATAAACCGATCCCCAGATTTGGCTTGCGGAGCCTCAAAGAGAAGCAAATTTCATCCGATCAGGCTGAAATTTGGTACATGGTGTTGGTATATGGTCTCTAACAATCATGCAAAAATTGGTCCACATCGGTCTATAATTATATATAGCCCCCATATAAACCGATCCCCAGATTTGGCTTGCGGAGCCTCAAAGAGAAGCAAATTTCATCCGATCAGGCTGAAATTTGGTATATGATGTTGGTATATGGTCTCTAACAACCATGCAAAATTTGTCCACATCGGTTCATAATTATATATAGCCCCCATATAAACCGATCCCCAGATTTGGCTTGCGAAGTCTCCAAGAGAAGCAAATTTCATCCAATCCGGTTGTAATTTGGAACATGGTGTTAGTATATGATATTTAACAACCTTGCCAGAATTGGTCCATATCGGTCTATAATTATATATAGCCCCCATATAAAACGTTCTCCAGATTTGACCTCCGGCGCCTCTTGGAGGAGCAAAATTCATTCGATCCGGTTCAAATTAGGAACGTGGTGTATGTTTATGGTCACTAACAACCATACCAAAATAGGTCCAATCACACACAAAATGGTCCATATCGGTTCATAATCATGGTTGCCACTAGAGCCAAAAATAATCTACCAAAATTTTATTTCTATAGAAAATTTTGTCAAAATTTTATTTCTATAGAATTTTTTTTCAAATTTTATTCGGTTCATAATCATGGTTGCTACTCAAGCCAAAAATAATCTACCAAGATTTTATTTCTATAGAAAATTTTGTCAAAAGTTTATTTCTATAGAAATTTTTGTCAAAATTTTATTTTTGTAGAAATTTTGTGAACATTTTCTTTCTATAGAAAATTTTGGGAAAATTTTTATTTCTATAGAAAATTTTGTGAAAATTTTATTTCTATAGACAATTTTATTAAAATTTTATTTCTGTAGAAAATTTTGTCAAAATTTTATGTCTATTTTGTCAAACTGAATTATATACGTATTGGATCGATCTTTTTTGATTTAATATATTCCACGTATGGACTTACATACAATTTAGAAGATGGTGTTAGGAGGTTTTAAGATACCTTGCCATCGGCAAGCGTTACCGCAACTTAAGTAAATCGATTGTGGATGGCAGTGTTTAGAAGAAGTTTGTACGCAATCCATGATGGAGGGTACATAAGTTTCGGCCTGGCCGAACTTACGGCCGTATATACTTGTTTTTTTTTTCATTAGATTTTGTGAAAACTTATTTAATAATTTTATTTAATATTTAATTTCAGAGTAACCCAAATAAATTTGAACAACTTTTTATATTTTCCCTCAGCGTACAATTTAATAGAGAATTGGTAAGTTTTGTATTAAAACTTTGGCTTTCTTTCAACTAGAATATTTATTTTATTATATCCTTCACATCGATAACAACACAGTTTTATGAGTTTATTTAGAATACTTCATTATTTCTCTAATTGTTTCAGGTACAAATTTTATGAGATACGTTTTCCAAAGAAAAGTTGAATTCTTTACACCATTTGATAAAATGCCCCAAATATGGTAAGTTACAAGCTAAAATGAAGAATTAAAAATTATATTTCATTACATGGTGCTAATTTTTAACAATTTTCATTTTTGTTTCCATTTTTTCCAGCAAGATATGTGAAAAAAACTACCTACGATGAATAAAAAAAGGATAAGTCAAAATGTCCAAACAGCGGGTTCAAATGAACTACTCTCTGTTCCAGGTGGTCATAATTTTTATTCACAAAAAACATTGTATTAAGAACTTTCATCATAAGTTTTTATAATAAAGTACTTTTGCTTAAAGAAAGTTTAATTTTAATGTATGAAAATTTTCATAATAGTAAAACAGTTTGTTGTTCCTTTAATTATTTAATTTCTCTGTACTGTGGAATGATTGATTTAAAAATAGTTTAGTCGTCGACATTTTAAAGAGACTGTTAACCAATTTTTATTATCGGGTTTCCCACAAAATAAGCAAGTAAACCAAAATAATACTGACTTTTTAACTTGGTGGGGGTATATAAATCTTATGGTGTTGTAAAACTGAACTAAACTACAATGTTATAGATGAACTAAAATTTAAGAAAATTATAAACTAGACAAGTTGAAAAAAATCTTAAGGGCTAAATCATGGTCAATATTACTACAGTTTAGTTCATTTTGCAATGGAAAAGGGTTCACTGTTTTTTCAGTGCATGTTAAGCTCAATGACAAGGGACCTCCTTTTTATAGCCGAGTCCGAACGGCGTTCCACATTACAGTGAAACCACTTAGAGAAGCTTTGAAACCCTCAGAAATGTCACCAGCATTACTGAGGTGGGATAATCCACCTCTGAAAAACTTTTTGGTGTTCGGTCGATGCAGGAATCGAACCCACGACCTTGTGTATGCAAGGCGGGCATGCTAACCATTGCACCACGGTGGCTCCCATATGGGGGCTATACCAAAACATGGACCGATAGGCACCATTTGCTACTCACATATTTGTGATCTTAAAATACCTCCAGATTTTCAATTTAAAACAAATCGGCCAGAAAATATAGAAGTAAAAATCGAGAGATCAGTCTATATGGGGGTTATACCAACAAATAGACCGATATACCTCAATTTCGGCACTCCTATTTGTGGTCTAGAAATACCTCTAGATTTCGAATTTCAGGCAAATTGTGTAATAAATACAGTTTATTGTAGCTCAAGAATTTCAGGCAAAGCGGATGGTAAATATAGTTTCTAGAAGCCCAAGAAGCAAAATGAGAGATCGGTCTATATGGGGGCTATATCAAAAAAAAAAAAAAAAATGGACCGATGGGCACCATTTTCGGCACACCTTTTTATGGTCCCAAAAGAACTCTAGATTTTCAATTTCAGGAAAATCGGATAGAAAATATAGTTTCTATAAGCCCAAGAAGCAAAATCGGGAAAGCAGTCTCTATGGGGTCTATATCAAAACATGGACCGATGAGCACAATTTTCGGCACACCTTTTTATGGTCCTCAAATACCTCTAGATTTCCAATTTCAGGCAAATCGGATGGTAAATATAGTTTCTAGAAGCCCTAAAAGCAAAATCGCGATATCGGTCTATATGGGGGCTATACCAAAACATGGACCGATGAGCACCATTTTTGGCACACCTTTTTATGGTCCTCAAATACCTCGATATTTCCAATTTCAGGCAAATTGGATAAAAACTACGGATTTTATAGGCCCAAGACTCCAAATCGGGAGGTTGGTTTATATGAGGTCTATATCAAAACATGGACCGATGCGGACCATTGTCGACACACCTCTTTATGGTCCCAAAATACCTTTAGATTTTCAATTTCATACAAATCGGATAGAAAATATTGTTTCTAGATGCGTAAGAAGCAATATCGGGAGAACGGTCTATATGGGGGCTATATCAAAACATGGACCGATACGAACGATTTTCGACACACCTCCTTATGGTCCTAAAATACCTCTAGATTTTCGATTTCAGACAAATCGAATAGAAAATACTGTTTCTAGACGCCTAAGAAGCAAAATCGGGAGATCGGTCTATATGGGGGCTATACTAAAACATGGACCGATACGGACCATTTTCGACACACCTCTTTATAGTCCCAAATTACCTCTAGATTTCTACTTTCAGGCAAATCTGATAAAAACTACGGTTTTTATAGGCCCAAGACCCCAAATCGGGAGGTCGGTTTATATAAGGACTATATCAAAACTTGGACCGATATAGCCCATCTTCGAACTTGACCTGTCTGCAAACAAAAAACTAATCTGTGCCAAATTTCAGGACGATAGCGCCATTATTGAAGGCTGTAGCGTGATTACAACAGACAGACGGACATGCTTATATCGTCTTAGAATTTCTCCCTGATCAAGAATATATATACTTTATATAGTCGGAAATCGATATTTCGATGTGTTACACACGGAATGACAAACTTATGATACCCCCGTCACCATTTTATGTTGGTGGGTATACAAAAATGGAAAGATTTAAATATGAAGCAATTTTAAGGAAACTTCACAAAAGTTTATTTATGATTTATCGCTCGATATATATATATATATATATATATATATATATATATATATATATATATATATATATATATATATATATATATATATATATATATATATATATATATATATATATATATATATATATATATATATATATATATATATATATATATATATATATATATATATATATATATATATATATATATATATATATATATATATATATATATCATATGAGTGTAAATCGGGCGAAAACTATATATGGGAGCTATATCAAAATCTGAACAAATTTCAATCAAATTTGGCACACTTGACTATACTGCTAATTGTACTCCTAGTGCAAAATTTCAACCAAATTGGGCCAAAACTCTGGCTTCTGGGGCCATATAAGTGCATATCGGGCGAAAGATATATATGGGAGCTATATTTAAATCTGAACCGATTTCTTCCAAAATCAATATGGTTCTATTCTGACCCAAATTAGGAACATGTGCCAAATTTGAAGGCGATTGGACTTAAATTGCGACCTAGACTTTAATCACAAAAATGTGTTCACAGACAGACGGACATGGTTATATCGACTCAGGGACCCACCCTGAGCATTATTGCCAAAGACACCATGTGTCTATCTCGTCTCCTTCAGGGTGTTACAAACATATGCACTAACTTATAATATAATCCACAGTGTGGCGCAGGGTATAAAAATAATTATTTCCTTCCAAATGAAATTTTAGAGAAACAACCATCGTATACCACTGGTATCGTATACTCGTTTTGAGTGAAAGTTTAGACATTTTGCAATAAGCGTTGATTTTTCCCAAATTGTATTAAAACAATTTAATAAAGACTCACTCTATAAATTTGTTTTTTTTTTTTTTGGTATTTTCTGGCGAATTATAATTGTAATTAAATCTTTCTCACATCCACGTGATTTTACAAAATTTTTAATTGACAAATTTTTTAATAGAAATAACATTTTTACAATGTTTTCTATAAAAATAAAATTTTGGTAGATTATTTTTGGCTCTAGTGGCAACCATGATTATGAATCGATATGGACCACTGTTTGTGTGATTGGGGATCGGCTATATATAACTATAGACCGGTATGGACCAATTATGGCATGGTTATAAGCGGCCTTATACTAACACCACGTTGGAAATTTCAACCGGATGGGATGAATTTTGCTCCTCCAAGAGGCTCCGGAGATCAAATCTTGGGAACGGTTTATATGGGGGCTATATATAATTATGGACCGATATGGACCAATTCTTGCGTGTTTGTTAGAGACCACATTTTAACACCATGTACCAAATTTCAACCGGATCGGATGAATTTAGCTCCTCCAAGAGGCTCCGGAGGACAAATCTGGGGCTCGATTTATATAGGGGCTATATATAATTATGGACCGATATGGGCCAATTCTTGCGTGTTTGGTAGAGACCACATTCTAACACCATGTTCCAAATTTCAACCGGAACGGATGAATTTAGCTCCTCCAAGAGGCTCCGGAGGACAAATCTGGGGCTCGATTTATATGGGGGATATATATAATTATGGACCGATATGGACCAATTCTTGCATGGTTGTTAGAGACCATATATTAACACCACGTACCAAATTTCAACCGGATCGGGTGAATTTTGCTCCTCTAAGAGGGTCCGGAGGTCAAATCTGGGGATCGGCTTACACACAAAAAAATATCAATTAATTTGATTGTCAATACAATTAAAATTATGTTTACATTTGAGCTAACAACGTATTTTGTAAATACAATTACGATTTTAGTCACTTTAGCAACTAATTTTGTTATATCAACAAACATTTTGTTATATCAACAAAAAATTAGTTGAACTTCAAAATTTTCAGTAACAAAAATTTATTGTTAGCTCAAAAATTATAATATTTTTTTGTGTGTATATATAATTATGGACCGAATATATAATTATGGACCGAATTGGACCACTTTTAACATGGTTGTTAGAGACAATATACTAACACCTCGTACCAAATTTCAATCGGATCGGATGACTTTTCCTCCTCTTAGAGGCTCCGGGGTTCAAATCTGGGGATCGGTTTATATGGGGGCTATATATAATTATGGGCCGATGTGGACCAATTTTTGCATGTTAATTACAGAACATATACCAACACCATGTACCAAATTTCAGCCCGATCGGATGAAATTTGGTTCTCTTAGAGGCTCCGCAAGCCAAATCGAGGGATCGGTTTATATGGGGGATATATGTAATTATAACCCGATATGGACCAATTTTTGCACGGTTATTAGAGGCCATATACTAACACCATGTACCAAATTTCAGCCGGATCGGATTAAATTTGGTTCTCTTAGAAGCTTCGCACGTCAAATCGGGGGATCGGTTTATATGGGGGCTATATGTAATTATGAACCGATATGGACCACTTTTTGCATGGTTGTTAGAGATCATATACTAACACCATGTACCAAATTTCAGCCGGATCGGATGAAATTTGCTTCTCTTAGAGCAATCGCAAGCTAAATTTGGGGGTCCGTTTATATGGGGGCTATACGTAAATGCGGACCGATCTGGACCAATTTTTGCATGGTTGTTAGAGACCATATACTAACACCATGTACCAAATTTCAGCCGGATCGGATGAAATTTGCTTCTGTTAGAGCAATCGCTAGCCAAATTTGGGGGTCCGTTTATATGGGGGCTATATAAAAGTGGACCGATATGACCCATTTGCAATACCATCCAACCTACATCAATAACAACTACTTGTGCCAAGTTTCAAGTCGATAGCTTGTTTCGTTCGGAAGTTTGCGTGATTTCAACAGACGGACGGACGGACAGACATGCTCAGATCGACTCAGAATTTCACCACGACCCAGAATATATATACTTTATGGGGTCTTAGAGCAATATTTCGATGTGTTACAAACGGAATGACAAAGTTAATATACCCCCATCCTAGGGTGGAGGGTATAAAAACGCTATACTTTGTAGCATTACATATCACTTATTTAACCTGTACATCTGGAATTTTTGATACATTATGTGTTTTAATCAAACAGATATCTTGACAAATTTCATAAAGATAATCTCCTATAATCCTCTATTTTACGAACAGCATATATATGAATGGAAATATGCACAGCCAGGGCTAGAGCTGCACTCGAAAAAAAGTGAACTCTCTATTTCACTAAAGCCAATTTAACTTTATTTTAGTTCATGGAATTATTATGTTTAGAGAAAGTTTTCTTTACTCTAATAATTTTTTGTGTACGTTAGTTAAATTAACTAAGCCCGAGGAAAAAAATATACTCCAATGAAGCATAAAGATGAACTAAATTCGTGTCTTCCACAAAATAGTTCAGAATTTCTTTAAATTTGTAAATTTTACCAAAAATGCGTCCATCATGAACATCGTATGTCACTAAAGACATTCTTGCAATTTTGAACTCGAAGTTTTTCCTTCAAACTACAAAATTTTCTTTAACAAGTGAAAAAACTTAGTTATGTCTAATAAATTTTCTTCAAAAATATTTTCTTATTTTTAGGACATCGGCGTGATGCCAACGTTTGTAATACTGCTTTGTTAAAATTTTCTAAAATTAACCGAAAGTTTTCTTCCTGGTGGGTTCACTGTTTTTTCAGTGTGGTATTCTTTATATTTCGTAAGATTTTTTTTCTTTTCACTACGGACAGAAAAATGATTTCCCATTGTATAGAAAATTGAATTTATTATATGGTTGGATTTAGAAAACTAAAAGATCATTAATTATTACTAAATGTTTTTGTACAAACTGTCGACAATTCTATAGTTATTATATAGCATTGACAGTTTGATGGAATTGTTGACAGAATGAGAAATGAGTTCATTAATAGGTCGAAGACTATATTAATGTATCATATATGTTATATATACAAACAATTTCATTTATTTTTTTTTTTTCAGTCTAATTATGCAAATTCTTGTTACATTTGTATTAATATTTTATGCATTTCGCGTCACCATTATGCACAAAGTTATTTTATTTTTAGCTTACACTTCATTCCGATTGACATTTATTAATTCGGAATTTACCTAGAAATCCATGACAAGTAAACCTCATTTACCTAAATTTCTGGCGTTGGTGAAAGCTCTCATCCATAGCATTTTGTTGAAAAGATTAATTTAACTTTTTTAATTATAAACTTTTCCCACCTAAAAAGAAGCGAAAAATTGAGAATTTGTATCGCATAACGAATTTTAATTAATTCCATGTCATGATATCTTTTCACAAGAGCCAGCAACTAAAATTGAGGAGGTCCATCATCATTTCACTATACATACGACGTTGTTGAAATGGCTTTCGTATTCGTATTCACATAGCTAAAGTTGCATGTTATAGGAAATTGTTTTTTATTTTACATTTAGTTGTGATTTGTACATACCATAGCTCGCTCTGTATATTCGGATTACGAAAAGTACTCGTAAGTAGAAGTAGGTATGTGTATTTGATGAATGGAAATCGAATATTATTTGTAGTATAGTTGTGACACTCAGTAGTTAATATATTGAAAATATCAAAATGCAATGGCGATAGCATGATAACATGATATTTTTTTACCCTCCACCATATGATAGTGAACCCTATAAAATATATATTTTTGATCGTGGAGAAATTCAAAGTCGATCTAGCCATGAACAACCACACCCACAAAAACATCTCTTCTGTAGCATATACCCCAAACACATTTTGCTTCAAACATACATATTTTCAGGATTGGTCCAAACAAAATATTGTTTGTACGGTTCAAACATATTATGTTTCACGTTAGGCATACACTAGTAGAAAAAATTTTGATGATTTTTTTTTTATATATATTTTTAGGGCGCCAGTTGGTTACTTCAATTTCCATTTACTTGCAGCATACTCTCTAGGTGTCTGTTTCTAAACACATATATGTTTATAGGCTATTTCTAAATAAATATATGTTTGCATCCAAACATATTATATTTAAAAGCATGTTATGTCTTTTTCGACCAAGCACGGTTGGTAGAATTCTACCAAAAATGGTATATTCTTTTATGTTTAATAGATTGGTAGAATTCGAAATGTTTTGGTAAATTTTGCAAAATATTACTCTCCAACAAAGAGCTACTTCAAGTTTCTATAGAAAACAAAACAATTTAGAAAATTTTCTATAGAAATAAAATTTTGAGAAAATTTTCTGTAGAAATAAAATTTTGAGAAAATTTTCTATAGAAATGCAATTTTGAAAAAAATTTCTATAGAAATAAAACTTTGACAAAATTTTCTATAGAAATACAATTTTGACAAAATTTTCTACAGAACTAAAATTTTGATGTTTAATAGATTGGTAGAATTCGAAATGTTTTGGTAAATTTTGCAAAATATTACTCTCCAACAAAGAGTTACTTCAAGTTTCTATAGAAAACAAAACAATTAAGAAAATTTTCTATAGAAATAAAATTTTGAGAAAATTTTCTGTAGAAATAAAATTTTGAGAAAATTTTCTATAGAAATGCAATTTTGAAAAAATTTCTATATAAATGCAATTTTGACAAAATTTTCTATAGAAATAAAATTTTGACAAAATTTTCTACAGAACTAAAATTTTGACAAAATTTTCTATAGAATATTTTTGGCTCGAGTGGCAACCATGATTATGAACCGATATGGACCAATTTTTGTGTGATTTGGTATCGGCTATATATAACTATATAACCGGATCGGGAGAATTTTGCTCCTCCAAGAGGCTCCGGAGTTCAAATCTGGGAATCGGTTTTTATGGGGGCTATATCACAATGGACTGCCCAGAAAAAAAATTTGGAAGTTCTTCCAACAGGACAACTTTAATAGCACATCCAGATGATGTACTCCCAATGATGTTCTTTATTTTAACTACCCAGAAAGTTCTTTTAATTCAATTTTTTTATAACTTGTTTTTTCATACTTTTAATGGGTAATTTTAACTTCTTTTGTTTCAAATAGGTTATAAACAGAGTGAGAATAAAATGGTACAAATCATTTAAATTTTGTCGAAAAAATGCTAAATCCAATCTGAAAAATTTTGCATTTTTGAAAATATTTCAGTCCAACGTTTCCGACAAGCGTTAGAATCCATTAAAAATTATAAAAAATTATAAAAATTATTTAATTGACAAAATATCACAGAATTTTTTAATTTACATCCAAAACATTGAATTCGGATCA
Organism: Haematobia irritans; assembly: GCF_050003625.1. Taxonomy (NCBI): domain Eukaryota; kingdom Metazoa; phylum Arthropoda; class Insecta; order Diptera; family Muscidae; genus Haematobia; species Haematobia irritans. The sequence goes on along the minus strand of NC_134400.1, from coordinate 102,264,457 downwards.
CACCTAAAGAAGTGATGCAAATTCAGTGCAACGGCTATTGAAATGAAGGACTTCCGTCCTATAACAAGCCCATGTTAAATTCATAGCTTCTGCGTCAATTTTGCACCACTTCCGGATCCAAAAAGAACATTTTCATTACATTTTTGGCGACGCTTTTTTTGCTGGGTGAATAGTCTAGTCAAATATTTCATTGCCGGCACTCAAAAGTTCATATTTTGTTGTTTTCTTTTATTGCAAATAAGAAATCTATACTTAAAATAATAGTCTTAGATAAAAGTTTGAAAACCGTTTTTTTTTTGTATTCAAAACCACATAATCGATTATCAAACATAAAAATGAAAAAAAAAAATATATATATATTAATTTTCAAAAGGCAAATACAAATGGATGAAAGCATTACATTCAACATTTCTAATATTAAATTTTTCATTTCTTGAAAATATTTTTCTTATTAATTAAGAAAATATTAAGTTTAAGGATAGAATTCAAGAAAATCGATCTTTCACAATGTAGTCACAATTTTTGTGTGGTTGTTAGATACCATATACCAATTACATGTTCCAAATTACAACCGTATTGGATGAAATTTGCTTTTCTTAGAGACTACGCAAGCCAAATCTGGGGATCGGATTATATGGGGGCTGTATAATTTTGGACCGATGTGGACCAATTTTTGCATGGTCGTTAGTGACCATATAAAAACACCATGTACCAAATTTCAGCAGGATCGTATGAAATTTGCTTCTCTTTGAGGCTCCCCAAGCCAAAATCTGGGGATCGGTTTATATGGGGGCTGTATATAATTATGAACCGATGTGGACCAATTTTTGAATGGTGGTTAGAGACTATATACCAACACCATGTACCAAATATCAGCCAGATCGGATGAAATATGCTTCTCTTAGAGGCTCCGCAAGCCAAATCTGGGGGGTTCGTTTATATGGGGGCTATACATAAAAGTGATCCGATATGGTCATTTGCAATACCATCCGACATACATCAATTGCCACTACTTGAGCCAAGTTTCAAGTCGATAGCTTGTTTCGTTCGGAAGTTAGCGTGATTTCAACAGACGGACGGACATGCTTAGATCGACTCAGAATTTCACCACGACCCAGAATATAAAGGGTGATTTGTTAAGAGCTTGATAACTTTTTTTTTAAAAAAAACGCATAAAATTTGCAAAATCTCATCGGTTCTTTATTTGAAACGTTAGATTGGTCCATGACATTTACTTTTTGAAGATAATTTCATTTAAATGTTGACCGCGGCTGCGTCTTAGGTGGTCCATTCGGAAAGTCCAATTTTGGGCAACTTTTTCGAGCATTTCGGCCGGAATAGCCCGAATTTCTTCGGAAATGTTGTCTTCCAAAGCTGGAATAGTTGCTGGCTTATTTCTGTAGACTTAAGACTTGACGTAGCCCCACAAAAAATAGTCTAAAGGCGTCAAATCGCATGATCTTGGTGGCCAACTTACCGGTCCATTTCTTGAGATGAATTGTTCTCCGAAGTTTTCCCTCAAAATGGCCATAGAATCGCGAGCTGTGTGGCATGTAGCGCCATCTTGTTGAAACCACATGTCAACCAAGTTCAGTTCTTCCATTTTTGGCAACAAAAAGTTTGTTAGCATCGAACGATAGCGATCGCCATTCACCGTAACGTTGCGTCCAACAGCATCTTTGAAAAAATACGGTCCAATGATTCCACCAGCGTACAAACCACACCAAACAGTGCATTTTTCGGGATGCATGGGCAGTTCTTGAACGGCTTCTGGTTGCTCTTCACTCCAAATGCGGCAATTTTGCTTATTTACGTAGCCATTCAACCAGAAATTAGCCTCATCGCTGAACAAAATTTGTCGATAAAAAAGCGGATTTTCTGCCAACTTTTCTAGGGCCCATTCACTGAAAATTCGACGTTGTGGCAGATCGTAAGTCTATTCATGATGAAATGTCAAAGCATACTGAGCATCTTTCTCTTTGACACCATGTCTGAAATCCCACGTGATCTGTCAAATACTAATGCATGAAAATCCTAACCTCAAAAGAATCACCCTTTATATACGTTATTGGGTCTTAGAGCAATATTTCGATGTGTTACAAACGGAATGACAAAGTTAATATAATATCCTATGGTGGAGACTATAACAAAACTCATAAAAAATATCCTATATTTTCGATAATCGGAAATTGATATTTCGATTTAAAAATTTTACAGTTCATATGATTCCAATAATATGCTAGTGGATTTTTGGCACCTACACCCTCAAAAAAAATCGCCTCTTTAACATATGTTCCAAACATATTTTGCAGGAAGCACATATATTATTGGATACTGCCGAAACATTAACATATTTGTTTTATGTGAACATATTATATGTTTGGAAGCATTTTGAGCCAAAAATATTATATGCCTGGAAGAATTTTTCCCAAACACGATTGTGCTCATTCCCTAACATACTCGTAATTTTCACTTCCACGAAATTTTTTAGTTATTGGCACCTTTCTCTGTAATACAAATAATGTTGAAGAAATTATTCACTTTTATAAATTATTTAAATTTTACCTTTCGCCTGCACGGAGAATCGAACCGAGGACCATACAGTTTGTAAGCCAACACACTATCCACTGGGCTACGTAGCTGTTATAGTCACCAGCATGCAAAGGGTCGTGGGTTCAATCCCTGCTCCGACCGAACACCATTGGTTTTTATACCCTCCACCATAGGATGGGGGTATATTAACTTTGTCATTCCGTTTGTAACACATCGAAATATTGCTCTAAGACCCCATAAAGTATATATATTCTGGGTCGTGGTGAAATTCTGAGTCGATCTAAGCATGTCCGTCCGTCCGTCCGTCCGTCCGTCCGTCCGTCTGTCCGTCCGTCCGTCTGTCCGTCTGTCCGTCTGTCCGGCTGTCCGTCCGTCTGTGGAAATCACGCTAACTTCCGAACGAAACAAGCTATCGACTTGAAACTTGGCACAAGTAGTTGTTATTGATGTAGGTCGGATGGTATTGAAAATGGGCCATATCGGACCACGTTTACGTATAGCCCCCATATAAACCGATCCCCAAATTTGGCTTGGGGAGCCTCCCGGAGCAGCAAAATTCATCCGATCCGATTGAAATTTGGTACGTGGTCTTAGTATACGGTCTCTAACAACCATGCAAAAATTGGTCCACATCGGTCCATAATTATATATAGCCCCCATATAAACCGATCCCCAGATTTGACCTCCGGATCCTCTTGGAGGGGCAAAATTCATCCGATCCGATTGAAATTTGGTACCTGATGTTAGTATATAGTCTCTAACAACCATGCAAAAATTGGTCCATATCGGTCCATAATTATATATAGCCCCCATATAAACCGATACCCAGATTTGACCTCCGGAGACTTTTGGAGGGGCAAAATTCATCCGATCCGGTTGAAATTTGGTACCTGATGTTAGTATACGGCCTCTAACAACCATGCAAAAATTGGTCCATATCGGTCCATAATTATATATAGCTCCCATATAAACCGATCCCCAGATTTGACCACCGGAGCCTCTTGGAGGAGCAAAATTCATCCGATTCGGTTGAAATTTAGTACGTGGTCTTAGTATACGGTTTTTAACAACCATGCAAAAATTGGTCCATATCGGTCCATAATTATATATAGTTCCCATATAAACCGTCCCCAGATTTGACGTCCGGAACCTCTTGGAGGAGCAAAAGTCATCCGATACGGTTGAAATTTGGTACATTTTGTCAATATATGGCCTCTAACAGCCATGTAAAAATTGGTCCATATCGGTCTTTAGTTATATATAGCCGATGACTTATTACACAAAAATTGGTCCATATCGCCAAAAATAATCTACCAAAACTTTATTTCCATAGAAAATTTTGTCAAATTTTATTACTATAGAAAGTTTTGTTAAAATTTCATTTCTATAGAAAGTTTTGTCAAAAGTTTATTTCTATAGAAATGTTTGTCAAAATTTTATTTCTATAGAAAATTTTGTAAAAAATTTATTTCTGTAGAAAATTTTGTCAACATTTTATTTCTATACAAAATTTTGTCAAAATTTTATTTCTATACAAAATTTTGTCAACATTTTATTTCTATAGAAATTTTTGTCAAAATTGTATTGCTATAGAAAATTTTGTCAACATTTTACTTCCATAGAAAATTTTGTCAACATTTTATTTCTATATAAAATTTTGTCAAGTTTTTATTTCTATAGAAAATTTTGTCAAATTTTTATTTCTATAGAAAATTTTGTCAAAATTTTATTTCTATAGAAAATTTTGTCAAACTAGATTATATACGTATTTAATCGGCCTTTTTTTGTTTAATATATACCCCGTATGGGCTAACTTACAATTTAGAAGACAGTGTTAAAAAGTTTTACGATACCTTGCCATCGGCAAGTGTTATCGCAACCCAAGTAATTCGATTGTGGATGACAGCCTTTAGTAGAAGTTCCTACGCAATCCATGGTGGAGGGTACATAAGATTCGGCCTGGCCGAACTTACGGCCGTATATACTTGTTTTTATTAAATTTTTATAATGAAACTTCGAAATGTGGGTTATTAAAGATTTATAGTCAGTAACAGTGCTTGATATAAACGAAATTGACTGATTTTTGGATAACATATTATTTTTTTATTGCAAAATAACAATTTTGTAACAAAAACCTGTTTTTGGTACAAAACTTTAAAATTTGGAAGGAATTCAAAAACTCTAACAAAAGAAGAACGTGGAGTCGAGTAAAAACATACATAAATAATTTTATAATTAATATAAACATAAATTTATTTAGGCGTGAACAGTTTCTTTCTCTATACTCTCTCTCTCTGTCGCTTTGAATAAAATATCACAACATATGTATGTTTAGTCGAAATTTGTAAATTTATACATGTTTGCATTCACACATATGATTTTTATGAAACATTCATGTCCCAAACATAATATATTCTAACATATTAACATAGATGTCCCAAACTTTTAGTGTTAGTTTAGGAACATTGCATGTTTGCACTTAAATATATTGTGTTTTAAAACTGTGCCCGAAACACATTTTGTTTATATCGGAACATATGAAAAACATATTTTTCTAAGAGTGTAGATAATATAGTAAACACAGGTCAGTTACGTACCCATTCGGACTTTGGCTCATGTATTTAGTTGACAGCTTAGTGAATGACGTTGTGTATCATAGAATAGTGGCTTGTTGTATTTATTTTAATTACACAATTATCTGTACTTCGAAAAGTTAAAAATTCTTAACTCTTTATAATTACTACAAGAAAATCTCGTCTTGACTTGAATAACTTATGCTGGTAACCTGCTCACTTAGTGTCGATATAACATTACAACTTCAAATGTTCGTATTACACAGTTTACCCCATTATACTTCATGCCGCTTTAGTCATGTTTGCAACATTTAAATTGTTCACAATTGTTTTCGGAGCAAGCAACAGCTATTAAAAGGATCATAGCAAGGAGCACAATAATAAGACATCATCTGCGTAAATTGTAACGAAAGGGAAGAAATATCACGGCCCTTATTCCGTTCCTTCCCACTCCAATGAAGCCAGTCGGTGAGTGCATTCTGCCACAATTATAAGAAGTTTGCATATTTCCATTATGAATAAACTTTAGCTGTTTGGGTTTGTGGTGTTGCCCCAGAACACAATGGGTGAGATGTTGTTTGGAGCTGATTTTTCTTTCCTTTGAAACATTGAGAAGCTGAAAAATGTATAGCTAAAACTTTAATTATGGGTGGGGCTTTAGATGCGCTCAGAGGAGGAATATGATCACCCCAAACATCCCAGCAAAGTGAAAATGTTCTTTTTTGGATCCGGAAGTGGTGCCAAATTGACGCAGAAGCGATGAATTTAACATGGGCTTGTCATAGGACGGATGTCCACCATTTCAACAGCCGCTGCACTAAATGTGCATCACTTCTTAAAGTGTGAGGCGAATTCAGTGTTTTGGATGTGAATTAAGAAATTTTGTGATATTGGTAATGATGTAAATCGAGCCTGTATAATTGCTAAAAACGAGCTTAACTTGTTTCTGCTTCCTTCAATGTGCAATGCAGACACTGTCGTTGCCAATTTAGAAATAGCCAAATGCAAATATTGGGTATCTTCGGTCTACATGGGAGATGACTCCATGTGCCGTTAAGACCTTAGTTGAGGAGTCACTGAAAACAAAGACGAAACTCATTATGGGATGTGATGCGAATGCGCATCATAGTATATGGGGAAGTAGTGATACTAATGCAAGGGGAGAGTCGCTAATAGAGTTTATTTTGCGTACTAATCTGGTTGTTTGCAACAAGGGAAATGCCCCAACCTTTGTCACTAAAAACAGGCAAGCGGTTTTGGACATCACCTTGGCCTCGCAAGAACTGAATGAAATTATATCTGCGTGGCAGGTTTTAAGTGAACACAGCTTCTCAGATTATCGCTACATCAGTTTCAAATTTGATGTTCATATCACCAAGACCATATTTCCGCCAAATGTTAGGAAAGCTGACTGGAATAGGTATAGGGAATCGTTCAATATGATGATACCGCAAATAACAGAGACAAATATGAGAAATGTGCAAGATATCGAACACGCAGTGGAGCGGATTACTAAGGCCTTCAACACCTCACTGAAAGCTGCATGCCCTAGAGGGAAGCCAAGGGGGAAAAATCTACCACCATGGTGGTCTACGGAATTAAGTAATATGAGGAAATCCTGCAGGCAGATCTTTAACAAGGCAAAGTCCACTAGAGCCCCTGAGGATTGGGACGCTTACAAGAAGAATCTGAGAGGATACAAGCGAGAACTGAGAAATGCTCAGCATAACTCTTGGAATGAGTACTGCAGCAGTAATGAGAATACGTCCGAGGCTTCCAGACTACGGAAGGTTCTAGCATCCACCAACTCCGCTCCAGGTTTCATTAAAACATCGGAGGGCAATTGGACAACGTCCTGTGAGGAGACGCTGGAGGTACTATTGGACACACATTTTCCTGGAAATCAGACGGTTGAACCAGGTTCCGGCGGTGCCACAGTGGCTCAGCGGTCGTTTCCTATCGAGGAAATTGTATCGGAATCTAGAATAAGATGGGCGTTAAATAGCTTTGGACCATTCAAATATTTTCAAAAATTCGAAATTTTTCTACAAAGAATTTATGGAGCCACCGTGGTGCAATGGTTAGCATGCCGGCCTTGCATACACAAGGTCGTGGGTTCGATTCCTGCTTCGACCGAACACCAAAAAGTTTTTCAGCGGTGGATTATCCCACCTCAGTAATACTGGTGACATTTCAGAGGGTTTCAAAACTTATCTAAGTGGTTTCACTGCAATGTGGAACGCCGTTCGGACTCGGCTATAAAAAGGAGAGCCCTTGTCATTGAGCTTAACATGGAATCGGGCAGCACTCAGTGATAAGAGAGAAGTTCACCAATGTGGTATCACAATGGACTGAATAGTCTAAGTGAGCCTGATACATCGGGCTGCCACCTAACCTAACCTAACCTAACCTAACCTACAAAGAATTTAGCATTTTTTTCGGCTGAATTTAAATAATTTGTACCATTTTGTTAAATCTTAATCTGTTTTTAACCTATTTGAAACAAAAAAAAAAATTAATTACCCATTAAAAATATGAAAAAAGCGAGTTATAAAGAAATTGACTCAAATGAACTTCCGGTGCAGTCAAAATAAAGAACATCTTTGGGAGAGCATTTTTGGAAGTTCTTTTAAAGTTGTGCCTTGAAAAGAACTTCCAAATTTTTTTGCTGGGATGTTTCAAGAGCAAAATATTATTTTTGGACGGTGAATATGGAACATGTTTGCCGCATACCATGTTATTTTCTCGAAAATTTTGTATCTGATTTCGGCAACCATGTATATATCTGCAAGACTGTCATCCACAATCTATTTAATTTGTTGTTTATTTGTACTGCAAAAAATATTGACCTAATATGAAAGATTACCAAAACCTAAATTTTATGTTAAGCAATTTACACAATATTTAGTAAAAATTTCTTTACAATAAAAAAAAAACGAGTTTCATTCATAATCTTTGTTTTAAAGATTTACTTCACGAATCTTTGAATTTTGCGTCCCTTCGTCGTATGTCAAAATTTCCTTCAAGAAAGGATCAAATCTGGGGATCGGTTTATATGGGGGTTATATATAATTATGGACTGATATGAACCAATTCCTGCATGGTTGTTGGATACCATATACTAACATCACGTAACAAATTTCAACCGAATCGGATGAATTTTGCTCTTCCAAGGGGCTCCGGAGGTCAAATCTGGGGATCGGTTTATATGGGGTCTATATATAATTATGGACTAATGTGGACCAATTTTTGCGTGGTTGTTAGAGACCATATACTAACACCATGTACCAAATTTCGGCCGGATCGGATGGAATTTTTTTCTTTTAGAGGCTCCGCAAGCCAAATCTGGGGATCGGTTTATATGGGGGCTATATATAATTATGTACCGATATGAACCAATTCCTGCTTGGTTGTTAGAGATCATATACAAACTCCACGTACCAAATATCAGCCGAATGTCAAATCCGGATGTCAAATCTGGGGATCGGTTTATATGGGGTCTGTATATAATCATGGACCGATGTGGACCAATTTTTGTACGGTTGTTAGATACCATATACCAACACCATGTACCAAATTTCAGCCGGATCGGATGAAATTTGCTTCTCTTTGGGGTCCGCAAGCCAAATCTGACGATCGGTTTATATGGGGGCTATATATAATTATGGACCGATATGTACCAATTATTGCATGGTTGTTAAAGACCATATGCCAACACCATGTACCAAATTTCAGCCGGATCGGAGTAAATATGCTTCTCATTGAGGCTCCCAAAGCCAAATCGGGGAATCGGTTTATATGGGGGCTATATATAATTATGGACCGATATGGACCAATTATTGCATAGTTGTTAGAGACTTACGTGGTATCAAATTTCAGCCGGATCGGATGAAATTTGCTTCTCTTAGAGGCTCCGCAAGCCAAATGTGGGGTCGGTTTATATGGGGGCTATACGTAAAAGTGGTCCGATATGGCCCATTTGCAATACCATCAGACCTACTTCAATAACAACTACTTGTGCCAAGTTTCAAGTCTATAGCTTGTTTCGTTCGGAAGTTAGCGTGATTTCAACAGACGGACGGACGGACATGCTTAAATGAAATGACAAAATTAATATACCCCCATCCTATGGTGGAGGGTATAACAAGTATATGCACCCCTATGTTCAGCAGGGTCCAATCTTAAAAACCCACCACCATGAATCCTTAATATTGTGTAAATAGCGCATCCTAAAATTTAGGTTGTGTTCTTACATAACACTAAAAAAAAAAATAAACAGTGAACTCACCAGGAAGAAAAATGTTGGTTAATTTTAGAAAATTTAGATTATTTTTAAAAATATTTAACTAAACAGTATTACAAACGCTGATATCACAAAAATAACTATATATTTTTCGACAAAGTCAAGTAAATTTATTAGACGTTATTAATTTTTTTCACGTCTTACAGAAAATTTTATAGTTTGAAAGAAAAAATTGGAGTTCAAAATTGCACGAATGTCTTTAGTGCCATACGAAGTTCAAGCATTATTAGTAAAATTTACAAATTTTAAGAAATTCTGAACTATTTTGTGGAATACACGAATTTACTGCCTGTTCATGCACTGAAAAAAATATTGGCGTGAGGTCAAAGATTTCATGTCTTTAAAATACGAATGCAAATTTTGCTTAGTATAGAAGACGCATTTCTCTAATATAAAGTTTTTTTTCCTTGTCCAAAATTCGATAAACTTTTCAATGAAGTCGTATTGTCCTTATAATTAAGTGATTTGACTTAAAAATGGGTATCATAACATGAAAGAAAAAATGTGTGGGCTAAGGTCAACTTGACTTTAATAACACAGAAGATTTCTTTAAATTTAATGAAATTGTCTTTAAATTTGTTGTCTTTTTGCATCTTGACTACAAAGCAAAACATCGTTCAACAATAGGACATGGTTTTCAACACTTTATTTGAAAAACGTTTTTACTTGAAACATAGCATAATTTCTACTGGAAGTCGAGTCTTAATTTGGAAAATAAAGTTGTCGTTACCTCGTCTTTAGAGGACTTTGATAGCATATGAAAAAAAAAGCTGAAAAAACGAAAAATTAAAATTTTCTTCCTAGAAGCAAGTACACAACACCCAAATTTAAAAGAGAATTGTGTCTTAAAAATATCCCTACTTGCATTCTCCGCTTCTTTGGTTCGGAATCAATACCAAAATTTTTAAAGTAAAGACAAAATCTTTGGAAACGGGCATGCTTTTTATACCCTCCATCATAGGATGGAGGGTCATTCCGTTTGTAACACATCGAAATATTGCTCTAAGACCCCATAAAGTATATATATTCTGGGTTGTGGTGAAATTCTGAGTCGCTCTAAGCATGTCCGTCCGTCCGTCCGTCTGTTGAAATCACGCTAACTTCCGAACGAAACAAGCTATCGACTTGAAACTTGGCACAAGTAGTTGCTATCGATGTAGGTCGGATGGCATTGAAAATGGGCCATATCGGTCCACTTTTACGTATAGCCCCCATATAAAAGGACCCTCAGATTTGGCTTGTGGAGCCTCTAACAGAAGCATATTTCATCCGATATGGCTGAAATTTGGTATATGGTGTTGGTATATGGTCTCTAACAACCATGCAAAAATTGGTCCACATCGGTTCATAATTATATATAGCCCCCATATAAACTGATCCCCAGATTTGGGTTGCGGATCCTCAAAGAGAAGCAAATTTCATCCGATCAGGCTGAAATTTGGTACGTGATGTTTAAATATGGTCTCTAACAACCACGCACAAATTGGTCCACATCGGTCCATAATTATATATAGCGCCCATATAAACCGATCCCCAGATTTGGGTTGCGGAGCCTCAACGAGAGGCAAATTTCATCCGATCCGGCTGAAATTTGGTACATGGTGTTGGTATATGGTCTCTAACAATCATGCAAAAATTGGTCCGCATCGGTCCATAATTATATATAGCCCCCATATAAACCTATCCCCAGATTTGGCTTGCGGAGCCTCAAAGAGAGGTAAATTTCATCCGATCCGGATGAAATTTGGTACATTGTGCTGGTATATGGTCTCTAACAACCATGCAAAAATTGGTCCACATCGGTTCATAATTATATATAGACCCCATATAAACCGATCTCCAGATTTGGCTTGCGAAGCCTCAAAGAGAAGCAAATTGCATCCGATCCGGCTGAAATTTGGTACATGGTATTGGTATATGGTCTCTAACAACCGTGCAAAAATTGGTCCACATCGGTCCATAATTATATATAGCGCCCATATAAACCGATCCCCAGATTTGGCTTGCGGAGCCTCAAAGAGAAGCAAATTTCATCCGATCCGCCTGAAATTTGGTACATGATATTGTTATATGGTCTTTAATAACCATGCAAAAATTGGTCCACATCGGTTCATAATTATATATAGCCCCCATATAAGACGATCCCCAGATTTGGCTTGCGAAGTCTCCAAGAGAAGCAAATTTCATCCAATCCGGTTGTAATTTTGAACATGGTGTTAGTATATGATCTTTAACAACCGTGCCAGAATTGGTCCATATCGGTCCATAATTATATATAGCCCCCATATAAAACGTTCTCCAGATTTGACCTCCGGAGCCTCTTGGAGGAGCAAAATTCATCTGATCCGGTTCAAATTAGGAACGTGGTGTTAGTATATGGTCGCTAACAACCAGACCAAAATTGGTCCAATCACACAAAAATTGGTCCATATCGATTCATAATCATGGTTGCCACTAGAGCCAAAAATAATCTACCAAAATTTTATTTATATAGAAAATTTTGTCAAAATTTTATTTCTATAGAAAATTTTGTCAAAATTTTATTTCTAGAGAAAATTTTGTTAAAATTTTATTCAGTTCATAATAAAATTTTCAATTTTTTCAAAATTTTATTTCTATAGAAAATTTTGTTCAAATTTTATTCGGTTCACAATCATGGTTGCCACTCGAGCCAAAAATAATCTACCAAGATTTTATTTCTATAGAATATTTTGTCAAAAGTTTATTTCTATAGAAAATTTTGTTAATATTTTATTTCTGTAGAAATTTTTGTCAAAATTTTTTTTCTATAGAAAATTTTGTCAAAATTTTTATTTCTATAGAAAATTTTGTGAACATTTTATTTCTATAGAAAATTTTGTTAAAATTTTATTTCTGTAGGAAATTTTGTAAAAATTTTATGTCTACTTTGTCAAACTGAATTATATACGTATTGGATCGATCTTTTTTGATTTAATATATACCACGTATGGACTTACATACAATTTAGAAGATGGTGTTAGGAGGTTTTAAGATACCTTGCCATCGGCAAGCGTTACCGCAACTTAAGTAATTCGATTGTGGATGGCAGTGTTTAGAAGAAGTTTCTACGCAATCCATGATGGAGGGTACATAAGCTTCGGCCTGGCCGAACTTACGGCCGTATATACTTGTTTATTAGTGTGAAGCACAAAATCGAATCGCGACGAATCGTCCGTCTAGATTGAAACTAAAATAATTTTAGATATATTTGATATGTGATTTTTGACGAATCGTGCGTCTCGAGGCGAACGAAAATTCCACGAACAGGCAGTTAGTTAATGCTAAATGCTTCATTTATGTATAATTTTTTCCTCGGTTTTAGTTCATATAACCAACGTACGCAAAAAAATATTAAAGTCAGGGAAACTTTCTTAAAACACAATAATTCCATGAACTAAAAGATAATTAAATCGGCTTTAGTGAAATATAGGGTTCACTTATTTTCTGAACGAAGTCTTTGAAGAAATTACCCCACTGTAAAAATCTGTATACGGATGTGTGGGTTGTGTTTTCGAGTAATTTTCATCTTTTAGCACATTTTCACATCTTTTAGCATGAGTTTAAGTGAGCAAGCTGTTCTAGAGTTTTCTCCTTTTTTTGTGGTATTTTTTGTTTGTTTTTGGATTGTTCGAATATAAACCATGGCATAAGTGTTTACGCTGGCTCACCCTCCTTCGCAAATGCTCCCTATTAAGGCCATAGTGGTAAAATGCTAAAACCATCAGAGGGGAGTAGTACTGCTTCACCAAAATATCATATTTTCTTTAAGAAATTGCAAAGCTATGAGATTTTGTGGTCACTTGTATGAGTATAGTCTGAACCATTTTGTATTATGAAAATAAAATTACTCAAAATCAAACAGGGTTTCTGTTTGAAAAAAGTTTACTGAAAAAAGTTTACTTGGAGTCAAAGGTTTAGGTATTTATTGCGAGCCAAAGAGGTGGCTTCTTTAAAACAAAAAAATTTTAGCGACCTATCTGGCCTTAAATCTAGGATCAATAAAATTAAAATTACACTAAAAAGAAACAGGAGCACACCTTAAAAAGTGATGCAAATTCAGTGCAACGGCTGTTGAAATGTTGGACATCCGTCCTATGACAAGCCCATGTTAAATTCATTCTAACAGGTTGGCTGATAAGGCCATAGATGGCGTCGCTAGTATTAAATGCATATTATTTTTATATAGTACCAACCTTCAAATGATTCGTGTCAAAACTTGAAGTCTGTAAGTTAATTAGTTTGTGAGATAGAGCGTCTTTTGTGAAGCTACTTTTGCAATTGTGAAAAAAATGGAAAAAAAGGAATTTCGTGTTTTGATAAAATACTGTTTTCTGAAGGGAAGAAATACGGTGGAAGCAAAAACTTGGCTTGATAATGAGTTTCCGGACTCTGCTCCATGGAAATCAACACTAATTGATTGGTATGCAAAATGCAAGCGTGGTGAAATGAGCACGGAGGACGATGAATGCAGTGGACGCCCGAAAGAGGTGGTTACCGACGAAAACATCAAAAAAATCCACAAAATGATTTTGAATGACCGTAAAATGCAGTTGATCGAGATAGCACAGGCCGTAAAGATATCAAAGAAACGTGTTGGTCATATCATTCATCAATATTTGGATATGCGGAAGCTCTGTGCAAAATGGGTGCCGCGCGAGCTCACATTTGACCAAAAACAACAACGTGTTGATGACTCTGATTGGAGTTTGCAGCTGTTAACTCGTAATACACCCGAGTTTTTCCGTCGATATGTGACAATGGATGAAACATGGCTCCATCACTACACTCTTGAGTCCAATCGACAGTTGGCTGAGTGGACAGCGACCGGTGAACCGTCTCCGAAGCGTGGAAAGACTCAAAAGTCCGCTGGCAAAGTAATGGCCTCTGTTTTTTGGGATGCGCATGGAATAATTTTTATCGATTATCTTGAGAAGGGAAAACCCATCAACAGTGACTATTATATGGCGTTATTGGAGCGTTTGAAGGTCGAAATCGCGGCAAAACGGCCCCATATGAAGAAGAAAAACGAGTTGTTCCACCAAGACAACGCTCCGTACCACGAGTCATTGAGAACGATGTGCAAAAATTCATGAATTGGGCTTCAAATTGCTTCCCCACCCACCGTATTCTCCAGATCTGACCCCCAGCGACTTTTTCTTGTTCTCAGACCTCAAAAGGATGCTCGCAGGGAAAAAATTTGGCTGCAATGAAGAGGTGATCGCCGAAACTGAGGCCTATTTTGAGGCAAACACGAAGGAGTACTACCACAATGGTATCAAAAAATTGGAAGGTCGTTATAATTCTTGTATCGCTCTTGAAAGGAACTATGTCGAATAATAAAAACTAATTTTTACAAAAAAATGTGTTTTTCTTTGTTAGACCGGGGACTTATCAGCCAACCTGTTAAGTGGTTTAATACCCCATAAAGTATATATATTTTGGGTCGTGGTCAAATTCTGAGTCGATCTAGCGATATCCGCACGTCTGTTGAAATCGCGCTAACTTCTTAACGAAACAAGGCATCGACTTGAAACTTGGCTCAAGTAGTTGTTATTGATGTAGGTCGGATTATATTGCAAATGGGCCATATCGGACCACTTTTACGTATAGCCCCCATAGAAACCGACGCTCAGATTTGGCTTGCGGAGTCTCTTGGAGGAGCAAAATTCATCCAATCCGGTTGAAATTTGGTACATGGTGTAAGTATAAGGCCTCTAACAACCATGCAAAAATTGGTCCATATTGGCATATAATTATATATAGCCTCCATATAAACCGATCCCCAGATTTGGCTTGCGGAGCCTCTAAGAGACGCAAATTTTATCCGATCCGGTTGAAAGTTGGTACATGGTGTAAGTATAGGGTCTCTAAAAACCATGCAAAAATTGGTCCATAATTATATATAGCCTCCATACTTGAACTCCGGAGCATCTTGGAGGAGCAAAATTCATCCGATCCGGTTCAAATGTGGAACGTGGTGTTAGTATATGGTCTCTAACATCCAATCAAAAATTGGTCTATAGTTATATAGCCGATCCCCAATCACACAAAAATTGGTCCATATCGGTTCATAATCATTGTAACCAATCGAGCCAAAAATAATCTAATAATCGCGCTAACTTCTTAACGAAACAAGGCATCGACTTGAAACTTGGCTCAAGTAGTTGCTATTGATGTATGCCGGATAGTATTGCAAATGTGCTATATCGGACCACTTTTACATATAGCCCCCATTTAAACAGAGCCCCAGATTAGGCTTTCGGAGCCTCTTAGAGAAGCAAATTACACCCGATCCGGTTAAAATTTGGTACGTGGGGTTAGTATATGGTCTCCAATATTCATGCGAAAATTGTTCCATATCGGTCCACAACTATATATAGCCCTCATATAATCCGGACCCCAGATTGTAACACCGGAGCCTCTTAGAGGAGCAAATTTCATCCGATTCGGTTATCTATGATTCATGCACAAATTGGTTCATATCGGCCCATAATTATATATAGCCCCATATAAACCGACCCCAGATTTGACCTACAGAGCCTCTTGGTCCATAATAATATAGCCTTAGATAAACTGATTTTACGATTTTACATTTTGAGCTTTTCTTTGGTAATTATCACGTAAAAATTGGTCCATATCGGTTTGTTATTGTATTAGCCCCCATATAAACCGACCTCCCAAATTTCACTTCAGGTTCTTTAATTACCGCCCAAAATATGGTTCATATCGGTTCGTAATTATTTGTAGACTCCCTTATGTATACCGGCCAAGAACTGAATTATATACACTGAAAAAAAAATGCATGACCGGTTCCAAGGGTTTTGTCTTTACTTTAAAAATGCTGGTATTGATTCCGAGCCAAAGAAGCGGAGAATACAAGTAAGGACACTTTTAAGACACAATTCTGTTTTAAATTTGGGGGTTTGTGTACTTGCTTCTAGGAAGCAAATTTTAATTTTTCCTTTAAAAACGAGGTAACGATAACTTTATTTTCCAAATTCAGACTCGACCTCCAGTAGAAATTATGCTATGTTTCAAGTAAAAAACTTCTTTAAAATAAAGTTTTGAAAAACATCTCCTATATTCGAACGATTTTTTGCTTTGTAGTTAAGATGCAAAAAGACAACAAATTTAAAGACAATTTCATTAAATTTAAAGAATTTTTCTGAATTACTAAAGTCAAGTTGACCTTAGCCCAAACATTTTTTCTTTCATGTTATGATACCCATTTTTAAGTCAAATCATTTAATTATAAGGACAATACGACTTCATTGAAAAGTTTATCGACTTTTGAATAAGGAAAACACTTTATATTAGAGAAATGCATCTTCTATGCTAAGAAGGATTTGCATTCGTATTTTAAAGACATGAAATCTTTGAAATCAGTGTAGGTATTTAATCTATTGTTTTGATGTTAAGAAATTTCAAGATACCTTGCCATCGGCATCCTTTAGTACAAGTTACAAAATCCATGGTGGAGGGTACAATAGATTATTCTAATTTTAATTTTATAGAGCCTGAATTTAAAGCTAGATATTTCCCTAAAAGTGTCCTTATTTTAAAGAATCCACATCTTTGGTTTGGAATCAATATCAAAAGCCTTAAGGGAAGCTCAATATCTTTGACTCCAAGTAAACATTGTTTTTAGTGTACCATCCATCAACACTACTCCTTTTTAAGTTTTTCGATGGACTGTTGTTCAGTTAATTCACATCGAAAATTATTAAAAAATAATCGCACAAAAATGTTCACAATTTAATTTCATTTCTTTTGGGAAAGGAATCTTTTTTGTTGCTGTAAAAAACACAAATAGCTCACATATGGCAAAAGGTTCTGACTATACATATAGCATCAAAAATGTCAAGTTTTACAAAAGAGCTGTCAGTTGGCAGATTGCAGATTACCAATTCCGAAATAATAAAAGCAACCCTCGTATTTGTTTGTATACAGTTATGTAAACTAGATTTTTATAATAAACTTCTCAAAAACAAAACCGAAATTAATTAAAGTATTTAATTGAAAATGTGTTTGTGCTTATTTTTGTTCAAGTTTAAAGTTCGTCCTAGTTTCATATATGAGAGAGAGAGTGTGTGTGTATGTTCTCAGCCTGAGTGAACTTTTCATTAGCTAAAATGTTATTTTTTTGGCAGAAAGAGATAGAGAGATGAGAGTAAAGGATACAATTTTCTTTGTGTGTGTCAATTTCCAAATGACTGAACTTTGAAACCGCATTTATTATATACCGCAGATGTTCTATGCATATCCTTTCACAAAAAGTGAAATATTTGTAGTTTTGCTAGTCGTGTTGTTTGCTCCTGTATGTAAATAAGTTGTTGGAGGGAATGCATAAATTATTTATATGGGAATTAGCATCTATCATAGATATATGACGAAAGTTTGGAATATTACGTGACCAAAAATTCGGACAATCATTTATGTTCTCAAGTTATTATGGACTACACAATTAGGTTTATGGCTCTCAATTTCACAAGCATTAGCTCTTCAAATAACACACTTCAAGTAACACAGCCCCACATATAAATGGACCCTCAGATTTGGCTCCCGGAGCCTCTACGAGAAGCAAATTTCATCCGATCCGGTTCAAATTTGGAACATGGTGTTAGTATATGGTCTTTAACAACCGTGTCAGAAGTGGTCCATATCGGTTCACAATAATATATAGCCCCCATATAAACCGATCCCCAGATTTGGCTAGCGGAGCGGAGCCCCAAAGAGAAGCAAATTTCATCCGATCCGGCTGAAATTTGGTACATGGTGTTGGTATATGGTCTCTAACAACCGTGCTAGAAGTGGTCCATATCGGTCCATAATTACATATAGCCCCCATATAAACCGTTTTCCAGATTTGACCTCCGGAGACTCTTGGTGATTGATTTATAGCAAGAATGAACTACGTCGTGCGAAAATTTAACTAAATTATACTCCATATTTTGAGATTTCCACAAAGCGTTGTTAAAACCAGGAAAATTTAATGCACTCTCCTTTAGAAGAATAATTGAACTAAAAGTAAAGAAAAAGCTCATTGTCGCCAAATCATGACCATTTTAACCATACATTCTTTTGGGAATCCTACGAAAAATTTCTTTTGATTTAGTTCATTTTGGATGTCATTTAACTTTATATCCCCGTTGAGTTCATAAAATATTTGAGGCATACTTAAAAGAAGGAAAATTTCATTGGACTGTGAAAAATTTCAAAAAAAAAAAAATTAACTACATATTCGAATTTTTGTTGCAATAAAAGTAAATTAAATTTAGCGATCCTCAGATGTGACCACCGGAGCCTCGTGAAGCATATATTTGCATCCGATGCAGTTGCAATTTGGTTTAAGTATATGCAGCCACCGTGGTGCAATGGTTAGCATGGCCGCCTTGCAATACACAAGGTCGTGGGTTCGATTCCTGCTACGACCGAATACCAAAAAGTTTTTCAGCGGTGGATTATCCCACCTCAGTAATGCTGGTGAAATTTCTGAGGGTTTCAAAGCTTCTCTAAGTGGTTTCACTGCAATGTGAAACGCCGTTCGGACTCGGCTATAAAAATGAGGTCCCTTGTCATTGAGCTTAACATGGAATCGGGCAGCACTCAGTGATAAGAGAGAAGTTCACCAATGTGGTATCACAATGGACTGAATAGTCTAAGTGAGCCTGATACATCGGGCTGCCACATAACCTAACCTAACCTAACCTACACTGAAAAAAAGCATACTCGGTTTGTCTTTACTTTAAAAAATTTGGTATTGATTCCGAGCCAAAGAAGCGGAGAATACAAGTAAGGATACTTTTAAGACACAATTCTCTTTTAAATTTGGGTTTTGTGTACTTGCTTCTAGGAAGCAAATTTTAAATTTTCGCTTTCTCAGTTTTTTTTCTTCATATGCTATCAAAGTCCTTTAAAAACGAGTCAACGGCAACTTTATTTTCCAAATTAGGACTCGACTTCCAGTAGAAATTATGCTATGTTTGAAGTAAAAAACTTCTTTAAAATAAAGTTTTGAAAAACATGTCCTATATTTGAACGATTTTTTGCTTTGAAGTCAAGATGCAGACAAAGCAAGACAAAGACAACAAATTTAAAGACAATTTTATTAAATTTAAAGAATTTTTCTGAATTATTAAAGTCAAGTTGACCTTAGCCTATAATTTTTTTCTTTCATGTTAAGATACCCATTTTTAAGTCAAATCACTTAATTATAAGGACAATACGACTTCATTGAAAAGTTTATCGACTTTTGGACAAGTAAAATAACTTTATTTTAGAGGAATGCGTCTTCTATGCTAAGCAAAATTTATATTCGTATTTTAAAGACATGAAATCTTTGACCTCACGACAATATTTTTTTCAGTGTAGTATATGCATTTTAATAAGCATGCAATATTTGGCCCATATCGGTTCTTCATTTTATAAATCCACAATATACATCGGCTTCATAATTTTACTTCTGCATGTTAGTATAAGCCAACTATGCAAAAATTAGTCGATATCGGTCCATAAATATATAAATCTCCCAAAATAAACGGATTCCCTAAGAAAATACGAATATCGTTAATGTTTATGTTTTATTTTAGTATAATTTGCCTCCTTTTTAAGTTCATTGAAGTAATGTACACCAAAAAATAGTAAATTCAGTGATACTTTCTCCAATTGAAGGAATGCTAACTAAAATCTAAAAAAGCCATGAACTAATGTTAAAATTAAATTGGCCTTTGGTGTCCTGGAGGAATCACTTATTGTACCTGAAATACAAATTGTACTGAATACAACCGACGTAGTCACTGAATACGCATTTACCCAATCCATCTATGCATTTACGGTGAGACATAAGAGTGGGTTAGAAGGAACAATTTACACAACTAATAAAAAAAGTATTTCTTCATATTTAACCAAAAAATGGTGCAGGACTTTCCAGCAAAAAAAAGAGCTTCCAAAAAAGTAGTTTGGATCCCCAATCTGTGATCCGGAAGTAGTGCAAACTTGGATCATCTCCAATGAATTTTACATGGGCTTATCATAGGACGGAAGTACTCCCTTTTTGGACCCTTTGCATTGCTTTAGAAGTTGTGCCCTGGAAGTTAATTTGAATGAAGAAATTTAAAAAGCGAAAAAAAAATTTCAACCAATTTCACTTTTTTTTTCATCCATATGTTTTATTACACTATTATTTTCCTATTATCTAAATTTTACAATTTGAAAAACTTTTTCGCTCCGACCAGGGATTGAACCTGGGTTTACTGGCACCATAACAGAAAGCCTTAGCACACTCAGCCACAAACGCCATTGAACATAAAGCGTCGAAAGGTCAATTCAAATATTTGTGATATGATCGTAATACAACACCAAGGAATAACATTCTAATTGCTTCTCGAGATGTTCTTTATTAGTACACGGATGAAAAAGACTGTTTTTCATATGTTTGGCTATAAACATTATATGTTTGGAACACAAATTTTTAAACACAATATTTTTGAGTGCAAGCATACAATGTTCATAAACTAGCATAACATGTTTGGGACGTATATGTTAATATGTTAGAACATATTATGTTTGGGACATAAAATGATTTTAAATATAATATGCTTGGATGCAAACATATATTAATTTAGAAATAGCCTATAAACATATATGTGTTTAGTAGCTTGGAGCGCTATTTAACAGGGAGCGATATTGAATTAAGTTGGTGGTTGTTGCTTGTTATTACAAAATTAACATTTTATTTTTCCTTGGGCAATTGATCAGCTACTTCTTTAATCCTTACAAACTGTGTGGTCCGCTGTTCGAATCCCCGTCCGGCAAAAGGTAAAATTAAAATAAAAAAAAAATTATACAATTGAATAATTTCTTCTACAATGTTTGTATTACAGAAAAAGGTGCTAAGAACTAAAAAATCTCGTGGAAGTGAGAAAGATGTGGGGGAATATACAATTGGGCAGAAACAAAATTTTGAGCATTCAGGTCGAAAACCTATGTTGTTAGCACCTATATTACCTGTTTATTTTCATAATTCATTACGATTGTAAATATATAAATAAATAAATAAAATTTTGAGCACAATATAAACAATAGAATTTTTTTAAGCATATAATATTTTTGGGTGCAAAATGCTTCCAAACATATTATATGTTCACATAAAAACATATTGTTTTTTGGAAGACAACATTATTGAATTTGGATACAAAAATACAAAATGTTTGGAAATTGACTACCCAAACATATATTGTTTAGACCAATATGCTTTCAAACATATTATATATTGGAAGAGATCAAACATATAAATGTTTGGGCAATAGCCAAAAATGTATATGCTTGAAGCAAAATATGTTTGGGAGTATATGTTACAGAAGCGATTTTTTGTGAGCGTGTATGAACGAAAAAATAAGAAACGCAGGTTCAAATTTCATCAACGGCAATTTTTCTATCAAATATTTTTCAAAAAAAAAAATTATGTGCATCGTTTTTATTTTATATTTTCTTATAAATATATTTTTCCATTAAAAATCAACAAAAAAAAAATTAAAAATTCTCATAATTTCCAAAACCTTCTCAAAAGAACTTCCATTGAAGCGAAAAAGTCAAACGGCACTGGTTCAAATCCCAGCGGGAATGAAATTATTTTTATTATTATTATTTTTTTTTTGTTTTTATTAATTTTCTATTTTTTGATTTTTTTATTAGTTTTCTTTTTTTTTTTTTTGTAAAATTTAATTGTCCAAAATTTTCACTTAAAATAGCCTGATTGTGTTCTTTCTAATACTTGTCCACAAGGACTGCATCGGAAGTAGAAAAAATCATTGGGGGATCCCAAGATGCGCTTTAGAAGAAATGTTTGTGCACTTGTCCAAAAGGACTGCATCGGAAGTTGAAAAAATTCGATGGGGGATTCTGGGATGGGCTTTAAAAGAAATGGTTGTGGAACAACTTCAATTTTTTTGCTGGGTTAATACACATTTACTAATTCTATCTTGCATAGGTACGGTGAGGTATAAGAGTGCGTTAAAGCATACAAACTTATTCAATTATTGTCGTTTGGAAAGAAGACAGAACATTTCAATCATTTTCTTACCCATTTCAATTTATTTAAAAAATATATATATATGTATATTTGCCAATTGCATTTTGCATTCAGATGGAAATGTATATTCAATAGTAAATAAAAGACAATAACAGCATGGTTTACCATAAAAAATATGGTAATTTTTGAAATGTTTTTACGTCATGCTCTACATCGCATATGCATGTACCCTACATGCTGATCGTTATATATGAAGAAGGCTATGAATGAAAGCGCTTATGAAACTAGTGTAAATGGGTAAGAAAAACAAGTATCCTCTCAAGGCCCATTTTTCCTTGCTAAATCGAAGTGATGGAATTATTAACTTACTTTATCATTTAAATATTTGTTTAATTTTTTATACCCTCCACCATAGGATGGGGGTATATTAACTTTGTCATTCCGTTTGTAACACATCGAAATATTGCTCTAAGACCCCATAAAGTATATATATTCTGGGTCGTGGTAAAATTCTGAGTCGATCTGAGCATGTCCGTCCGTCCGTCTGTTGAAATCACGCTAACTTCTAATCCAAACAAGCTATCGACTTGAAACTTGACACAAGTAGTTGTTATTGATGTAGGTCAGATGGCATTGCAAATGGGCCATATCGGTCCACTTTTACGTATAGCCCCCATATAAACGGACCCCCAAATTTGGCTTGCGATTGCTCTAAGAGAAGAAAATTTCATCCGATCCGGCTGAAATTTGGTACATGGTGTTAGTATATGGTCTCTAACAACCATGCAAAAATTGGTCCATATCGGTCCAGTTTTACGTATAGCCCTCATATAAACGGACCCCCAAATTTGGTTTGCGATTGCTCTAAGAGAAGCAAATTTCATCCGATCCGGCTGAAATTTGGTACATGGTGTTAGTATATAGTCTCTAATAACCATGCAAAAATTGGTCCATATCGGGTTATAATTACATATAGCCCCCCTGTAAACCGATCCACCGATTTGGCTTGCGAAGCTTCTAAGAGAACCAAATTTCATCCGATCCGGCTGAAAGTTGGTACATGGTGTCAGTATATGGTCACTAATAACCATGCAAAAATTGGTCCATATCGGGTTATAATTACATATAGCCCCCATATAAACCGATCCCCCGATTTGGCTTGCGGAGCTTCTAAGAGAACCAAATTTCATCCGATCCGGCTGAAATTTGGTACATGGTGTTGGTATATGTTCTTTAATGACCATGCAAAAATTGGTCAACATCGGCCCATAATTATATATAGCCCCCATATAAACCGATCCCCAGATTTGACCTCCGAAGCCTCTTAGAGGAGCAAAAGTCATCCGATCCGATTGAAATTTGGTACGTGGTGTTAGTATATTGTCTTTAACAACCATGCCAAAGGTGGTCCATATCGGTCAATAATTATATATAGGCCCCATATAAGCCGATCCCCAGATTTGACCTCCGGAGCCTCTTAGAGGAGCAAAATTCATCCGATCCGGTTGAAATTTGATACGTGGTGTTAATATGTGTACATGTAAGAATTGGTGCATATCGGTCCATAATTATATATAGCCCACAAATAAATCGATCCCCAGATTTGTCCTCCGGAGCCTCTTGGAGGAGCTAAATTCATCCGATCCGGTTGAAAGTTGGAACATGGTGTTAGAATGTGGTCTCTAACAAACACGCAAGAATTGGTCCATATCGGTCCATAATTATATATAGCCCCCATATAAACCGTTCCCCAGATTTTATCTCCGGAGCCTATTGGAGGAGATAAAATTCATCCGATCCAGTTGAAATTTGCAACCTGGTGTTAGTATAAGGCCGCTTATAACCATGCCATAATTGGTCCATATCGGTCTATAGTTATATATAGCCGATCCCCAATCACACAAAAATTGGTCCATATCGGTTCATAATCATGGTTGCCACTCGAGCCAAAAATAATCTACCAAAATTTTTGTTTTTATAGAAAACATTGTCAAAATGTTATTTCTATAGAAAAATTTGTCAAAATTTTATTTCTATAGAAAATTTTGTCAAAATTTTATTTCTATAGAAAATTTTGTCAAAATTTTATTTCTATAGAATTTTTTTTCCAAATTTTATTTCTATAGAATTTTTTTTCCAAATTTTACTTCTTTAGAAAATGTTGTCAAAATTTTATTTCTATAGAAATTTTTTCCAATTTTTTTTCTATAGAAATTTTTTTCCAAATTTTATTTCTACAGAAAAATTTTTCCAAATTTTACATCTATAGAAATTGTTGTCAAAATTTTATTTATATAGAAACTTTAAACTTAATTAAATACGTATTTAATCAGCCTTTTTTAGTTTAATATATACCACGTATGGACTATGTGGTATATATTACGGTGTTAGGAAGTTTTAAGATACCTTGCCATCGGCAAGTGTTACCGCAACCCAAGTAATTCGATTGTGGATGACAGTTTTCAGTAGAAGTTTCTACGCCATCCATGGTGGAGGGTACATAAGCTTCGGCCTGGCCGAACTTACGGCCGTCTATACTTGTTTTTACTTATATAACTCATATAAAACTTAGAATTTATCATTCCTCATAATTTATGTCTTATTTTGCAAGCTTATAGCTCAACATACAATCTACGATATCTACCCATGTCGTTTTATCGTCAAAACACATACGATATGTGTCGGTGGATTGTGCAGTATGCAGTCTATCTCTATATCCACTATCCAGATGCAAGTTGGGTTTTTGCTAATAGTATGACATTCTTAATTCACCGCATACTGCAAATGCATTGTTATGCATATCCATCTATATGTAGATGACACTTCAAAGTCAAACCATTTGACGAATAAATGTAAACATTTTTCTTTTTGCTCGTTGCAAATTGTCATATGCAACACAAAGGAATTGAAAACATGACTCTAAGTGGTTATTGGAATAACAAATAGTGTGTTAGTTTTTTCACAAACTTCGAAGAAAATATTCAAATGTGAAAACGATATTAGCTAGCACTTATTTTGCTTCCGGGATGATGTTATATGAAAACATTGGAAGATTTGAAAAATTGACACCACAATGGTATTTATTCGTGTACCGATTTAGCTTATATTTTGCACGATTTTCAGGACTCACAAAACATTTAAAGAAGATCGCTTGATAAACACGTCAATTATGAATTTATCGGTGATAAATATGTATCTAAATATATATCTTTGAGCCCAAGTAAGACACCATGCAAAATTTTAAAGCGATCAAACCCGAGCAAAAAAATTTTGGAAGTAAAGGGTGATTTGTTAAGAGCTTGATAACTTTTTTTTAAAAAAAAACGCATAAAATTTGCAAAATCTCATCGGTTCTTTATTTGAAACGTTAGATTGGTCCATGACATTTACTTTTTGAAGATAATTTCATTTAAATGTTGACCGCGGCTGCGTCTTAGGTGGTCCATTCGGAAAGTCCAATTTTGGGCAACTTTTTCGAGCATTTCGGCCGGAATAGCCCGAATTTCTTCGGAAATGTTGTCTTCCAAAGCTGGAATAGTTGCTGGCTTATTTCTGTAGACTTTAGACTTGACGTAGCCCCACAAAAAATAGTCTAAAGGCGTCAAATCGCATGATCTTGGTGGCCAACTTACCGGTCCATTTCTTGAGATGAATTGTTCTCCGAAGTTTTCCCTCAAAATGGCCATAGAATCGCGAGCTGTGTGGCATGTAGCGCCATCTTGTTGAAACCACATGTCAACCAAGTTCAGTTCTTCCATTTTTGGCAACAAAAAGTTTGTTAGCATCGAACGATAGCGATCGCCATTCACCGTAACGTTGCGTCCAACAGCATCTTTGAAAAAATACGGTCCAATGATTCCACCAGCGTACAAACCACACCAAACAATGCATTTTTCGGGATGCATGGGCAGTTCTTGAACGGCTTCTGGTTGCTCTTCACTCCAAATGCGGCAATTTTGCTTATTTACGTAGCCATTCAATCAGAAATGAGCCTCATCGCTGAACAAAATTTGTCGATAAAAAAGCGGATTTTCTGCCACTGATTTTGGTAATAAAATTCAATGATTTGCAAGCGTTGCTCGTTAGTAAGTCTATTCATGATGAAATGTCAAAGCATACTGAGCATCTTTCTCTTTGACACCATGTCTGAAATCCCACG
This sequence comes from Haematobia irritans, assembly GCF_050003625.1. NCBI lineage: Eukaryota > Metazoa > Arthropoda > Insecta > Diptera > Muscidae > Haematobia > Haematobia irritans. The sequence continues at coordinate 102,237,818 of NC_134400.1, read as the reverse complement.
TGATCTGTCAAATACTAATGCATGAAAATCCTAACCTCAAAAGAATCACCCTTTAGTTCCAAAGGCACAACTTTAACATCACTTCCAAAAATGTCCTTCCTTCTTTATTTTAAGTATGCATGAAATTAATTCAGTTAAATTTTTATAGCTCTCATTTTTCATATTTTTATACCCTAAACCACATAGTGGTCAGGGTATAATAACTTTGATCTGCCAAAAAATGTGCCTACCAGAAATATTGATTTTAGATCCTATAAAATATATACCGATCGACTCCGAATCACCTCCTGAGTCGATCTAGTACTTGGTGTCCGTCCGTCCGTAGGTCTTTCCGTATATCCATGTATTTGTTGTTCACACGATTCCGGTTGCAATCATTAACCGATTTCGAAGAAATTAGGTACAGGGTGTTTTTTGGGCATAAAGACGAACGATATTGAATTTGGCGAAATCGGATCAAATTTAGAAATTGCTCCCATATGTATGTATCATCCGATTTCGACAAATGGGGCCACGTTGCACTTTTTCACTAACCGATCGTCGTCAAATTTGGCAACAAGTAATCGTCTTCATCACTCTACTAGCCTGCAAAGTTCCACCGAAATCGGCTACGATTTAGATATAGCTCTCATATACACATATGGCAAAAATAACAAGTATATACGGCCGTAAGTTCGGCCAGGCCGAAGCTTATGTACCCTCCACCATGGATTGCGTAGAAATTTTTGCTGAAGACTGTCATCCACAATCGAATTACTTGGGTTGCGGTAACACTTGCCGATGGCAAGGTATCTTAAAACTTCCTAACACTGTAATATATATCACATAGTCCATACGTGGTATATATTAAACTAAACAAGTATATACGGCCGTAAGTTCGGCCAGGCCGAAGCTTATGTACCCTCCATCATGGATTGCGTAGAAACTTCATATAAACACTGCCTTGCCGATGGCAAGGTATCTTAAAACCTCCTAACACCATCTTCTAAATTGTATGTAAGTCCATACGTGGTATATATTAAATTAAAAAAGATCGATCCAATACGTATATAATTCAGTTTGACAAAGTAGACATAAAATTTTAAAAAAATTTTCTACAGAAATAAAATTTTAACAAAATTTTCTATAGAAATAAAATTTTCACAAAATTTTCTATAGAAATAAAAATTTTGACAAAATTTTCTATAGAAAGAAATTTTTGACAAAAATTTCTACAGAAATAAAATTTTAAAAAAATTTTCTATAGAAATAAACTTTTGACAAAATTTTCTATAGAAATAAAATCTGGGTAGATTATTTTTGGCTCGAGTGGCAACCATGATTATGAACCGAATAAAATTTGAACAAAATTTTCTATAGAAATAAAATTTTGACAAAATTTTCTATAGAAATAAATTTTTGACAATGATGAAAATTTCATTATGAACCGAATAAAATTTTAACAAAATTTTCTATAGAAATAAAATTTTGACAAAATTTTCTATAGAAATAAAATTTTGACAAAATTTTCTATAGAAATAAAATTTTGGTAGATTATTTTTGGCTCTAGTGGCAACCATGATTATGAACCGATATGGACCAATTTTTGTGTGATTGGACCAATTTTGGTATGGTTGTTAGCGACCATATACTAACACCACGTGCCTAATTTGAACCGGATCGGATGAAATTTGCTCCTCCAAGAGGCTCCGGAGGTCAAATCTGGAGAACGTTTTATATGGGGGCTATATATATTTATGGACCGATATGGACCAATTCTGGCACGGTTGTTAAAGATCATATACTAACACCATGTTCCAAATTACAATCGGATTGGATGAAATTTACTTCCCTTGGAGACTTCGCAAGCCAAATCTGGAGATCGGTTTATATGGGGGCTATATATAATTAAGGACCGATGTGGACCAATTTTTGCATGATTGTTAGAGACTATATACCAACACCATATACCAAATTTCAGCCGGATCGGATGAAATATGCTTCTCTTAGAGGCTCCACAAGCCAAATCTGGGGATCGGTTTATATGGGGGCTATATATAATTATTGACCGATGTGGACCAATTTTTGCATGATTGTTAGAGACCATATACCAACACCATGTACCAAATTTCAGCCGGATCGGATGAAATATGCTTCTCTGAGAGGCTCCACAAGTCAAATCTGGGGATCGGTTTATATGGGGGCTATATATAATTAAGGACCGATATGGACCAATTTTTGCATGGTTGTTAGAGACCATATACCAACATCATGTACCAAAGTTCAGCCGGATCGGATGAAATTTTCTTCTCTTTGAGGCTCCGCAAGCCAAATCTGGGGATCGGTTTATATGGGGGCTATATATAATTATGGACCGATGTGAACCAATTTTTGCATGGTTGTTAGAGACCATATACCAACACGATGTACCAAATTTCAGCCGGATCGGATGAAATATGCTTCTGTTAGAGGCTCCACAAGCCAAATCTGAGAGTCCCTTTATATGGGGGCTATACGTAAAAGTGGACCGATATGGCCCATTTTCAATACCATCCGACCTACATCGATAACAACTACTTGTGCCAAGTTTCAAGTCGATAGATTATTTCGTTCGGAAGTTAGCGTGATTTCAACAGACGGACGGACGGACGGACGGACGGACATGCTTAGATCGACTCAGAATTTCACCACGACCCAGAATATATATACTTTATAGGGTCTTAGAGCAATATTTCGATGTGTTACAAACGGAATGACAAAGTTAATATACCCCCATCCTATGATGGAGGGTATAAAAAGGCCGATTAAATACGTTTATAATTAAGTTTAAAGTTTCTATAGAAAAAAAATTTTTTGACAAAATAAAATTTTGACAAGTAAAATTTGGAAAAAAATTTCTATAGAAATAAAATTTTGAAAAAATTTTCTATAGAAATAAAATTTGGACAAATTTTTCTATAGAAATAAAATTTTGACAAAATTTTCTATAGAAATAATATTTTGACAATGTTTTCTATAAAAATAAAATTTTGGTAGATTATTTTTGGCTCGGTTGGCAACCATGATTATGAATATGGACCAATTTTTGTGTGATTGGGGATCGGCTATATATAACTATAGACCGATATGGACCAATTTTGGCATGGTTATTAGCGGCCTTATACTAACACCACGTTGCAAATTTCAACCGGATCGGATGAATTTTGCTCCTCCAAGAGGCTCCGGAGGACAAATCTGGGGATCGATTTATATGGGGGCTATATATAATTATGGACCGATATGGACCAATTCTTGTATGGTTGTTAGAGACCATATACTAATACCACGTGCAAAATTTCAATCGGATCGGATGACTTTTGCTCCTCTAAGAGGCTCCGGAGGTCAAATCTGGGGATCGGTTTATATGAGGGCTATATATAATTATGGACCGATATGGACAAATTCTTGCATGGTTGTTAGAGACCACATAGCCGAATCGGATGAAATTTGCTTCTCATTGAGGCTCCGCAAGACAAATCTGGGGATCGGTTTAAATGGGGGCTATACATACGTAAAACTGGACCGATATGGCCCATTTGCAATACCATCCGACCTACATCGATAACAACTATTTGTGCCAAGTTTCAAGTCGATAGCTTGTTTCGTTCGGAAGTTAGCGTGATTTCAACAGACAGACAGACGGGCGGACTTGCTCAGATCGACTCAGAATTTCACTACGACCCAGAATATATATACTTTAGGGGTCTTAGAGCAATATTTCGATGTGTTACAAACAGAATGACAAAGTTAATATACCCCCATCCTATGGTGGAGGGTATTAAAACGAAAAATTATAATTTGCTTCCTAAAATCGAGTACACAAAACTCAAATTTGAACGAAAATTGTGTCTTAAAAGTATCCTTACTTCTTTTCAATATTTTAATAATAGCAATTCTTTAATTTTCATGTCCAATTAGCTCACATTATAATTGTAATAATATGTAAAGTAATTGATTTGGATTTGGATCGAAAAAACCAGTCTGCCTTGATATCCAAACCAAAAAAAACAAATAAATATATTAAAGCGTAATGTTAAAATTACCGATTTCATATTTCCCTATACATATTTTTATAAAAATTTATGAAAAACTTTAAACATTTTTCATCACTCTGATCATCTTTCTACCTGTATACTTCAACATATTATTATTCAAGCAAACTTATTCGAGTATACCTATCCGCACAAGTATCAATGAACATCAACGCCAAACAATGTATTATATTGTCAATAATATAAACCAATTATTGCTCAGTTTATTCAGCCTTTTTGCCATTCGTAGAAGCATAATCCATACGTGTCGAAGCTAATGAGCCACAAAACCAACGATATATTTCATAATGTATAAAAACACAATATATGTATTTTAAATACATACATACATAAATACATTATGAATTTATACCTACAGTGGTGTACAATTGATGAACAGCAAGCATTACCATGCGGAAAATATCAAGGAAGTTTAACATATGAGAGTTGATTTAACAAAAGATCGCCTGTTGAATTATGTAACGAATTATTTACGAAGTATTATACCTAAACATCATAAAACCTACTAAAATTTGTAACTATTGCATCAAAAATATAAACAATTTTATAAAATATAAGCTTTTATATCCTTCACCACTACACTAATAAAAAAAGTGAACCATATAAAGCCAATTTAATTATATACTAGTTTATGGAATTATTACGTTTTGAGAATATTTCATTGATTTTAATATTTTTTCCATCGGTTTATATGGGGGTTATATATAATTATGGACTGATATGAACCAATTCCTGCATGGTTGTTGGATACCACATACCAACATCAAGTACCAAATCGGATGAATTTTGCTCTTCCAAGGGGCTCCGGAGGTCAAATCTCGGAATCGGTTTATATGGGGGCTATATATAATTATGGACCGATTTCGACCAATTTTTGCATGGGTGTTTAAGGCCATATATTAACACCACGTACCATATATCAACTGAATCAGATGAATTTTGGTCTTCCAAGAGGCTCCGGAGGTCAAATCTGGTGATCGGTTTATTTGGGGGCTATATATAATTATGGACCAATGTGGACCAATTTTTGCATGGTTCTTAAAGACCATATACTAACACTATGTACAAAATTTCAACCGGATCGGATGAATTTTGCTCCTTCAGGAGGTTCCGGAGGCCAAATATGGGGATCGGTTTATATTGGGGCTATATATAATTATGGACCGATGTGCACCAATTTTTGCATAGTTGTTAGAGACCATATACTAACAACATGTACCAACTTTCAGCCGGATCGGATGAAATTTTCTTCTCTTAGAGGGTCTGCAAGCCAAATTTGGGGGTCCGTTTATATGGGGGCTATACGTAAAAGTGAACCGATATGGCCCCAATTTGTGCATGGTTGTTAGCGGCCATGTACTAACACAACATACCAAATATCAGCCGAATCGGATGAAATTTGCTCCTCCAAGAGGCTTAGGAGGGCAAATTTGGGATGAGGGTATAAAAAGGGCGTGGTTCGGTTCCAAGTCAGGACTATACGGCGGATGACCCATCACATCGATGTTTTGAGTGCTCAAAAATTCGGTTGTTTGAGCCGATGTGAGAGCTCACATTGGTGACGAGTAATTCGTCTTTGGCGGTTGGCTTTCCTGATTTCTTGAAAGACAACTGGCAAACAAATGGTTCCGCACCACTCAGAATTGACTTTTCAGCGCTGTTCTTGGGCTACGACAAGCGATCATTTGCTTAGAAGTGTTTCTTGCTCGAGCAACTTTTGGTGGATTTGCTTCATCCTGAGACCTCCATGTAGTCGACTGCTGTATACTTTCGGGCTCATACGAGTAAATCCACTATTTTTCAGCTGTCACGATGTTATAGGCGGGTTTCGAAGCACCGCGATGGTATTGTTAGAGCATTTCTTTCCACCAATTGACAGGAGCCTTATTTTGAGCGATTGCCAAATTGTATGGGATTCGAAGCTAACAAATTTGTTTAACGGTCAAATCTTCACTCAATATTGGATGTATGCTGGTCCCACTAATGACTAAGGTTGTCTCAATCGATCGACGATAGCTCACATGACGATCTTGCGATATCAGTTGGCGCACAGCATCAATGTCATCTGGACCGACAACTGATTTTAGACCACCATCACGAAATTCATCTTGGAGTGAACTTAAATTCACTCCACTGGTTCTTGACGGAGCTTCATCGTCAAAAATTAAATTAAGATCATCGATGCACTTTTGTTGAGATAGTCCATGTCGAAAGTTGAAACAAAATAATCGCCAGAAAATGTACACGATTTAATTCCAAATAGCACTCATACGTAAAAACCTTCGGAGTAAGCATAGCCTGAAAAATGTCAAGCATTACGATAGAGATGTCAGTATCCAGATTACAACACTAGAGTTACCCAACCCCGATTTCGATTCAATGACCACATATTCCAGATTTCATTCCGGATTTCTTGAAATTTTGCCCAGAGAGTAGAATTGACTTTATAGCGAAGTGTGTCAGATTTGTTAAAACTCCCCAATGTCGACTACATTTTAGTCCAATTGATATTATCTTTTGCTGCTACTATCTGAATATGCTTAATTTTGCTTAATAATCTCCAATTGCACATTCTGTGTTCTTGAAAACAAAAAGTAAACCAATGAAGACCATTTCTAGTAAAAGTTATATATGTGTTATCGTATCATGTATTATGAAACACACTGTATGACCAATTTTTAAGACCAATCGTATTTCATTATAAAGCCACAAATTTATTTTGTTTGTATTTTGTTTGTTGCAATCATGGTCCTGGCCTTATGCATCTGACATGTTTATAACAATAATTATTATTATAAAATTGGAATAAAGAACTTAATTGGGAACCACAATTAAAATTTGTGTACCCCCAGAATGGAGAATATAATGCTGTCCGTGGGGTCAATTCAGAATTTGTAGAAATGCATCAGCTATATTGGTGACGTCCTTCGTTTACAGTGTACATGTACAGTGTTGCTCGTGTGACAGCAGACAGATTTACCAGTGACAGTTCATTTTATTGTTTACAAGCTTGCAGAAGCATTTTCATCTATTGCATTCAGAAATAATATTATTCGAAATCCACGCCGCATTCGTAAAAAAATTTTGCTCGTTGTCTGAATATATCGTGAAAACGGATATAAAAAAAATGACTTTGGACACAAAACAATATCGTTTTAAAAAAAGAGTCGCTTCCAAAGTGGCCAGTTACAAAATTTAGCCAGAAAAAAAACGTCGCCAAAAAAGTAGTGAAAATGTTTTTTCGGATCAGAAAGTGGTGCAAAATTGACGCAGAAGCGATGAATTTAACATGACTTGTCATAGGACAGATGTTCACCATTTCAAAAGCCATTGCACAGAATTTGCATTACTTCTTAAGGTGTAATTCGAGTGTTTTGGATGTAAATTAAAAATTTTTGTGATATTTTGCCAAATAAATAATTTGTATAATTTGTAGTGATTTTTAATGCAATTCTAACGCTTGTCTGAAACGTTTTACCTCAAATATTTTCAAAAATTCCCAATTTCTCTAGACTGGATTTAGCATTTTTTTGACAAAATTTAAAAAATTTGTACAATTTTATTAATTCTTACATGAAACAAGCAAGTTATAAACAAGTATATACGGCCGTAAGTTCGGCCAGGCCGAATCTTATGTACCCTCCACCAAGGATTGCGTGGAAACTTCTACGAAAGAGTGTCATCCACAATCGAATTACTTGGGTTGTGGTATCTTAAATCGTTTTCTAAATTGTGAGTCAGTCCATATGTGGTATATAAATATTAGAGAAAAAAGGTATGTGTAGGTAAGTCTGCAAATAATTACGAATCGATATGGACTTTTGCAAGGTACATAGAAAGCCAGAATTGAAATATGGGGGTCGCTTATATGGGGGCTAGACACTAATAGAAACAAGTATAAACGGACGTAAGTTCGGCCAGGCCGAATCTTATGTACCCTCCACCATGGATTGCGTAGAAACTTCTACGAAAGACTGTCACCCACAATCGAATTACTTGGGTTGTGGTATCTTAAATCGTTTCTAAATTATGAGTTAGCCCATACGTGGTATACAAAAAAGTATGTGTAGGTAAGTCTACAAATAATTACGAATCGATATGGACTTTTGCACGGTACGTAGGGAGCCAGAATTGAAATATGGGGGTCGCTTATATGGGGGCTATATACAATTATTGATATGGACAAATTTTTGTGTGATTGGGGATCGATTTATATGAGGGCTATATAACTATAGACCGATATGGACCTACTTAGGCATGGTTGTTAACGGCCATATACTAGCACATTGTACCAAATTTCAACTGACTCGGATGAAATTAGCTCCTCCAAGAGGCTCCAAAACCACATCTCGGGATCGGTTTATATGGGGGCTATATATGATTATGGACTGATATGGACCACTTTTGGCATGGTGGTTAAATATCATATACTACCACCACGTACAAAATTTCAACCAGATCGGACGAATTTTGCTTCTCCAAAAGGAACCGGAGGTCAAATCTGGGGATCGGTTTATATGGGTGCTATACATAATTATGGACTGATATGAACCAATTCCTGCATGGTTATTGGATACCATATACTAACATCACGTACCAAATTTCAACCGAATCGGATGAATTTTGCTCTTCCAAGGGGCTCCGGAGGTCAAATCTGGGGATCGGTTTATATGGGGGCTATATATAATTATGGACCGATTTCGACCAATTTTTGCATGGGAGTTTGAGGCCATATATTAACACCACGTACCAAATTTCAAATGAATCAGATTAATTTTGGTCTTCCAAGAGGCTCCGGAAGTCAAATCGGGGAATCGGTTTATATGGGGGCTATATATAATTATTGACCGATGTGGACCAATTTTTGCATGGTTGTTAGAGACCATATACTAACACCATGTACCAAATTTCAGCCGGATCGGATGAAATTTGCTTCTCTTATAGGCCTCGCGAGCCAAATCGGGGGATCGGTTTATATGGGGGCTATATATAATTATTGACCGATGTGGACCAATTTTTGCATGGTTGTTAGATATCATATACTAACACCATGTACCAAATTTCAGCCGGATCGGATGAAATTTGCTTCTCTTATAGGCCTCGCGAGCCAAATCGGGGGATCGGTTTATATGGGGGCTATATATAATTATGGACCGATAAGGACCAATTTTTTCATGGTCATTACAGACCATATACTAACACCATGTACCAAATTTGAGCCGGATCGGATGAAATTTGCTTCTCTTAGAGGCCTCGCAAGCCAAATTTGGGGGTCCGTTTATATGGGGGCTATACGTAAAAGTGGACCGATATGGCCCATTTGCAATACCATCCGACCTACATCAATAACAACTACTTGTGCCAAGTTTCAAGTCGATAGCTTGTTTCGTTCGAAAGTTAGCGTGATTTCAACAGACGGACGGACGGACGGACGGACATGCTCAGATCGATTCAGAATTTCACCACGACCCAGAATATATATACTTTATGGGGTCTTAGAGCAATATTTCGATGTGTTACAAACGGAATGATAAAGTTAATATACCCCCCATCCTATGGTGGAGGGTATAAAAATGAATTAAAAGAACTTCCTGTGTAATAAAAATAAAGAACATCTTTTGGAGGAAATTTTTGGAAAGGTTTTTAAAGTAGTGCCTTTGGAATAACTTCCGAATTAGTTTTCTTCGATGAGAAGCCATTGCAAATTGAGCATTTTGTGAACAAGAAAGGATGGAATTTACTTGCCAAAGAGGTCAACTGACAATTAACACCTTTGACTGACCACAACATTGAAACCATTGGAAGACAAATATTTCGGCCGCAGACCATGGAAATTCCAACTGGACTCAGCACGGAGGTTCCTCGCATAATTTCTGTCGCTCCTCGTTCAAGAGATAAATTTTCAATTTCAGTCAAATTGCATAAAAACTACGGTTTCTAGAAGACCAAGAAATAAAATCAGGAGATTGGTCTATTAGGGGGCTATAACAAAACATGGACCAATACATCTCAAGATGTCACATTTACAGGAAAATCGGATAAAAAGCTATGATTTATAGAAGTCCAAGAAATAAAATCTGGAGATCTGTTTACACACAAATCGTTTTTTTTATTCAATCATGAAATTAATTGATCCAATTACTTCTTTTATTGCACTGTATTCAATCACGAAAATGATAGTATCAATCACAGTTTTAATTGGACACTAAAAATTACTTGATTAAAAAATTAATCGATTTCATTAGCAAATTTCAATTCATTTTTAATTGATTCAATTAAAAATTTAATTGATGTTGATTGCAACCCCCAATTAATTTTTTATTAAAAACGTAACTGTTTTCAACTACTTTCTTAACTGACTTAGACTTCCGAGTTTGATTAAAAAGTCAATTGTATCAATTAATTTATTAATTGAAACAATTTTCAACTTGTTTTGGTGTAGCCCCATGCACAGAAAAAAATATCACCAAAATATTTCCAATTAATATTTTGGAGATATTTTTTCTGTGCATGGGGGCTACACCAAAACAGGGACCCATACACATCCTATTCCGCACACCTTTTTGTTGGCCTAGAATATTTCTAGATTTATAGTTTCAAGCAAATGGAATAAAAACTACGATTGCTAGAAGCCCAAGATATCAAATCGGGAGATCGGTCTATATGGGGACTATACCACAACAAGGGCCGATACACACCATATTCCTCTAGATTGTTAATTTCAAGAAACCACATAAAATCTGCAGTATCTGGAAGCCCAAAAAAAAATCACGAAATCGGTCTATATGGGGGCTATAACAAAAAATGGACCGATATACACCATTTTCAATTCAGCAATTTATATATATATATATATATATATATATATATATATATATATATATATATATATATATATATATATATATATATATATATATATATATATATATATATATATATATATATATATATATATATATATATATATATATATATATATATATATATATATATATATATATATATATATATATATATATATATATATATATATATATATATATATATATATATATATATATATATATATATATATATATATATATATATATATATATATATATATATATATATATATATATATATATATATATATATATATATATATATATATATATATATATATATATGGGGGCTTTACCAAAAAAGGATCGATACACACTTATTTGTGTTCATCGAATACCTCTAAATTACCAATTTCAGGCATATCGGACGAAAGCTACGGTTTCTAGAACCCCAATAAAACAAATCGTGAGATCGGTCAATATGGGGACTATTTGAAAACCTGAACCCTGATATAGTCCATCTTTGAACTTGACTTTTGTTTACAGACAAAAAAAAAATAATAATCTGCGAACATTTTCAGAACGATAGTGAAAATATTCAAGGCAGCAACCTGATTACAATAGTCCAGCAAAAAAATTTGGAAGGCATAACTTTAAAAGCACTTCCAAAAATGTCCTCCCAAAGATGTTACGTATTTTAACTACACAGGAAGTTCTTTTAATTCAAGTTTTTATAACACGCTCTTTTCATATTTTTAATGGTTAATTTTAACTTTTTTCGTTTCAAATAGGTTAAGAACCGAGAAACAATTAATAAAGTGGTACAAATTATTCAAATTTTATCGAAAAAAATCCAAAATCCAAAAAATCATGAATTTTTAAAGATTTTTGCAGTCAAAGATTTCCGACAAGCGTTAGAATGCATAAAAAATCATAAACAATTATAGAAATTATTTATTGGCAAAATATCACAATTTTTATAACATCCACCATAGGATGGGGGTATATTAACTTTGTCATTCCGTTTGTAATATATTCTGGGTCGTGGTGAAATTCTGAGTCGATCTAAGCATGTCCGTCCGTCTGTTGAAATCACGCTAACTTCCGAACGAAACAAGCTATCGACTTGAAACTTGGCACAAGTAGTTGTTATTGATGTAAGTCGGATGGTATTGCAGATGGGCCATATCGGTCCAGTTTTGCGAACGTATAGCCCCCATTTAAACCGATCCCCAGATTTGGCTTGCGGAGCCTCAAAGAGAATCAAATTTCATCCGATTCGGTTGAAATTTGGTACATGGTTTTGGTATATGGTCTCTAACAACCATGCAAAAATTGGTCCACATCACTTCATAATTATATATAGCCCCATATAAACCGATCCGCAGATTTGGCTTGCGGAGCCTCTAAGAGAAGCAAATTTCATCCGATCCGGTTGAAATTTGGAACATGGTTGTAGTATATGGTCTCTAAAAGCCGTGCCAGAATTGGTCCATAATTATATATAGCCTCCATATAAATCGTTCACCAGATTTGACCTCCGGAGCCTCTTGGAGGAGCACAATTCATCCGATCCGGTTCAAATTTGGAACGTGGCGTTAGTATAGGACCGCTAACCACTATTCCAAAAGTGGTCCATATCGGTCTATAGTTATATATAGCCGATCCCCAATAACACAAAAGTTGGTCCATATAGGTTCATAATCATGGTTGCCACTCGAGCCAAAAATAATCTACCAAATTTTATTTCTATAGAAAATTTTTTCAAAATTTTATTTCTATAGAAAATTTTGTCAAAATTTTATTTCTATAGACAATTTTGTCAAAATTGTATTTCTATAGAAAATTTTGTCAAAATTTTATTTCTATAGACAATTTTGTCAAAATTTTATTTCTATAGAAAATTTTGTCAACATTTTATTTCTATAGAAAATTTTGTCAAAATTTTATTTCTATAGAAAATTTTGTCAAACTGAATTGTATACGTATTTAATCGGTCTTTTTATACCCTTCACCACTACTGTGGTACAGGGTATAAAGGGTGATACGGTCAAAATTTGGCCAATATAAACTTGGCGTATTTCTTTCAGTTGTGCATTTATAAAACCTGAACACCCCTCATTTTGAAGGTGTGTGTGTGTGTAGAATGTTGCTCCTATTTTGATTTTGGAATTCACTTTTCAGTTGTCAAAATGCCGTCCAAGCAAGAAGAGCAGCATATCAAAATTTTGCTCGCTCATCGCGAAAATCCGAGCTACTCGCACGCAAAGCTGGCAAAATCGCTAAAATTTGCCAAATCAACCGTTACAAATGTAATTAAAGTATTTGGGGAACGTTTGTCGACAGCCAGGAAGTCTGGATCGGGGGGAAATCGAAAACCGGAAGCCGCTGAGACGACAAAGAGAGCTGCCGGTAGTTTCAAGCGAAACCCTGACCTCTCTCTCCGAGATGCCGCAAATAAGCTGGGTGTATCGGCTCGATGCACGGCCAAAAAACGAGCCAGACTATCGACTTACAAGAAGGTAGTGACTCGAAATCGCGATGATAAACAAAATACGACGGCCAAAGCGCGATCCCGGAGGCTGTACCCGACGATGCTGACGAAGTTTGACTGCGTGGTAATGGACGACGAAACCTACGTCAAAGCCGACTACAAGCAGCTTCCGGGACAGGAAGGGGAAAGGTAGCAGATATTTTCAAGCACATAAAACTGTCAAAGTTCGCAAAGAAATATCTGGTTTGGCAAGCCATCTGTACCTGTGGCTTGAAAAGCAGCATTTTCATAGCTTCCGGGACTGTCAACCAAGAAATTTACGTGAAAGAGTGTTTGAATAAACGTCTGCTGCTTTTTCTGAAGAAACACGGTTGTTCCGTACTGTTTTGGCCGGATTTGGCATATTGGCATTACGGTAAAAAGGCAATGGAGTGGTACGCCGCCAACAACGTGCAGGTGGTTCCCAACGACAAGAACCCTCCCAACACGCCAGAGCTCCGCCCAATTGAGAAATAATGGGCTATTGTCAAGCGGAACCTAAAGAAGACCAAAAAAACTGCTAAGGACGAGCAGCAGTTCAAGGCAAACTGGCTTTCTGCGGCGAAGAAGGTGGACAAGGTGGCTGTACAAAATCTGATGGCAGGTGTCAAGCGTGAGGCCCGGCAATTCGGATTTGGAAAAGCGAAAGCCTAACTGAATATTTTTCCTGAATTTTATACTAATTGAACTTGAAAAAGAAATTTAATTTGATTTTTTAAATAAACGATTTCACCGATTTACATGCGTTTTCCCTTGACCAAATTTTGACCGTATCACCCTTAAATAAGTTTGTGCATTTGTATGTAACGCCAATAAGGAGTAATCATAGACCAAACTTTTAGTATACGGATCGGCTTAGAATTAAATTCTGAGTCAATTTAGCGATGTCCGTCTGTCTGTTGGTGTATTTGTGTGCAAAGTACAGCTCGCAGTTTTACTCCGATTGTCCTAAAATATGGTATAGGGTCCTGTTTCGGCTCAAAGATGATCCCTATTGATTTTAAAAATCGGTTCAAATTTAGATATAGCTGCCATATATATTTTTCACCGATCTGGTCATAATTGGCGTGTAAATCAACCGATCTTCCTCAAATTCCGTACATCCGAATATTTTATGAGTCTCGAAAAACTTGCAAAATATCAGCCAAATCGGTTCAGATTTAGATATAGCTCCTATATATAGCTTTCCCCCGATTTACACTCATATGACCACAGAGGCCAATTTTAACTCCGATTTAGTTGAAATTTTGCACAGGGAGTAGAATTAGCATTGTAGCTATGCGTGCCAAATTTGATTGACATCGGTTCAGATTTAGATATAGCTCCCATATATATGTTTTTCTGATTTCGACAAAAATGGTCAAAATACCAACATTTTCCTTGTTAAATCGCCACTGCTTAGTCGAAAAGTTGTAAAAATGACTCTAATTTTCCTAAACTTCTAAAACATATATATCGAGCGATATATCATAAATAAACTCTTGCGAAGTTTCCTTAAAATTGCTTCAGATTTAAATGTTTCCCATATTTATACCCTAAACCACATAGTGGTCAGGGTATAATAAGTTTGATCGGCCAAAAAATGTGCCTACCAGAAATATTGATTTTAGACCCCATAAAATATATACCGATCGACTCAGAATCACCTCCTGAGTCGATCTAGCGCTTGGTGTCCGTCCGTCCGTTCGTCCGTCTGTCCATGTATTTGTTGTTCATAGGATTCCGGTCGCAATTATTAACCGATTTTGATGAAATTTGGTACAGGGAGTTTTTGGGCACAAGGACGAACGCTATTGAATTTGGAAGAAATCGGATCAAATTTAGACAAATGGGGTCACGTTGCGCGTTTTTGCAAACTCATCGTCACCAAATTTGGCAAAAGGTAATCTTTTCCATCGCCCTTCAAGTCTACAAAATTTCATCCAAATCGGTTCAGATTTAGATATAGCTCCCATATATATGTATCGCCCGATTTTCCCAAATTTGGCCACAAAACCCTTATTTATCAACCGATCTGACCCAAATTTGGCTAAATGTAGTCTTCTGTAGCACTTACTATATGTGCAAAAAATCATCGAAATCGGCTCAGATTTAGATATAGCTCCCATATATATGTACCGCCCGATTTTTCTAAATTTGGCCATAAAACCCTTATTTATCAACCGATCTGACCCAAATTTGGCTAAATTTACTCTTCTATAGCACTTACTATATGTGCAAAAAATCATCGAAATCGATTCAGATTTAGATATAGCTCCCATATATATGTATAGCCCGATTTTCCCAAATTTGACCATAGAACCCTTATTTATTAACCGATCTTACTAAAAGTTTCCTAGATTCAGTCCTCTATAGTACTAACTATATGTGCAAAATTTCATCGAAATCGGTTCAGATGTAGATATAGCTCCCATATATGTATCACCCGATTTTGAAAAATTCGGCCCTAATAACCTTATGTTTGACCATACAAGCCTCATTTCTTAACTGATCTTACTCAAATCTTGCACAAGGTAACCTTTTGTGGTATTAATCAAACCCGCAAAATATTATGCAATTGGTTCAGATTTAGATATAGCTTCCATATATATGCATCGCTCTATTTTCCCAAATTTGGCCATAATACTCTTATTTATTAACCAATGTTACTCAAATTTCAAATTTTGATGTACGTACTTGTAGCTTTTACATAAGAATATTGCTCGATTTAGATGTAGGGTTTTTCTAATATTTAGCGTCTTGTAGGGACAATGTAGGACATTTTCACTCAAAATAATTTGTAATAATTTTTACATTTTGGTATTTTTGGTAAAATATTTTCTCAAAATTTTATTTCTGTGGAATTTTTTCTCAAAATTTTATTTCTATAGAATTTATTGTCAAAATTTTATTTCTATAGAAAAATTTCTCACAAAAATTTGTTTATAGAAACTTTTTCCAAAATTTTATTTTTATAGAGATTTAACAAAAAAGGTTACTAATTTGGGTAGAATTCTACCAACTGTGGCAACCGTGGTGGTAATACAAATTTATATTCTAAGTTATATACGTTGCATATTCATGTTTTAAGATAATAAAGTACTTAGAACCATTTTTGTTTTGTATTTTTTTTTTTAAATTTAACGAAAACTATAGTAGGGAAAATTGTTTGGGAATGTATGGGAAAGTAGGGAACTTTTTTTGTCCTTGAAGGGTAAACCGAACATTTTCCCTGGCAACATTGACTATGAGCTATAGTCAGATTGATACAAAGCACCCATACATGTTCCCCTTAATTTTCTTAAATATGCAACTGCGGTTTATCTCCCAGACCTATATGTTACCCCACAAATGTTTATGATTACTAATTCTGTAATGGTGGTTTAGGGTATGATATAGTCGGCCCCGCCCGACTTTCTACTTTACTTACTTGTTTAATAATGGGCTCAATATTAGTGGCTTACTAACACCGTAGGCGCAATATCAACATAGCGAGTGTTGCTAGAAATAGGGGAAATTCCCTATATGTAGGGTTTTTCTAATATTTAGCGTCTTGTAGGGACGTAGGGCCACAATGTAGGACATTTTCACTCAACACAATTTGTAATAATTTTTACTTTTTTGGTGGCTCTAGAGGAGGAAATTAGAAGCCGGCAAGGCTTGATCTTTAACAATGTGTGGTAAACTTTATTCCTGTAGAAAAATTTGTCAACATTTTATTTCTATAGAACATTTTGTCAAAATTGTATTTCTACTGAATTTTTTTCAAAATATTATTTATATAAAAAATTTTCTCAAAATTTTATTTCTGTGGAATTTTTTCTCAAAATTTTATTTCTTTAGAATTTATTGTCAAAATTTTATTTCTATAGAAAAATTTCTCACAAAAATTTGTTTATAGAAACTTTTTCCAAAATTTTATTTTTATAGAGATTTAACAAAAAAGATTACTAATTTAGGTAGAATTCTACCAACTGTGGTAACCGTGGTGGTAATACAAATTTATATTCTAAGTTATATACGTTGCATATTCATGTTTTAAGATAATAAAGTACTTAGAACCATTTTTGTTTTGTAAAATGTTTTTAACTTAACGAAAAATATAGTAGGGAAAATTGTTTAGGAATGTATAGGAAAGTAGGGAACTTTTTTTGTCCTTGTAGGTTAAACCAAACATTTTCCCTGGCAACATTGACTATGAGCTATAGTCAGATTGATACAAAGCACCCATACATGTACCCCTTAATTTTCTTAAATATGCAACTGCGGTTTATCTCCCAGACCTATATGTTACCCCACAAATGTTTATGATTACTAATTCTGTAATGGTGGTTTAGGGTATGATATAGTCGGCCCCGCCCGACTTTCTACTTTACTTACTTGTTTTTTACTAAAATTGTGTTCCATCCTAGTGCATTAGCCAACTTAAATTTTGAGTCTATAGATTTTGTAAAAGTCTATCAAATTCTTTCCAAATCGAGTGATATTTAAATGTATGTAGTTGGGATAAACCTTTATATATGGCACCCAACACATTTGACGGATGTGATATGGTATCGAAAATTTAGATCTGCAAAGTGGTGCAGGGTATAATATAGTCGGCCCCGCCCGACTTTAGACTTTCCCTAATTGTGTAATTTAATATATACCACGTATGGACTTACTTATACACTGTTAGAAAATTATGTTTTTCATATGTTCCCATATAAACAAAATGTGTTTCGGGCACAATTTTTAAACACAATATATTTAAGTGCAAACATGTAATGTTCCTAAACTAAAACTATATGTTTGGGACACATATGTTAATATGTTAGAATATATTATGTTTGGGGCATGAATGTTTTATAAAAATAATATGTGTGAATGTAAACATATATAAATTTACAAATTTCGAGTAAACATATATATGTTGTGATATTTTTTTCAGAGAGCGACAGAGAGAGAGAGAGAGAGTATAGAGAAAGAAATAGAGATGGAAACCGGGAGGGTTGACGAAAGATATCAACATAACACAGCGCAAGAATCAAAAGAGAACAATTTCTGTGAAACCGCTTGTATGTTGTTTCGGAAAACTGTTTTATGATAAGGCCAAAAATTTGATATGCTTAAGTCTAAATATTATTTAATTTGAATAAAGAGAATAGACATTCGGAACCAAGAGAATAGACATTTGAAAAACAAACAGCATATGTTTTCGCCTTGAGAGCAGCATTTTATGTATGTGTGGACATGTGTTTTGTTTATCATTTTGGCATTATGGGCACAATTTTTTCTTCGTTCGTTAAAAGAAATCAGGGGTCTTCATAAAAATAGCGAAAGGGCACTATATTCATTTTAGAGTTGGGACAGTAAAATGAAAAAACGAGGAAATAGTGAAAAATTAAACAGTAAAATGTATAAAAACAAAATTTAGTTCCTCTTTATTAATAAGTAGTCCAAGAGGATTTGACGGACACCTTCAAATATAAAAGCGGGCATTAAGTTCGAGTTTGCAGCTAAAACAATTTAAAAAGTTTATTTTCTTTAAAATGAATTATTAAAGAAAAATAAAAGGCATTTTAGAGCGATGGTGTTAAATGCTAGTAAAAACCTGTTCACGCCTAACTAAATTTATGTTTATATTATAAAATTATTTATGTATGTTTATACTCGACTCCACGTTCTTCTTTTGTTAGTTTTTGAATTCCTTCCAAATTTAAAAGTTTTGTACCAAAAACCGTTTTTGTTACAAAATTGTTATTGCAAAAATAACAATAACAAAAAATAATATTTTATCCAAAAATCAGTCAATTTCGTTTATATCAAGCACTGTTACTGACTATAAATCTTTAATAACCCACATTTCGAAGTTTCATTATAAAACTTTAATATAGTGTAAATATAAATGTGTAAATTAAAAAAAAAAAAGTGTTCGGTCGGAGCAGGGATTGAACCCACGACCCTTTGCATGCAAGGCAGACATGCTAACCACTGCTCCACGTGGCAAACAAATGTATGTTTCTGTTAAATAATGTTATGTTTGTATGGGCTCGTGGGCGCTGCAAACTATGCTATATAAATGTATCTTATAAGGATAATTATCTACTGGTGACTATAACAGCTACGTAGCCCAGTGGATAGTGTGTTGGCTTACAAACTGTATGGTCCTCGGTTCGATTCTCCGTGCAGGCGAAAGGTAAAATTTATAAAAGTGAATAATTTCTTCAACATTATTTGTATTACAGAAAAAGGTGCCAAGAACTAAAATATTTCGTGGAAGTGAAAATTACGAGTATGTTAAGGAATGAGCACAATCGTCTTTGGGAAAAATTCTTCCAAGCATACCATATTTTTGGGCTCAAAATGCTTCCAAACATATAATATGTTCACATAAAACAAACATATTAATGTTTCGGCAGTATCCAATAATATATGTGCTTCCTGCAAAATATGTTTGGAACATATGTTAAAGAAGCGATTTTTTTTGAGGGTGTAATTTAGAAGACGGCGTTAGGAGGTTTTAAGATACCTTGCCATCGGCAAGCGTTACGGCAATCCAAGTAATTCGATTGTGGATGGCTGTGTTTAGAAGAAATTACTACGCAATCCATGGTGGAGGGTAAATAAGCTTCGGCCTGGCCGAACTTGCGGCCGTATATACTTGTTTCTAATTCATATTTTATTTTGTTTTTGTTGGTATAATTAATAAAATACCTACATCCATATATAAACCACCTAGTTTGGGTTGAACCCAAATCTGTGTTGTTCATCTCTTATGAAACTATTTCGAATTAGTTTGTAAATTCTTACCAGGAATTTTGTGGTTTGGGAAATTTGTATATAATCTATTGCGAAAATTGCTTACACGAGTACATATAAGACCCTTAAGACTCACATATGAATATGTAGGTTAATTCATTTAACTTTACACTGCATGCTTTTAGATATTCCAACTTATATGCCAGAACTTATGGTCCACATTAATCTCTTCTGAGTTGCCAAGAGACTGAAACAAATGAAAAACGTAAATAAAATAAAAATATGCGAATACTCGAAGTACTCATAAAATAAATCTTGGAATTTTTGCTCTGACTCTGATCGGGACGATGCTTATGCCATGCAAGTAATAACAACGAAATATGTATGGTTCGTTTATGATTTTCATCTGCTATATCCACATCGGCACTAATGCACCCGGAAGGTAGATAGTAGAAGATTCAGTCCCGTTCATTCTCTGCCACAAAACAACTTGATTTACGAACTTTGAAAAAGGCAGGAAAAATTTTTATGTTGTCATAAAGATAAAAACAGATGAAGAAGACGAAGAAAGCATTTTACAAGGAGATACAATGACCTGCAAATGCACTCTAGTCGAAAAGAAATTAAATTGAAAGTGCATAAAGTGGAGTTTATCAAAGTATTAACACACAGAATAACTTTCGTTTGGAAGAAAAAAAAATTGGCCGTAAGTGCAGGGGTTTCTTTGCCATTTCAAAGTAACCTGGATTCATGTGCATGTACGGAGATTTAAAATATGAGGTTTTTCATTCCGTGAATCAACTTTTGGGGATAGACACACTAGTAGTGCGAGGATTAAGTTTTATACATGGGAATGAAATTACCATAAATCATTTGGGAAAATTGAAATTACAAAAAGCGACATAATGTAGAACTAAACAAATGATAAAACGCAAAATGTGGGTGGGGAATAAAGCAAAGAATACCTTACTTTCTTACCGAGTTAAGTGGCTGTATAAAGACCAGCAGGAGCCTCAACCATTTTTGTCTAACCCATCAGCAGGTTCATATTATAGTTTATTTTTAGCCGGATTTTCAATGTTTTTCATACACTCCATTATAGTATTTCAGAGAGGGGATAATCCCCTGCTGAAAAGCTTTTTGATGTTCGGTCGCAACGGAAAGAAATTTGAACATGGTTGCCGTATCCATTTAATGCTTATCTAGAGCAAGTAATTATCGCGTATTTTCTCTATATAAAAATAGTTTTCGAGCAGAGAAAAATGTATGCTGACAATAAGCATTTAAATGGTTATCAAATGCCTCAAATATGTTCTATTATTTAAATGATAGAATTTAAGACCATTAAATGGTCGGGACAATCATGTATTCAATTTGTATTCAATTTGACTTTTTTGCGTGTGTATAGACTTTTGGACAACGAAAAACAAAAATTCTAATTTTACAATTATTAATCGAGCTTTATGGACAGATTTAGATTAAGGAACATGATTAATAAAGTCATTGAAAAGAAAACGCCAGATACAAACCAGATTTGTATCTGGCGTTTTCTTTTCAATGACTCTATTAATCATGTTCCTTAATCTAAATCTGTGCATAAAGCTCGATTAATAATTGTAAAATTAGATATAATGCATTTGGACGTTAATTTCCTGTTTCCGTATCAGGCTAACATGAAATATAAAACCAAAAATTTATATGGGAGAAATGCGTATTCTATACTAAACAAACTTCGATTTCGTATTTTAAGAACATGAAATCTTTTTTTTCGGTGTAGGCTAATCCTTTGGCAAGATAGTTTTTAAGTATGCTGAACACAAACATTTGTCCAAATATTTGTGTCAATTGGAAAGATATTATTTTTGTTCATTCGGTCAAGAATCAGTTTTTTGAGCCCTACAATTTAATTTCAGTTACCCAGTATAACCCAGTTATTTCTTTTCAGGATAAGCAAAGTTCGTTAGAAATTGATAACAATTTTTGCCTTTAAAGATAGAACTTTAAAAACACAAAAATCCAAGTCGAGCAGGGACGACTACTCGTATATCATGCCCTAAATCACCCCTACTGAATTAGTAAACGTAAGCGTATAGAAAATTAAATGGTATATATTTTTTGGGGCTTTTCCCTGTTCGAACAGAAACGCCTGATATCAGGAGCTATACTTTATTTTACACCTACACTAATATTGACACCATTATGTTATTAAAACAAGTATATACGGCCGTAAGCTCGGCCAGGCCGAATCTTATGTACCCTCCATCAAGGATTGCGTGGAAACTTCTACGAAAGACTATCATCCACAATCGAATTACTTGGGTTGTGGTATCTTAAAACTTCTTAACATCGTTTTCTAAATTGTGAATTCGTCCATACGTAGTATATATTAGACAAAAAAGGTATGTGTAGGTAAGTCTACAAATCATTACGAATCGATATGGAATTTTTCACGGTACGTAGAGAGCCAGAATTGAAATATGGGGGGTCGCTTATATGGGGGCTATATACAATTATGAACTTGATATGGACCAATTTTTGTGTGATTGGGGATCAATTTATCTGAGGGCTATATATAACTATAGACCGATATGGACCTAGTTAGGCATGGTTGTTAACGGCCATATACTAGCACAATGTATCAAATTTCAACTGACTCGGATAAAATTTGCTCCTCCAAGACGCTACAAAACCAAATCTTGGGATCGGTTTATATGGGGGCTATATATGATTATGGACTGATATAGACCACTTTTGGCATGGTTGTTAAATATCATATACTACCACCACGTACCAAATTTCAACCAGATCGGATGGATTTTTCTTCTCCAAAAGGCACCGGAGGTCAAATCTGGGGATCGGTTTATATTGGGTCTATATATAATTATGGACTGATATGAACCAATTCCTGCATGGTTGCTGGATACCATATACTAACATCACGTACCAAATTTCAACCGAATCGGATGAATTTTGCTCTTCCAATGGGCTCCGAAGGTCAAATCTGGGGATCGGTTTATATGGGGGCTATATATAATTATGGACCGATGTGGACCAATTTTTGCATGGTTGTTAAAGACCATATACCACCACCATGTACCAAATTTCAGTCGGATCGGAGGAAATTTGCTTCTCTTAGAGGCTCCGAAAGCCAAATCGGGGGATCGGTTTATATAGGGGCTATATATATAATTATGGACCGATGTGGACCAATTTTTGCATGGTTGTTAGAGACCATATACTAATACCCTGTACCAAATTTCATACGGATCAGATAAAATTTGCTTCTTTTAGAGGGTCCGCAAGCCAAATTTGGGGGTCCGTTTATGTAGGACCTATACATAAAAGTGGACCGATATAGCCCATTTGCAATACCATCCGACATACATCAATAACAACTACTTGTGCCAAGTTTCAAGTCGATAGCTTGTTTTGTTGGGAAGTTAGCGTAATTTCAACAGACGGACAGACGGACGGACATGCTCATATCGACTCAGAATTTCACCACGACCCAGAATATATATACTTTATGGGGTCTTAGAGCAATATTTCGATGTGTTACGAACGGAATGACAAAGTTAATATACCCCCCATCCTATGGTGGAGGGTATAAAAAACTGACGAAACGTATGAATTAAAATTTGTTTCCTAGAATCAATTACGCAAAACTCAAATTTAAAAGAGAATTGTATCATCGATGTGTCCTTACTTTCATTCTCTCCCTCTTTGTGCAAAAATCAATACCAAAACCATTAGTGTCCTTTACCTGAACTTTTGCTCATTCGGATCATTTGACAACTAACATAAATATGTTGAATTTCGTTGAAAGCGGTTTAGATTTAGATATGGCTCCCGTATACTATATCTTAAGCCCATTATGAAGTAAAGTATACTTTTTCTCTACATGTTGAATAGAATGACAAAGTCCAAAAAGAAGCAATAGCGTCTGTTTGCAACCAAATGTCAAAATAAAACACTTTGCCATGGCTATTGTTGGCAGTCAACAAGAAAATGGCATATTCACGAAACAAAATTGAACCTAAGTCCCCATAAATTTACGAATGCCAATTTTCTTGGGATTTATGTCCATTAGAGGGTAAAACTGGTAAGGTGGAGTTATTATTTCCTTAGCCGATGAAGAAGAGGATCAAAAGTTCGATTATGTGAAGCTTTTGGTAATATGCATTCGCACTTGATATTGATAGCATATATTTATATTTATTTTCCTTGACAGAGTAAGTGCGTTATTAAGTGAATAAGAAATTTAAGACATTTTGACATAACATTTAATTTGATGTATATGATATATACGATATACGAAAACGATACAAACAACAAATAATTCATTCCACCAAAACAAAACAAAATATTCAAAATGAGGGAATTCATAAATTGTATGAAAAAAGTTCATAAATTAAAATATACGGGGTATATATACACCGAGAAGGAGTAGTCATAGAACTTTTAGTATACCGATCAACTTAGAATTAAATTCTGAGTCGATTTAGTGATGTCCGTCTGTCTGTCTGTCTGTCTGTTGATGTATTTTTGTGTGCAAAGTCCAGCTCGCAGTTTAAGTCCGATCGTCCTCAAATTTGGCATAGGGTTTTTTTTCGGCTCAGAGACAATCCCTATTGATTTAGATATAGCTGCCATATATATTTAGAACCGATCTGCTCAAAAACGACGTATTTATCAACCGATCTTCTTTCAATTTCGTAAAATTGAATATTTTATGAGTCTCGTAAATTTTGCAGAATATCAGTCAAATCGGTTCAGTTTCAGATATAGCTCTCATATATAGCTTTCGTCCGATTTACACTCCTATGACCCCAGAGGCCAATATTTTGATCCGATTTACGTGAAATTTTGCACAGGGAGTAGAATTAACATTATAAATATGCACACCGAATTTAGTTGAAATCGGTTCAGATTTAGATATAGCTCCCATATATATCTGTCGTCCTATTTACAGTCATATGACCACCGTAGATCAAAATTTCCCTCCGATTTACTTAAAACTGTGCACAGGGAATGAAAATAACATTTTTACTATTCATGGCAAATTTAGTTGAAATTGGTGCAGATTTAGATATGGGTGCAATATTCGATACGCACTTATATGGCCCCAGAGGTAAAAATTTTACTCCGATTTACATGAAGTTTTGCACAGAGAGAGCCAAATTTGGTCAAAATCGGTTCAGAGTTAGATATAACTCCCTTGTGTATCTTTCGCCCAATTCACATGATCACGAAGGCCAAAGATTCATTCCAAAAATTTTGAAGTTTTACACTGAGAGTTCAATTAAAATTTTAGCAATGTGTGCCAAAGTTTATCAAAATCGGCTCAGACTTAGACAAAGCTCCATATATGTATATGTTCTTCCGATTTTATAGTAATATGACATATTCCTTCTAAAATCTTCACTGTTAAGTCAAAAAATCGCAATGATGATTCAAATTCACCTATACTCTAATTCGTATGTATATATAAAAATTTCAAGGGCCGATGTTGATTTTGAATAAAACACAAACTATTTAGGAAATTATTGTAATTTTATTTTATTATGATATATTGGTATTACTCAATTATGTATGGAGCAAAATATCGGCCAAATGGGCGCCGCGACCTCGGTGGCACACCTTCATCCGATGGTCCGAATTTTCGAAGACGCTGAGGCATAATGGAGATTCTATGCCGTTAATGTGCCGAATTATCTCATCCTTTAGCTCTTGAATTGTTGCTGGCTTATCGACGTACACCTTTTCTTTCAAATACACCAAAGAAAAAAGTCCAACGGTGTCAAATCACATGATCTTGGCGGCCAATTGACATCGCCATTACGTGAGATAACACGGCCATTGAATTTGCCATGGTTTCGTTAGCTGTGTGGCAAGTGGCACCGTCCTGCTGAAACCACATATCGTCCACATCCATATCTTCCAAATCGGGCCATAAAAACTTCGTTATCATCTCACGATAGCGAACACCATTCACAGTAACTGCCTAACCGGCCTCATTTTGGAAAAAATACGGCCCGATGATGCCGTCAGCCCATAAACCACACCAAGCAGTCACTCTTTGTGGGTGCATTGGTTTTTCGACAATCACTCTTGGATTCTCATTCGCCCAAATGCGGCAATTCTGTTTATTGACGAATCCACTGAGGTGAAAATGTGCCTCATCACTGAAGATGATTTTCTTCGAAAACTTATCATCCACTGTTGCCATTTCTTGGAACCATTTAACACGGAAAAAATTCGGAAAAAAACTTGGCGTTTAGATGTGTTTCACATTCAATATCGGCCCTTACAATTTAACCACACTTTATAAATCATAAATGCAGATTTGCGAAATTTTTTGCAATTTAAATATCTCCAATATTTTTTTACCGCCGTTGTGTCCGTGCCGGTCATTAACCAATTAAAATTTTGAGTTGAGACATTTTGTGAAAATTGAAAAAAAAAAATAGTTCAATTTGTATATAGCTCCTATAGTCGGACCCGCCCGACTTTAGACTTTCTTTACTTATTTAATATTAAATATTTTTTCTACTGCACTATGCGAGAATATTATTGCTGTGCTGTGACTGAAATTTTAAACAATTTACAATAATTGTTGTAATTGTAATTGTAATTCAATAGTTAACAAGTAAGGAAAGTCTAAAGTCGGGCGGGGCCGACTATATTATACCCTGCACCACTTTGTAGATAAAAATTTTCGATACCATATCACATCCGTCAAATGTGTTGGGGGCTATATATAAAGGATTGTCCCAAATACATACAAAATCTATAGACTCAAAATTTAAGTCGGCTAATGCACTAGGGTGGAACACAATGTTAGTAAAAAACTAACTTATAATACTCTGTTCCACAGTGTGGAGCAGGGTATAAAAATATGGGAACCATTTAAATCTGAAGCAATTTTAAGGAAACTTCGCAAAAGTTTATTTATGATTTATCGCTCGATATATATGTATTACAAGTTTAGGAAAATTAGAGTCGTTTTTACAACTTTTGGACAAAGCAGTGGCGATTTTACAAGGAAAATGTTGGTATTTTGACCATTTTTGTCGAAATCAGAAAAACATATATATGGGAGCTATATCTAAATCAGACCCCATAAAATATATACCGATCGACTCAGAATCACCTCCTGAGTCGATCTAGTGCTTGGTGTCCGTCCGTCCGTCTGTCCATGTATATGTTGTTCACAGGATTCCGGTCGCAATTATTAACCGATTTTGATGAAATTTGGTACAGGGAGTTTTTTGGGCACATGCTATTGAATTTGGAAGAAATCGGATCAAATTTAGATATAGCTCCCATATATATGTATCGCCCGATTTCGACAAATCGGGTAACGTTGCGCGTTTTTTCAAACGGATCGTCACCAAATTTGGCAAGAGGTAATCTTTTCCATCGCCCTTCAAGTCTGCAAAAGTTGATCCAAATCCGTTCAGATTTAGATATAGCTCTCATATATATGAATCGCCCGATTTTCCCAAATTTGGCCACAAAACCTCTATTTATCAACCGATCTTACTCAAAATTGGCTAAATATAATCTTCTATAACACTAACTATATGTGCAAAAAATCATCGAAATCGGTTCAGATTTAGCTATAGCTCCCATATATATGAACCGCCCGATTTTTCTAAATTTAGCCATAAAAACCTTATTTATCAACCGATCTTACCCAAATTTGGCTAAATGTAGTCTTCTATAGCACTAACTATATGTGCAAAAAATCGTCGAAATCGGTTCAGATTTAGATAGAGCTCCCATATATATGTATAGCCCGATTTTCCCAAATTTGGCCATAGAACCCTTATTTATTAACCGATCTTACTAAAAGTTGGCTAGATCCAGTCCTCTATAGTACTAACTATATGTGCAAAATTTCATCGAAATCGGTTCAAATTTTGATAGAGCTCCCATATATGTATCGCCCGATTTTGAAAAATTCGCCCTTATGACCTTATGTTTGATACAGGCCTCATTTCGTAACTGATCTTACTCAAATCTTGAACAAGCAAATTGGTTCAGATTTAGATATAGCTTCCATATATATGCATCGCTCGATTTTCCCAAATTTGGCCATAGTACTCTTATTTATTAACCAATGTTAATCAAAGTTCAAATTTTGATGTACTAGCCGATCGTATTTAAACGTACTTGTAGCTCTTGCATAAGAATATTGCTCGATTTTTACAAATTTGGATGTGTTACCCACACTAATTAAGAGATTTTCTTTTTTTTTAATAATGGGCTCAATATTAGTGACATACTAACCCCGTAGGTGCAATATCAACTACAGCCAGTGTTGCTAGAAGTAGGGGAAATTCCCTATATGTAGGGTTTTTCTAATATTTAGCGTCTTGTAGGGACATAGGGCCACAATGTAGGACATTTTCACTCAACACAATTTGTAATAATTTTAACATTTTGGTGGCTCTAGAGGAGGAAACTAGAAGCCGGCAAGGCTTGATCTTTAACAATGTGTGGTAAACTTTATTCCTGTAGAAAATTTTGTCAACCTTTTATTTCTATAGAAAATTTTGTCAAAATTGTATTTCTATAGAAAGTTTTTTCAAAATATTATTTCTATAAGAAATGTTCTCAAAATTTTATTTCTGTGGAATTTTTTCTCAAAATTTTATTTCTATAGAATTTATTGTCAAAATTTTATTTCTATAGAAAAATTTCTCACAAAAATTTGTTTATAGAAACTTTCCAAAATTTTATTTTTATAGAGAATTAACAAAAAAGATTACTAATTTGGCTACAATTCTACATTGTGACAACCGTGGTGGTAATACAAATTTATATTCTAAGTTATATACGTTGCATATTCATGTTTTAAGATAATAAAGTACTTAGAACCATTTTTGTTTTGTAAATTTTTTTAAATTTAACGAAAAATATAGTAAGGAAAATTGTTTGGGAATGTATAGGAAAGTAGGGAACTTTTTTTGTCCTTGTAGGGTAAACCGAACATTTTCCCTGGCAACATTGACTATGAGCTATAGTCAGATTGACACAAAGCACCCATAGACATGTACCCCTTAATTTTCGTAAATATGCAACTGCGATTTATCTACCAGTCCTATATGTTACCCCACAAATGCTTATGATTACTAATTCTGTAATGGTGGTTTAGGGTATGATATAGTCGGCCCCGCCCGACTTTCTACTTTACTTACTTGCTTTTTTTTTTATTATTTTTAATGGCCACTGATGGTGATATAAAACAGTCTGAAGAATAAATAAGTCAAGCTCTTGTGACATTGGTTCAGTATATAATACACTCAAAAAAATTGGGTCCCATATAGCCTATTTATATTAAATGGACTGACAACTCTGAATGTTGATCCAGGTATACTTAGGCTGTTAGACGAACTTCTAATAAAGAGACGTATTTCAGCCACACTAGAACAAGCAAATATACAAAGGTATGTGAACAGAGGCACTCCCCAAGGAAGAGTTCTATAACCTCTTCTTTGGAATGTTGCTATAAACAAACTTCTGGTTTCCCTAGAACCACTTTTCGACAAAAAGTTTGAAACTCTAATTCCCAACAGTGAAGCGTGGTGCACACAGACCCCAGAGAATAAACATTATATAGATTTCTACACTGATGGGATGGACAAGTGGGTTTCGAAGTATATTCTAAAGTATCTGGAACTTCGAATAGCGAAAAGATTACCTAATCACTGTAGTGTTTTTCAGGCTGAAATATTAGCAATAAGAGAGGTTGCGAATTGGCTGAGAAGTAATGTTCCAAAAAATGTTGGCATTAATATCTACTCAGACAGCCAACCTGCAATAAAATCCTTAGACTCTGTGTTCCTTAACTCGAAAACGGCCATCGACTGTCGCAAATCTCTCAACGAGATGGCTGAGCAGCACAATATCAAATATCCTAATATGGGTGCTTGACTTTAAGAACATACCGGGGAACTGCGAAGCGGATGAGTTAGCAAGGCTAGGAGCTACCTTACATATTCCAGGGGAACTAGAATCTGTTATATTCCCATATAAGTATAGGTAAATTTGAATAATTTTACGAGCTTTCGACTTTTCCAAGGAAATGTGGGTATTTTGGCCACATTTGCTAAAATCGGAAAAACATGTATATATGGGGGCTTTGTCTAAATCTGAACCGAATTAAATCAAATTCGTTGTGAATATTTATAGTGTTAATTCTACTCCCTTTCCCAGATTTCACATAATTCGGAGTAAAACTTTGTCCTCTTGTGCCATATGAGTCTAAATCGGACTTAAGAGCCACCGTGGTGCAATGGTTAGCATGCCCGCCTTGGATACACAAGGTCGTGGTTTCGATTCCTGCTTTGACCGAACACCAAAATGTTTTTCAGCGGTGGATTATCCCACCTCAGTAATGCTGGTGACATTTCTGAGGGTTTCAAAGCTTCTCTAAGTGGTTTCACTGCAATGTGGAACGCCGTTCGGATGCGGCTATAAAAAAGGAGGTCCCTTGTCATTGAGCTTAACATGGAATCGGGTAGCACTCAATGATAAGAGAGAAGTTCACCAATGTGGTATCACAATGGACTGAATAGCCTAAGTGAACCTGATACATCGGGCTGCCACCTAACCTAACCTAACCTAAATAGCATATTAAATGTATTCTCTGTGGAAACTATGGAGACAATTGGAGGAAACTCCCATTGAAAATGGGACTAAGATATGAAACATTCTACCATATTTCCCCTACTCTGACGTACATATATATGGGAGCTATATCTAAATATGAACCGATTTTGACCAAATTTGACATGCATAGTTAGAATAATAATCCTGCTATCTCAGCAAAAAACGTAAATAATTTTGGCCTCATATGGGTGTAAATCGGGCGAAAGATATATATGGGATCTATACCTAAATCTGAACCGATTTCACCCAAATTTGGCACACTAAATGATACTATTAAACGTATTCCTTATGCAAAATTTGAAGCAACTCAGGGCAAAACTCTGGCTTTTGAAGCCATATACGTGCAAATCGGACAAAAGATATATATGGGAGCTATATCTAAATCTCAACCGATTTCAACCAAATTCAGCGCAATTAAAAATACTATTAAACGTACTCCTTGTTCAAAATTTTACGCAAATCAGGATAAAACTCTGGATTTTTTGCCATATAGGTAAAAATCAGACAAAAACAAGTAAGGAAAGTCTAAAGTCGGGCGGGGCCGACTATATTATACCCTGCACCACTTTGTAGATCTAAATTTTCGATACCATATCACATCCGTCAAATGTGTTGGGGGCTATATATAAAGGTTTGTCCCAAATACATACATTTAAATATCACTCGATTTGGACAGAATTTGATAGTCGTCGACAAAATTTATAGACTCAAAATTTAAGTCGGCTAATGCACTAGGGTGGAATACAATGTTAGTAAAAAGCTATGGGAAACATTTAAACTAAGGAAACTTCGCAAAAGTTTATTTATGATTTATCGCTCGATATATATGTATTAGAAGTTTAGGAAAATTAGAGTAATTTTTACAACTTTTCGACTAAGCAGTGGCGATTTAACAAGGAAAATGTTGGTATTTTGACCATTTTTGTCGAAATCAGAAAAACATATATATGGGAGCTATACCTAAATCTGAACCGATTCCAATCAAATTTGGCACACATGACTATATTACTAATTGTACTCCTAGTGCAAAATTTCAGCAAAATTGGGCCAAAACTCTGGCTTCTGGGGCCTTATAAGTCCATATCGGGCGAAAAATATATATCGAAGCTATATCTAAATCTGAACCGATTTCAATCAAATTTGGCACACATGACTATACTACCAATTGTACTCCTTGTGCAAAATTTCAAGCTAATCGGGATAAAACTCTGGCTTCTGGGTCCATATAAGTGCATATCGGGCGAAAGATATATATGGGAGCTATATCTAAATCTGAATCGATTTAAACCAAATTTGGCACGCATAGCTACAATACTAAATCTACTCCCTGTGCAAAATTTCAACCAAATAGGGCAAAAACTCTGGCTTTTAGGACCATATTAGTCCATATCGGCGAAAGATATATATGGGAGCTATATCTAAATCTGAACCGATTTCAATAAAATTTTGCACACTTGACTATACTACTAATTGTACTCCTAGTGAAAAATTTCAACCAAATTCGGCCAAAAATCTGGCTTCTGGGTCCATATAAGTCCATATCGGCCGAAAGATATATATGCGAGCTATATCTAAATCTGAACCGATTTCAATCAAATTTTGCACACTTGACTATACGACTAAGTGTTATGTTTGTACAAAATTTCAAGCAAAGCGGTATAAAACTCTGGCTGCTGGGTCCATATTAGTGCATATCGGGCGAAAGATATATATGGGAGCTATATCTAAATCTGAACCGATTTCTTCCAAAATCAATAGGGTTCTATTCTGACCCAAATTAGGAACATGTGCCAAATTTGAAGGCGATTGGACTTAAATTGCGACCTAGACTTTGATCACAAAAATGTGTTCACAGACAGACGGACGGACGGACGGACATCGCTATATCGACTCAAGAGCCCACCCTGAGAATTTTTAACAAAGACACCATGTGTCTATCTCAACTCCTTCTGGGTGTTGCAAACATATGCACTAACTTATAATACCCTGTTCCACAGTGTGGCGCAGGGTATAAATATATATGGGAGCTATATCTAAATCTGAACCGATTTGGCTGATATTTTGCATATCTTTCGAAAGCCCCAAAATATTTGGCTGCCCGAAATTTTGAGAAAATACATTTATAAATACGTCAATTATGACTAGATCGGTGATAAATATATATGGCAGCTATATCTAAATCTGCTATCCGATTGATATGATATTTTGCATATTTTACGAGAGCCATAAAACATTTGGCTGCGCGAAATTTTAAGAAAATGCGTTTATAAATACGGCAATTATCACCAGATCGGTGATAAATGTATAGGGCAGTTAAATCTGAACCGATTTTTTTTTTCAAAATCAATAGCGATTGTCTTTGAGCCATAGTAAAACTCTATGCCAAAGTTGGGGACGATCGGACATAACTGCGAGCTGTACTTTGTATACAAAATAAATTAATTCTAAGACGATCGGTATACTAAACAAAGGGTCTCAGACTTTTCCTTCTTGGCGTTACATATAAATGCACAAACTTATTATACCCTGTACCACTGTAGTGGTGAAGGGTATAAAAATTAGCTGTTTCTATGCATTTCAGTCTGTTAGTTAAGTGTGTTGTATTTGATCCAAATCAGTTCAGATTTAGATAAAGCCCCCATAAAAATTTGCTTGTGATTTAAGCAAATAAGAGAAAAATTCCCCATATTTTAAACATAACTCTGTGATGATTTCTTTTTATTTCAGTCATGTCTTACATACTGTAATAAACAGAATGAGTTTAATTTAGATAAGGCTCCGACTTGTGTAAATGTCACCCGTTCTGAACAACTATTGCCCCACAAATGTCCATCAAATTCGGTGAGATCTAGTCCATATTCTTGTCAAATCGCCACTTCTATATATCCAAAAGTTTTAAAATGTTTTCAGTTTATCTATGTATAACTCTAATACATATTTATCGCCGATAAATTATAAATGCAATTTTGCGAAATTGCATAATTAACTATTTCCCATATGTTTTTACTAACATTGTGTTTCGTCCCATGGCGTTGGCCAATTTAGTTGTGTATAATATATGTATGTATATGGGAATATAAACCTTTATATAGGTCCAAATAAATTTGAAGGATTTGAGATGGTATCAAAAATTTCGGCCTACAAAATGGTGAAGGGTATAATATAGTCGGCCCCGCCCGTCTTGAGACTTTACTTACTTGTTTATAGATAGTTTTTTTTTCGGAAAGCATTGCCATTTCCCTTTTAACTTCAGCCAATAGTTAAAGAGAAACTGTGCAATCTAAATCAAATAGAAAATATTTATATTATTACTGATATTTTGTGTTTCTTTTGAATTCGTATGCTAAATACAAATCCTATTACCATAATCTTTTTCAATGGAAGATGACATAAGGGAGTTTTTTTTTCATATCGCTTACTGACACAGCGATTCTAAATGGTATATGGTTTTTTCATCAAACAACAAGTTTGTGTGCATACATATTTTCTTTGTTAAATGTTTTTCGATTTGCTTTCACATGAGATTTATATTTCATGTGAAAGGGATATTTATTTCTCTCTTCAAAATTTAGTCCTTTGAAAACTCAATTCTCTTGAAAAAAAAAAAAACGTCGCCTCTCGAAAACTGTTATTTGTGCATACGAATTTCATTCATCTGGTAACACAAAAATATTTTGTTACATCACTCAATCACTTAGAATCGTGGTTTCAGTTTACCATTTTTTGAGATGCCACAATAAAAGGATTTGCAATACTCAGTGGATAAACAAAATGTTAAACGTACATTAAGCGCCATAATATAATGCCTGATACTATAACCTCAGTGGTATTATGTTATATGTTATGGAGTATGCGTTGAGAAACTGGTTTGTGTGACCACTGTAGACTTCTAAGGCTCCAGCTCGTGGGTTAGGTTAGGTATGGGAGCCACCGTGGTGCAATGGTTAGCATGCCCGCCTTGCATACACAAGGTCGTGGGTTAGATTCCTGCTACGACCGAACACCAAAAAGTTTTTCAGCGGTGAATTATCCCACCTCAGTAATGCTGGTGACATTTCTGAGGGTTCCAAAGCTTCTCTAAGTGGTTTCACTCGAATGTGGAACGCCGTTCGGACTCGGCTATAAAAAGGAGGTCCCTTGTCATTGAGCTTAACATGGAATCGGGCAGCACTCAGTGATAAGAGAGAATTTCACCACTGTGGTATCACAATGGACTGAATAGTCTAAGTGAGCCTGATACATCGGGCTGCCACATAACCTAACCTAAACTAGGTTAGGTATAGTGGCAGCCCGATATTTCAGGCTCACTTCGACTATTCAGTCCGTTGTGATACCACAGTGGTGAAATTCTCTCTTATCACTAAGTGCTGCCCTAGCTTTTGGATCATCTTTTCATAACAAATCGAGTTAAACGCCTTTGTCAAATCAAAGGCAACAAGAGCAAAGTTCCTACCATAATTCATGTTCTTCCTAATGGTCTCCGTAAGATGGAGCAAGAGAGACGTGGTACTATGATAAGAAAGGAAAGCATATTAGGAGTCGAAAATCTTGGCTCTAGTACATAGAAAAAAATGTCACGAAATTTTTTCCAATTAAAATTTTAGTTGAGTTTTAAAAAATATTCAATTAAAAATTTAATTGATTCAACAATTTTTTTTAATTGAAACAACAATCAATCACAAAAAATAATATTACTAATTAATTTTTTAATTGGATCAATTAATGTTTTAATTGACTTTTAATTAGTTTTTTAATTTGATACTAACATTTCTGTGATTGAAAACATTTCAATTAAAAAATTAATTGGATCAATTAATTTCGTGATTGAATCACAAAAAAAAAACAAGTATATACGGCCGTAAGTTCCGCCAGGCCGAATCTTATGTACCCTCCACCATGGATTGCGTTGAAACTTCTACGAAAGACTGTCATCCACAATCGAATTAATTGGGTTGTGGTATCTTAAAACTTCTTAACACCGTTTTCTAAATTGTGAGCTAGTGCATACGTGGTATATATTAGACAAAAAAGGTATGTATAGGTAAGTCTACAAATAATTACGAATCGATATGGACTTTTGCATGGTACGTAGAGACCCAGAATTGAAATATGGGTGTCGCTTATATGGGGGCTATATACAATTATTAACTTGATATGGACCAATTTATGTGTCATTGGGGATCGATTTATCGGAGAGCTATATATAACTATAGACCGATATGGGCCTAGTTAGGCATGGTTGTTAACGGCCATATACTAGCACAATGTACCAAATTTCAACTGACTCGGATGAAATTTGCTCCTCCAAGAGGCTCCAAAACTAAATCTCGGGATCGGTTTATATGGGGGCTATATAGGATTATGGACTGCTATGGGCCACTTTTAGTATGGTTGTTAAATATCATATACTAGAGGTGTGCGCGTGACACGAAATTGTCGTGACTGACGAAAATTTTCGTGACTCATGCGTGAGTCACGCTGATGATAACGGCGTGAGTGTGCGTGAGCGTGATTAACCAACCAAATGTCGTGCGTGAGCGTGAGTCACGAAAATAATAACTTCGTGAGCGTGCGTGAGTAACGAATTTCAGAAAAACACGCTCACGAAAATAATCCCGCTTACGAACATAAAATGCTTACGAGTTCAATTCATTTATAAAGGGTGATTCTTTTGAGGTTAGGATTTTCATGCATTAGTATTTGACAGATCACGTGGGATTTCAGACATGGTGTCAAAGAGAAAGATGCTCAGTATGCTTTGACATTTCATCATGAATAGACTTACTAACGAGCAACGCTTGCAAATCATTGAATTTTATTACCAAAATCAGTGTTCGGTTCGAAATGTGTTTCGCGCTTTACGTCCGACAAATTTTGTTCAGCGATGAGGCTCATTTCTGGTTGAATGGCTACGTAAATAAGCAAAATTGCCGCATTTGGAGTGAAGAGCAACCAGAAGCCGTTCAAGAACTGCCCATGCATCCCGAAAAATGCACTGTTTGGTGTGGTTTGTACGCTGGTGGAATCATTGGACCGTATTTTTGCAAAGATGCTGTTGGACGCAACGTTACGGTGAATGGCGATCGCTATCGTTCGATGCTAACAAACTTTTTGTTGCCAAAAATGGAAGAACTGAACTTGGTTGACATGTGGTTTCAACAAGATGGCGCTACATGCCACACAGCTCGCGATTCTATGGCCATTTTGAGGGAAAACTTCGGAGAACAATTCATCTCAAGAAATGGACCGGTAAGTTGGCCACCAAGATCATGCGATTTGACGCCTTTAGACTATTTTTTGTGGGGCTACGTCAAGTCTAAAGTCTACAGAAATAAGCCAGCAACTATTCCAGCTTTGGAAGACAACATTTCCGAAGAAATTCGGGCTATTCCGGCCGAAATGCTCGAAAAAGTTTCCCAAAATTGGACTTTCCGAATGGACCACCTAAGACGCAGCCGCGGTCAACATTTAAATGAAATTATCTTCAAAAAGTAAATGTCATGGACCAATCTAACGTTTCAAATAAAGAACCGATGAGATTTTGCAAATTTTATGCGTTTTTTTTTTTTTAAAAGTTATCAAGCTCTTAACAAATCACCCTTTAGTTTTAGTGACATCCTAAGTGTTAAAAGTTTTATAACGCCCTCGATTTTAATCATACTCATATTTTCTGTCAGTTTCTATAGGTAAATTACTCTTAAAATTATTCGTGAGTCACGAGGTTTCTCGTGAGTCACGACATTTTTCGTGAGTCACGATATTTTTCGTGAGTCACGACATTTAAAATATTTTCGTGCGTGAGTACAAATTTTCTTTTCGTGAGCGTGCGTGAGCGTGAGTCCTACCAAAAAATATCGTGCATGAGTGTGCGTGAATAAGATTCCTCCGTCGTGAGTGTGCGTGACTCACGTGCACACCTCTATCATATACTACCACCACGTACCAAATTTCAACCAGATCGGATGAATTTTGCTTCTCCAAAAGGCACCGGTGGTCAAATCTGGGGATCGGTTTATATGGGGGCTCTATATAAATATGGACTGAGATGAACCAATTCCTGCATGGTTGTTGGATACCATACCACGTACCAAATTTCAACCGGATCGGATGAATTTTGCTCCTCTAAGGGGCTCCGGAGGTCAAATCTGGGGATCGGCTTATATGGGGGCTATATATAATTATGGGCCGATGTGAACCAATTTTTGCATGGTCATTAGAGAACATATACCAACACCATGTACCAAATTTCAGCCGGATCGGATGAAATTTGCTTCTCGTTGAGGCTCCGCAACCCAAATCAGGGGATCAGTTTATATGGGGGCTATATATAATTATGGACCGATGTGGACCAATTTTTGCACGGTTGTTAGAAACCATGTACCAAATTTCAGCCGGATCGGATGCAATCTGCTCCTCTTTGAGGCTTCGCAAGCCAAATCTGGAGATCGGTTTATATGGGGTCTATATATAATTATGGAACAATGTAGACTAATTTTTGCATGGTTTTTGGAGACCATATACTAACACCACGTACCAAATTTCAGCCGGATCGGATGAAATTTGCTTCTCTTAGAGGCTCCGCAAGCCAAATCGGGGGATCGGTTTATATGGGGGCAATTGCAATACCATCCGACCTACATCAATAACAACTACTTGTGCCAAGTTTCAAGTCGATAGCTTGTTTCGTTCGGAAGTTAGTGTGATTTCAAGAGACGGACGGACGGACATGCTGAGATCGACTCAAAAGTTCACCACGACCCAGAATATATATATTTTATGGGGTCTTAGAGCAATATTTCGATGTGTTACAAACGGAATGACAAAGTTAATATACCCCCATCCTATGGTGGAGGGTATAAAAAGAACTAAAAGTAAGGAAGAAAATCATTGGCGCCAAATCAATACTGTAGTTTATTTTTACTATATTTGGGAATCAAACGAAAATTTGCTTTAGTTCATATTGAACTTATGTGTGCGGTCATTGTACTTAATACACACGTAAATAGTTCATAAAATGTTTGAGACATTTTGCCATTTCGTTGGGAAGAAATAAATAATTTTGTTGCGTTCGTAAGTTTTCATTTCTTATTTTCTTAAAGTATAAAATTTATTTCCTTCTTGGCGATCCATTTGTACACAGTACTTATAGCCCCAACCATCGAATCGAATTCGAATTGAAATATTGGTCGACATGTCATTGAAAATTACAAAAGATTAATTTGAAATGAAAAAGGTTTCATTTCGTTTGTAAAAGGTTTCCTTTGGTTTTGAAAAAAGTTTCATTTGATTTGAAAAAGGTATCATTTGATTTGAAAAGGGTTTCATTTGATTTGAAAAAGGATTCATTTGATATGAAAAAGCTGTCATTTGAAATGTAAACGGTTTCATTTGAAGTGAAAATGCTATATAATACCCTGTGCCGCAGTGTGGCGCAGGGTATAAACAGCCGCTACCGCGACTCGAACCTATGATGTCTGCTCCGGAACCGTTAACCGTTGCCAAAGAAAATCGAAAGCCGTTCATGAAATCGCCAAAGCTAGTGAACGTTTCAGTTTCATTTTGTTACCGTTCGTTCACGATTTTGGAACGAGCCAAAACATACTTTAGCCGAATTTGAGATCGATTAATCAAATCGATCTAAAATTCGGCTAAAGTATGTCCTTGGACAGACGGACATGGCTTGATTGACTCAGGAACGGCCCTGCGCAATATTGCCAAAGACACGCACAGAGAAGGAATATGATCACAAAATATTATTTTGATGAGGAGAAAATAACATTTTTGCCGCAAATGTTCCCCCATTGGGTCTGCCTTATACTGGGAATCCGAACGGCCTGCAGAATCTTTATGGAACAATCGTCCGCTTAGATTATTTCCTCCGGAACCAAATGTAGGCAAATAAAATTCCCAATTAATTTTTTCATTTTCATTTATTACATTTTATTGAGTACCTACACAACAAGATTAAAATCTTATAATTACAGTGCAGGATTATAAATGTTAAAACATCTCCGATTAATAATAAGTACAATAATTAAATTTAAAGATAAAAAGAAAATAAATTAAAATTAGAATAAATAAAATTGTATTAATAATAATAGAAAAAAATATATATAGAAATTACTTTTAATATTCAATTGCATTGTATTATTGATGATTGAAATTGAAATTGTGATACTATATTATAAATACAAGCAAATTTTTAATGATAAATATTCTAATTTTGAAATAAATTTTGAATACTCTTCTTAAAAGATGATGCGTTGCTGATGCATTGTATATCGGGTGGTAGAGTGTCCCAGAGACGTATTGTGCCAATAAAGAACTGCCATTCGGATACAAGACTTGTCCTTATAAAGGGTATTATATTCCTATTTCTATCAGATCTGGTAAACCGAATTTTATCATAGAGATAGCTGGGTTTCCGTTTGTAAATCAATTTATGTAGAAATACTAACGATTTGACATTAAGCAGGGTTTGTCCAACGGCTATGTTTACATGACTTGACCAACTCAATGTGACTCAATTGAATACTACTCCAAGATTCTTAGCACTAGTGACTACATCGATTTTTTGACCATTCAACATAATTTCAGCATTGGACAAAGAGAACCTTCTATACTTGTGTATAATCAAACATTTAGACTTTTGTGGATTTAGTAGCAGACCATTTGCTGTTGCCCATCGAAACACACGATCAAGGTCGTGGTTAAGTTTCCCCAAACACTTACTAGTATCACCTACCGGACTACTTAAAAAGATTTGTATGTCGTCTGCATACATAAGTATCTGACTATGGACTATTTCTAGAGGGAGGTCATTTGCGTACATGCAAAATAATAGAGGTCCAATTATAGAACCCTGTGGAACCCCTTTCGTAACTGGTAATGGCAATGAATAAGTATCTCTGGTGTAAACCGTCTGTAACCGATTGTTAAGATAGGAAGTTATGAGAGAGGTAGCAGTAGGTGAGAAATTGAAAAATCTTTGAAGTTTTAGACATAACATTTTGTGATCAACAGTATCGAAAGCCTTTGAGTGATCTAAGAGTACAAGAAAACTAACATGGTTCTCGTCAATATTTCTCCTAATTGACTCCGATACTTCGATCAGTGCACTCACACAACTATGATCTCTGCGGAAACCAGACTGCCTTTCAGATAACAAGTTACCGCGAAGAAGATAATCATATATCTGCTTATGTAAAATCTTTTCGAACACTTTAGAAACATAACACAAAATAGAAATGGGTCGTGACTCTGAATTAGATTTCGGTATAGGAATAATCTTTGCATGCTTCCATATCGTGGGATAAGTACTGGAGGTCAGAATTGTGTTAAATAAGTAGGTGAAAAGAGGTATAAGTTGAGGGAGCAGTATTCGTATAAACCTGGGGTCCATTCCATCCAGGCCAATAGCATGCGACTTAACCATGAAAAAACTCTCTATGACCTCATCTTGGGTAACGCACCTGAACTCGAAATCGTTCCTCTCAGATAAGATTCCTCCTATGCCGTCATCCGTGTCATAGAAGGATGTGTCCGTCGGAGGGGCAGGGATATTAGTAAACATCTCGTTCAAGTCATTTGGATCACCTTGATAACTGCCCGATGACCTTAGAAAGTATTTTCGTTAAGATCACTCAACCCTTATTAAATACAAACAATGCAGCAATTACCTATAGTGTTTTTTATTTGTTTTTAAACAGGGGTGACGGTTATGGGGGGACTTCTTTATACATAAGGAATGATTTGCAACATGAAATTAAACATTGCAGGAGCCATAATTTTGTTGAAATGATCGCTGTGTCTTTACACAATTTAAGGATAGATCGGAAACCGTTGACGTTTGTTTCTTATTATAGATCCCAGAAATGTATATTCGTTGATTTTCTACCAGTAATTGATTCTATTTTATATGATTGCGCTTCTAGCCCAATTATAATGATTGGTGACTCGAACATAGACCTGTTTTCCAGTCCTTCGTTTTTTGATTTGCAGGAAGTAATTGAAAGTTACGATTGCAGAAATGTGCACAATTTGGTGACAAGACCACGTAGCCTAACCTGTATAGACCATGTATTTACTAGTATTCCGAATGTATTTGTTGGTTCAGTAGAATATTCATTGACAGATCATAATATG
This sequence comes from Haematobia irritans, assembly GCF_050003625.1. Taxonomy (NCBI): domain Eukaryota; kingdom Metazoa; phylum Arthropoda; class Insecta; order Diptera; family Muscidae; genus Haematobia; species Haematobia irritans. The sequence goes on along the minus strand of NC_134400.1, from coordinate 102,195,843 downwards.
ATACATTGTATGTTTAAATCCAATGTTCCACGCATGAAGTATGTCGATTATGAAAAGATATTTTGCGATTATGGTAAGGCAAAGGAATTTTTGAATGACATTTTGCCAGATAATCCGGGTTCATTTAGCGCACCTGATCTGGCAGGGAAAGTAGCAAAATGTTTAGAGGAGGCAATAGATCATGCAACTGTTAGGATGAAATGTAGAAGGCTGAGGCATTTTGAACTGACTCCTTGGATAAATAGAAACCTACAGGCTTTAATACAATTAAAGGAAAGACTACTAAGAAGGAGAAGAAAACTGCTAAACAGGGATAATGTCAACAACTTGCTGAGACGTATTAGTAGGGTTATACGATTGGCGAATGAAGTTTGTAGGGATAGATATTATGAGGATAATCTGTCAGAAATTGGGAATGATCCAAAAAGAGGGTGGAGATTTATCAATAAGACGTTAGGTCGGAGTAATAAACCTGTCGCAAGCCTTAAAGACCCTCGGGGTAGAATCATCTCGGATGATCAGATTAAGGCGGATATATTCAATAAACATTTTATTGAATCTATCTCAAATTTAAGAAGACTGATAGAATACACCCCTTTGGATAATTTCAACTCACTGCGAACACTTTCTCGCAAGCGTCAACGGTTCATTTTACATAACATAGACAACAGTGAAGTGATGGATGCTATTGCAAACATGACAGTTAGTAAGAGTCCCGGATATGATAATGTTTCACCCAAATTCATAAAGGAGTGCAGAGATGAATTGGTGCCAGTGTTTGTCATATTGTTTAATAAGATTATTGCAACATCTGTGTACCCCGATGAATTTAAAATACATAAAATAGTCGCAATTCTTTCTACTATTGACAAAATACTGGAAAACATTTTGTGCGATAAGCTTCAATCATATATGGAGGCAAACAGATTCTTATATGAAAAACAATTTGGATTTAGGCGGGGATGTGGCACGGAAGATGCTGTTGTGAATGTGATAAGGACTATTTGCGAGGGCCTAGATGATGGTTACATTGGAGTTGCAGCAACATTTTATGATTTCACGAGGGCATTTGAGCTTGTTGATCATGAAATTTTATTACATAAACTTTCTTATTACGGTGTTCAGGTCAAAGAACTTATGTTGTTAAAAAGTTATTTTTCCAATAGGAGGCAATTTGTTCAAATAAACGATTGTCAAAGTTTTATGGGTGGTGTACAACACGGAGTTCCCCAAGGTAGTAGTTTAGGGCCTTTATTATTCACTATTTATTTAAATGATTTGACGAATCTTGATCTGACCGGTAGACTCTACATATATGCAGATGATGTATGTCTTTTATATCCTTATAAGAATGACCTAGTTTTGCAGATTCAGCTGGAAAGGGAAGCATCGCTTGTTTTTGAGTTCTCGAGGCTGAACAAATTGGTTATAAATGCATCAAAGACACGACTTATTAGATTTAGACCAAATATTACCAACTCCAGCGGTAATTTCGCGATAAATTTGAATGGGGAGCGTATTACTGAATCGTATCATGTTAAGTATTTGGGTGTAATTTTACAACGTAATTTGAGTTGGAATCTTCATATAAGTGAGTTGAAGAGGAAAATTGCACCAGCAGTTGGAATATTATAAAGGGTGATTTGTTAAGAGCTTGATAACTTTTTTTTTTAAAAAAACGCATAAAATTTGCAAAATCTCATCGGTTCTTTATTTGAAACGTTAGATTGGTCCATGACATTTACTTTTTGAAGATAATTTCATTTAAATGTTGACCGCGGCTGCGTCTTAGGTGGTCCATTCGGAAAGTCCAATTTTGGGCAACTTTTTCGAGCATTTCGGCCGGAATAGCCCGAATTTCTTCGGAAATGTTGTCTTCCAAAGCTGGAATAGTTGCTGGCTTATTTCTGTAGACTTTAGACTTGACGTAGCCCCACAAAAAATAGTCTAAAGGCGTCAAATCGCATGATCTTGGTGGCCAACTTACCGGTCCATTTCTTGAGATGAATTGTTCTCCGAAGTTTTCCCTCAAAATGGCCATAGAATCGCGAGCTGTGTGGCATGTAGCGCCATCTTGTTGAAACCACATGTCAACCAAGTTCAGTTCTTCCATTTTTGGCAACAAAAAGTTTGTTAGCATCGAACGATAGCGATCGCCATTCACCGTAACGTTGCGTCCAACAGCATCTTTTAAAAAATACGGTCCAATGATTCCACCAGCGTACAAACCACACCAAACAGTGCATTTTTCGGGATGCATGGGCAGTTCTTGAACGGCTTCTGGTTGCTCTTCACTCCAAATGCGGCAATTTTGCTTATTTACGTAGCCATTCAACCAGAAATGAGCCTCATCGCTGAACAAAATTTGTCGATAAAAAAGCGGATTTTCTGCCAACTTTTCTAGGGCCCATTCACTGAAAATTCGACGTTGTGGCAGATCGTTCGGCTATTCATGATGAAATGTCAAAGCATACTGAGCATCTTTCTCTTTGACACCATGTCTGAAATCCCACGTGATCTGTCAAATACTAATGCATGAAAATCCTAACCTCAAAAGAATCACCCTTTATAAGCTGCGCCATAAGTTAAACCAGAAGTCTAAATTTCTGATATATCATGCTTTAATACAATCTCATCTTAACTATATGGTAGTCAGTTACGCCTATAATAATGTTAATCAAAATCTCAAGACTTTACAAAGAATGCAGAATAAAGCATTGAAGGCTGTTTTTAATCTTCCACGTAACTTTTCTACATTAACATTATTCAAAGAATTTGCGAGTTCTGTTTTGCCATTAAATGGACTGCATACATACGGGCTTTTAGTCTATGTTTTCAAGTATGTCAAGGATATTGGAAATCACCCAATATCTTTTACGCAAAATCAAAGTAATGTAAATACGAGAGGTAGAATGAATCTGAGAGTACCCCTTTGTAGACTAGAAAGGACCAAGCAACGAATTGATTTTATTGGAGCAAATGCTTACAATAATCTTCCTCCTGAAATAAAAGCACTTACGAGTATTTCAAGTTTTAAAAGATCATGCAAAAATTATATTCTCGACACAGTTGAAACACTTTTACATTAAATTAAGGTAGTTTAATTGAGTTCATAAGTTTTTTAAATTGTGTGAATTACTATTGCAAACTTTTGTACAATCATGAATTTTTGTTAGCCAACTAGCCCAATAATGCCTTGTGGCGCTGGGCCTAAATTGTATGGATATATAGCAAATTGTACAATAATTAAAATAATAATAATAATAAAAAAAAAATTCGTTACTCAGAAATACCCCTGATAATGTGCAGATAATTTCGCTGCAAGTAGGCGATACTGATGCGAAATGATGCAAGTCCAAAACGAAACGAAAATATAATAAAATTTAACTAGAAACAAATATTTTTTCCAATAAAAATAATTTGAAATTAGCGTTACTTTAACAACGGAGTTTTTTTTCGGTGTTCGTGAGATGCCAGCCGAAATCTTGCAAAGAGTATCCTCCATAGAAACTGATTAGGGGATAAAAGTATACCTTGCCATCGGTGACTACTATTACGATCCAAGTAATACGATTATGGATGACAGTCTTTAGTAGAACTGTGAACACAATCCATGGTGAAAGGTACATAAGATAAGATCTGGCTGAACTTTCAGTCGTATATACTTGACAAAGTATGGTATTAAAAGTAAAAATAAAATATTTGTTATCTCTATGATGACATTTTCCAGTGAATTTTCTGCTATTTTGTTAGTGCTTGCTATTGTTCCTTACTCATTTCGAGACTTGACAACCATTGCATGTGTCAATGCTATATTAAATTATACACAAAATTGTATTTTTTTCTCCGAAACATATCGTTTTTTCTTCGCTCTTTGCAGTATCCTTTCCTTCTTTCAGAATTGTATGTATTCAATATATTCAAAAGGCTTCCAATTTCGTTATAATTTTATGAAATGTAGTGACAAATTTCATTTTTTTACACCCTCTGTAAATCTCTCCATGCAAATGTATTATCAGTACTTTGTTTGTTCATGATTGTATCTTTTATTTGCTGTTGCCTTTGAAATGGAATGATATCATTTGTTATGTGTGTTATTCTAAGAAATATGAATATTTTATAAAACATTTTCCAGCTTCAACCTTATGAATAAATCAATTTAGTTGTTTAATGTAACCAATTGACAGTTTGTCTTAAGAAGATGTATTTTTAACATACATACGTTAAATAAATAATTCCAACAGTAAAATTGTAAAAAAAGCCTATACCACAATCTACCATCAAGTGTATACTTTATATCACCCACAACTACCATGTATTTTTATAAAAAAAAAACCCTCTGAAGAAGATATTTATCAAATGAAAGGTACTTGATCTTTATAGTGGGCTTATAACATAACAACATGCCATTTCCTACTACAGTATTCCATTTCGTTTAGTAGGCCTTAAGAGTAATAATTAGAACATAATTGTCTAATATTTTTACATCATCCAACATAGGTAGTGGTGGATGGCAATTTTCAACCGATCCTGTTAAAACTCGCGATCGGGAAGTGTTACTACCACCCAAGTAATTCGTTTATGGATGACAATAGACTTTCTAAGCACTTCTTTGTAAAGGGTACATAAGATTCGGTCTAACCGAATTTAGGCCATATATACGTGGCCTTTTAACTTGTGGTTGTTGAGAAATAATCTTCAAATAAAATACTTAGTTGCTACATGCATGATGGCTAATATGTATTGCAACCATCTTTAGGTTTGGTTAGGTATAGTGGCAGCCCGATATTTCATTCAGCTGACAGATTTATTCCCGTGATAATAAATATTATTGTTTACTAGATTTCAAAAGCATTTTCATCTATTGCATTCAGAATTGAAGTTATTTGGGATTCAAATGTTATAGTGTGATTGCTGTGATACTGGGCTTCAATTCCACAAGTGGCTATAGTTCGAGCCCTCTGGCATTTAAATATGAATAAATCTTTGCTCGTTAACGTGACACTGGCAGTGTTGCTTCTACGATTACCACAGTTGGTAGAATTTTACCAAAAATGGTATATTTTTTACTGCTTGGTAGATTGGTAGAATTCTGCATGTTTTTGGTAGATTTTGCAAACAACATACAATTTTCAACAAAATTTTCTAAGAAATTAAATGTTGACAACAATTTTCTATAGAAATACAATTTTGACAACAATTTTCTATAGAAATACAATTTTGACATAATTTTGTATAGAAATAAAATTTTGACAAAATTTGCTATAGAAATACAATTTTGACAAAATTTTCTATAGAAATAAAAATTTTGACAAAATTTTTTTAGAAATAAAATTTTAACAAAATTTTCTATAGAAATAAAATTTTGACAACATTTTCTACAGAAATAAAATTTAGACAAAAATTTCTATAGAAATAAAATTTTGACAAAAATTTCTATAGAAATAAAATTTTGACAAAATTTTTATAAAAAAAAAATTGACAAAATTTTCTATAGAAATAAAATGTTTACAAAAAATTTTGACAAAATTTAATTCTATAAAAATGAAATATTGATAAAATTTTCTATAAATATGAAATATTGATAAACTTTTCTATAGAAATGAAATTTGGAGAAAATTTTCTATAGAAATAACATTTTGGCAAAATTTTCTATAGAAATAAAATTTTGACAAAATTTTCGTTAGAAATAAAATTTTGACAAAATTTTCTATAGAAATAAAATTTCGACAAAATTTTCTATAGAAATAAAATTTTGGCAAAATTTTCTATAGAAATAAAATGTTGACAACATTTTCTACAGAAATAAAATTTTTACAAAATATTCTAAAGAAATAAAATTGTGACAAAAATTTCTATAGAAATCAAATTTTGACAAAATTTTTATAAAAAAAACTTTTGACAAAATTTTCTATAGAAATAAAATTTCGACAAAATTTTCTATAGAAAGAAAATTTTGACAAAATTTTCTATAGAAATAAAATTTTGACAACATTTTCTATAGAAATAAAATTTTTACAAAAAAATGTTGACAAAATCTAATTCTATAAAAATTTTATAATAATAATAATAATAATATAATTCTATAAAAATTTTGATAAAATCTTCTATAGAAATGAAATTTGGAGAAAATTTTCTAAAAAATAAAATTTTGGAAAAATTTTCTATAGAAATAAAATTTTGACACAATGTTCTATAGAAATAAAATTTCGACAAAATTTTCTATAGAAATAAAATTTTGCAAAATTTTCTATAGAAATAAAATGTTGACAACATTTTCTACAGAAATAAAATTTATATATAGAAATAAAATTTTGACAACATTTTCTATAGAAATAAAATTTTTACAAAAAAATGTTGACAAAATCTAATTCTATAAAAATTTTATAATAATAATAATAATATAATTCTATAAAAATTTTGATAAAATCTTCTATAGAAATGAAATTTGGAGAAAATTTTCTAAAAAATAAAATTTTGGAAAAATTTTCTATAGAAATAAAATTTTGACACAATGTTCTATAGAAATAAAATTTCGACAAAATTTTCTATAGAAATAAAATTTTGCAAAATTTTCTATAGAAATAAAATGTTGACAACATTTTCTACAGAAATAAAATTTGTACAAAATATTCTATAGAAATAAAATTGTGACAAAAATTTCTATAGAAATAAAAATTTGACAAAATTTTTATAAAACAAAATTTTTGACAAAATTTTCAATAGAAATAAAATTTCGACAAAATTTTCTATAGAAAGAAAATTTTGACAAAATTTTCTATAGAAAGAAAATTTTGACAAAATTTTCTATAGAAATAAAATTTTGACAAAAGTTTCCATAGAAAAAACAATGTTGACAAAATTTAATTCTATGAAAATGAAATTTTGATAAAATTTTCTATAGAAATGAAATTTGGAGAAAATTTTCTAAAGAAATAAAATTTTGACAAAATTTTCTATAGAAATGAAATTTTGACAATATTGTCTATAGAAATAAAATTTTGACAAAATTTTCTATAGAAATAAAATTTTGACAAAATTTTCTATAGAAATAAAATTTTGACAAAATTTTCTTTAGAAATAAAATTTTGACAAAATTTTTATAAAAATAAAATTTTGACAAAATTTTCTATAGAAATAAAATTTCGGCAAAATTTTCTATAGAAATAAAATTTTTACAAAAAAAAATGTTGACAAAATTTAATTCTATAAAAATGAAATTTTAACACAATTTTCTATAGAAATAAAATTTTGACAAAATTTTCTAAAGAAATAAAATTTTGACAAAATTTTCTATATAAATAAAATTTTGACAAAATTTTCTATAGAAATAAAATTTCGACAAAATGTTCTATAGAAATAAAATTTTGACAAAATTTTCTATAGAAATAAAATTTTGACAAAATTTTCCATAGAAATAAAATGTTGACAACATTTTCTACAGAAATAAAATTTTTACAAAATATTCTATAGAACTAAAATTGTGACAAAAATTTCTATAGAAATAAAAATTTGACAAAATTTTTATTAAAAAAAATTTTGACAAAATTTTCTATAGAAAGAAAATTTTGACAAAAGTTTCCATAGAAAAAACAATGTTGACAAAATTTAATTCTATAAAAATGAAATTTTGATAAAATTTTCTATAGAAATGAAATTTGGAGAAAATTTTCTAAAGAAATAAAATTTTGACAAAATTTTCTATAGAAATGAAATTTTGACAAAATTGTATATAGAAATAAAATTTTGACAAAATTTTCTATAGAAATAAAATTTTGACAAAATTTTCTATAGAAATAAAATTTTGACAAAATTTTGTTTAGAAATAAAATTTTGACAAAATTTTTATAAAAATAAAATTTTGACAAAATTTTCTATAGAAATAAAATTTCGACAAAATTTTCTATAGAAATAAAATTTTTACAAAAAAAAAATGTTGACAAAATTTAATTCTATAAAAATGAAATTTTAACACAATTTTCTATAGAAATAAAATTTTGACAAAATTTTCTAAAGAAATAAAATTTTGACAAAATTTTCTATATATATAAAATTTTGACAAAATGTTCTATAGAAATAAAATTTCGACAAAATGTTCTATAGAAATAAAATTTTGACAAAATTTTCTATAGAAATAAAATTTTGACAAAATTTTCCATAGAAATAAAATTTTGATAAAAGTTTCTATAGAAATAAAATGTTGACAACATTTTCTACAGAAATAAAATTTTTACAAAATTTTTTATAGAAATAAAATTTTGACAAAATTTTCTATAGAAATAAAATTTTGACAAAATTTTCTATAGAAATAAAATTTTGACAAAATTTGATAAAAGTTTCTATAGAAATAAAATTTTGCCAACGTTTTCTACAGAAATAAAATTTTGATAAAAGCCTCTATAGAAATAAAATTTTAACAAAATTTTCTATAGAAACAAAATTTATATAGAAAATTTTACCAAACTTTAATTCCTATAGACATTTTTTCAAAAATTCATTTCTATAGAAAATATATTTTTTTAATTTTATTTTTGTAGATTTTTTTTCAAAATTTCATTTCTGTAGAAAATTTTAGCAAAATTTTCTATAGAAATAAAATTTTGGCAAAAGTTTCTATACAAATAAAACTTTTCCAAAATTGCCAATAGAAATAAAACTTTGACAAAAATTTCTATAGAAATAACATTTTGACAAGATTTTCTATAGAAATAAAATTATGACAATAGTTTCCATTGAAATAAAATGTTGACAAAATTTAATTTTATAAAAATGAAATTTTGACAAAATTTTCTATAGAGGTAAAAATTTGACACTTTTTTTTTAAAAAAAAGTTTGACAAAATTTTCTGTAAAAATAAAATTTTGAAAATAAAAAACATTTTCTATAGAAATAACATTTTGAAAAAAAATTATAAAAATAAAATTTTGATAAAATTTTCTAAAGAAATAAATTTTTAAAATATTTTCTATAGAAATAAAATTTTGCCAAAATTTTCGATATAAATTTTGTAAAATGAGATTTTTTTCTTCGTAAAATTTTCTCCAAATTTGGGTATTTTTTTGTCTCGATTGGTTGCATCGCGTCCAAAAAGATTTGATCGAAATCTACTACACAGTGGTAGAAAACTTGATTGTTAGCTGCACATATCACGAAAAAAGATGCATCACATATAGATGAAATGAGGTTGGACTAAAGCCATTGAAGTTCCAAAGAAATAGCTAAGCGTTGCAGACTGGAAAGAGCCAATAAATTGCAACGCTTGCACAATAGTGCACACAGAGAAAAAATACGATCACCTCAAACCTCTTTCGAGAGCAAAATGAAGGTGAACATTGAAGATTTTTGCCTCAAAGTTGTTGTTTTCTCCTCAAATCTAATATACTTACCGATAACAAACACATAATTTCCGATTAAATAACAAGGTTTCACAACAAACATGTAACATGTTCCCCAACGAAAAATAACAACCAGCACCGATGGTAATGGTGTGGGTCGCATATCGTTCCATATTTATATGTAGCCTCTATATAAACCAAGCCCTGTAGATTTTATGTCTGAAGGCTCATGGAGGAACTAATTTAATACGATGCAGTTGAAATTTTTAGAATCCATGGTGGAGAGTACGCAAGATTAGGTCTGGCCGAACTTTCAATCATATATTCTTATTGTTCTTTCGGTTGGTGTAACTTGAGACGAACACGCTTGAAATCAATGTTCTAAGATTTATATATCGTTTTACCGTTTTGTAACCCTACATGGAATGTGTGATCACCATATTACCTATTAATGGCTCCCTTCATCGTGTAACCGAATCCCAAGTTCCTTTTCAAGTGTAAAAAAGTTGAAGTTCATCCAAAAGAGAATTTTAAACAATTTTCAATTTATAATATATTTTCCTAAATATTTTCTTGCCACGAACATCCTTACACATGGTTGTTTAATTTAATATTTTTCGTACTAGAATTTCATATCTCTATACGTTTCCGGATCACTTGGTTTTTGTTCCTGTGCCATTTTTCATTGCCGGGGATACACGTACGAATGTGGACGAGATTTGTTGTTTTTGAAAAGAGGATATAGTGTTTGTATTTTTTGGCACAGTAATAGGATACACTGTTGCTTTTTCATGCACACATATATCCGATGAGAACACAAACACATATACATATATATCTTTGCAAGTTTCCAGTGGGAAAATTCGTCACATATTGTGAAACCACTCGGAGAAGCTATGAAACACTTACAGTACGGTCACACTGGGCAAATATTTGACAAAAATCTTAACAGTATTCGTCACCACAGTCAAACAAGCAAACATATTTATTTCATCTTGGATAATGTTATATACGATAGGAACGTTTTTTATATTATTGGAATTACCTATTGAAGTCTGACGGTTTGAGGTATGAATAAAGGTTGAGTTACATACCATGCGTTAATGCGTCAGTTGATTGAAGAGTTGAATTTTCTCTTTGAAAGCAACAGTTTTGTTAGAGTGCTTCAAACTGAAAAAATCAACCTTTCCAACAACGCACGAAAAACGAATGATATGCAACTCAACCTTAAGTCCTTTGCATGCGTAGTCTTGGTAGCAAATAAAAATACCAAATAAAAGGTTTTTGCTTCAAATGGGTTTTCATGCCGTAAAGCCGAAACCAAATGACAGTTTATTAGTTTATATATTTTTCACAAAATATGAATGGTCTCCAATGTCTGCCACAATATACAAAATATTAGTATATTTATCTCAAATAAACGAGGTTTCAGTAGTAACTGTACATTAGGTTAGGTTAGGTTATGTGGCAGCCCGATGTATCAGGCTCACTTAGACTATTCAGTCCATTGTGATACCACAGTGGTGAACTTCTCTCTTATCACTGAGTGCTGCCCGATTCCATGTTAAGCTCAATGACAAGGGACCTCCTTTTTATAGCCGAGTCCGAACGGCGTTCCACATTCCAGTGAAACCACTTAGAGAAGCTTTGAAACCCTCAGAAATGTCACCAGTATTACTGAGGTGGGATAATCCACCGCTGAAAAATTTTTGGTGTTCGGTCGTAGCAGGAATCGAACCCACGACCTTGTGTATGCAAGGCGGGCATGCTAACCATTGCACCACGGTGGCTCCCTGTACATTGCCTTGCAGAAAATTCATCTGAGGACCGAAACAAGTGTAATAAAAAAGATCGAGTCGGTAACGCTCGTAAGGATTCAAGAGTGCACAACATACTTCACATGCATCTCAGAGCTACGGATAGCTCTGGCTCATATATTTCTTTTTGGCAAGAACCTACACATAATTAAAAAAAAGCAAGCAAACACAAAATTTACACGGAAAGTCATTAAAAGTTGTAAAATGCTTGGATTACGAAAAACGAAAAATCAAATAAAATTGCCAAAAATTTTTGTTAAGGAGTAGTCGTATGAAGTTTTTGTGTGTAGTAAAAAGTTGTTTATAATTTTATAGGCTACATTTCTTTACTGTAGAATAGCTCTTACAAAAAAGAGGGTAATTATTTCGACATTTTTGGGGGTTGTGAGCATGAAGATGAAAATCTTCCGACTTTATAAATTAAGCCTTTTTTGCTGAAGGTAGCAAAAAAAACACAATTTTTCGATTTATTCATAGACATTACTTTAAAAAGGGGGCGTGGCCCCCTTTATCCAATGGATAAAGGGGGCCACGTAAAATACTTCAAAGTAAATATGATATTTTACATCAAAAGGTCTCTCCGAAGTATATACGGCCGAAAGTTCAGCCAGGCCGAATCTTATGTACCCTCCACCATGGATTGCCTAGAAACTTCTTAGTAGAAGACGGTCATCCACAATTAAATTACTTTGGTTTCGGCCGATGGCAAGGCATGTTAAAACTTCTTAAAATCATCTTCTAAATTGTAAGTTAGTCCATGCGGGATATATAGTCGACAAAAAAGGTGGATAAATACGTAAATATTCAATTATTGACCGGAATATAACAGGTTGGCTGATAAGTCCCCGTTCTGACACATAGATGGCGTCGCTAGTATTAAATGCATATTATTTTTATATAGTACCAACCTTCAAATGATTCGTGCCAAAATTTAACGTCTGTAAGTCAATTAGTTTGTGAGAAAGAGCGTCTTTTGTGAAGCAACTTTTGTTATTGTGAAAAAATGGAAAAAAAGGAATTTCGTGTTTTGATAAAATACTGTTTTCTGAAGGGTAAAAATACGGTGGAAGCAAAAACTTGGCTTGATAACGAGTTTCCGGACTCTGCCCCAGTGAAATCAACAGTAATTGATTGGTATGCACAATTCAAGTGTGGTGAAATAAGCACGGAGGACGGTGAACGCAGTGGACGCCCGAAAGAGGTGGTTACCGACGAAAACATCAAAAAAATCCACAAAATGATTTTGAATGACCGTAAAATGAAGTTGATCGAGATAGCAGAGGCCTTAAGGATATCAAAGGAACGTGTTGGTCATATCATTCATCAATATTTGGATATGCGGAAACTCTGTGCAAAATGGGTGCCGCGCGAGCTCACATTTGACCGAAAACAACAACGTGTTGATGATTCTGAGCGGTGTTTGCAGCTGTTAACTCGTAATACACCCGAGTTTTTCCGTCGATATGTGACAATGGATGAAACATGGCTCCATCACTACACTCCTGAGTCCAATCGACAGTCGGCTGAGTGGACAGCGACCGGGGAACCGTCTCCGAATCGTGGAAAGACTCAAAAGTCCGCTGACAAAATAATGGTCTCTGTTTTATGGGATGCGCATGGAATAATTTTTATCGATTATCTTGAGAAGGGAAAAACCATCAACAGTGACTATTATATGGCGTTATTGGAGCGTTTGAAGGTCGAAATCGCGGCAAAACGGCCCCATATGAAGAAGAAAAAAGTGTTGTTCCACCAAGACAACGCACTGAGCCACAAGTCATTGAGAACGATGTGCAAAAATTCATGAATTGGGCTCGAATTGCTTCCCCACCCACCGTATTCTCCAGATCTGGCCCCCAGCGATTGTTTCTTGTTCTCAGACCTCAGCTCGCAGTGAAAAAATTTGGTTGCAATGAAGAGGTGATCGCCGAAATTGAGGTCTATTTTGAGGCAAAACCGAAGGAGTAGTACCAAAATGGTATCACAAAATTGGATCGCTCTTGAAGCGAATTATGTTGAATAATAAAAACGAATTTTGACAAAAAAAATGTGTTTTTCTTTGTTAGACCGGGGACTTTCAGCCACCCTGTTATAGGGAGGAAATAACTACGAACTGATATGAACTTTTGTGCGGTAATTATAGAGCCAGAATTGAAATGTGGGGTTCGCTTTATATGGGGGCTATATACAATTATGAACACGAGTCTACCAAAAATGGCAGATTTTTTACTGTTTGTTAGATTGGTAGAATTCTTGATGTTTTCGAAGATTTTGCAAAATATTCCTCTCCCACTATGAAATGCTTCTTAAATTTTCTATAGAAATAACATTTTAACAAAATTTTTTATAGAAATAAATATTTGACAAAATTATGTATAGAATTTATACTGTGACAAAATTTCCTAAAGCACAAAATTTCTATAGAAATAAAATTTTGAAAAAAATTTTCTATAGAAATATAAAATTTTGACAAAATTTTCTATAGAAATATAAACTTTTGACAAAATTTTCTATGGCAATAAAATGTTGGTAGATTATTTTTGGCTCGAGTGGCAATCGTGATTTTTCTGTGATTGGGGATCGGTTTATTTGGGGGCTATATATAATATAGATCGATACGGATTTTGGCATGGTTGTTAGCGGCCATATACTAACTCCACGTTCCCAATTTGAACCGCATCGGATGACTTTTGCTCCGTCAAGAGGCTCCGGAGGTCAAATCTGGAGAACGATTTATATGGAGGCTATATATAATTATGGGCCGATATGGACCAATTCTGGCACGGTTGTTAGAGACCATATACTAATACCATGTTCCAAATTTCAACCGGATCGGATGAAATTTGCTTCTCTTAGAGGCTCCGCAAACCAAATCTGGGGATCGGTTTATATGGGGGCTATAAATAATTATGGAGCAATGTGGACCAATTTTTGCATGGTTGCAAAAATTGGTCCACATCATGTACAAAATCAACATCATGTACAAAATTTCAGCGGGATCGGATGAAATTTGCCTTTCTTTGAGGCTCCGCAAGCCAAATCTAAGCGTCGGTTTATATGGGGGCTATACGTAAAAGTGGTCCGATATGGCCCATTTACAATACCATCCGACCTACATTAATAACAACTACTTATGCCAAGTTTCAAGGCGACAGCTTGTTTCGTTCGGAAGTTAGCGTGATTTCAACAGACGGAAGGACTGAAGGACGGACATGCTTAGATTGACTCAGAATTTCACCACGACCCAGATTATATATATATATATATATATATATATATATATATTATGGGGTCTTAGAGCAATATTTCGATGTGTTACAAACGGAATGACAATGTTAATACACCCCCATCCTATGGTGGAGGGTATAAACAAACAATCAGTGAAATGAAGCGGGTGGGGTTTGTCGATTATAAATCCAATTATAAATATGTATTGTCAAAATTGTTTAAAAGGCCTTTACTAATAACGGACACGATACCTTTCATCTACTGGATGAAGTGACATGACTGGTGCCGTTTTTTATGTGATTTGTTTTTTTTTTTTTTCTTTTTGTTCGTTCGTTTGAGGACGTTTAATATACCTGTTTGCGTTATAAATTATTGCAAAGAAACACAACACAAACGATATGTTATTGTAGATATAGTAAATGTTTTGCCATAAATTTCCTTAAATTGTTTATAACTCTCTCAGTCCCAAACCGCATAGACACACACACACACACACATACAAACAGCCATCCATACATATCAACGCAATGCAAAGCACCAATACCCATTACCGACATGGTACAACAACTACTGTACATATACGAGTAGAGTATACACATGTTCTACATACACCCCCTCACCTTTATACACACACATTCATACCACCCGCATTAATGTCATTGTGCCATATATGCTGATGGTTGGGGACTGACAGCATTATAGGTATTTGAGAACAAAGTCAAATGTCTGAAGTGTGTTTGAAGAAGGCATTAGTTTTACTCCAATGAATGCTCAATAGTAAAATGGGGATGTAGATGTCCATGTCATTGTTGTTCATGTTCGACATCAAGAAATGAGTAAATATATTCATTGTGTGTATGCTAGAGTGGATTAAGTCGCAAAACTTACGTGTATATTCACATTTGTAATGAAGGTAATATTGCTGCTACTTAAAATTGTAATAAATTGATTATCATTCACTTCATTTTGGACATTTATCACACTCAGTAAATAAGGGGGTGGGGGCACTAAAGCCAATTTAAGATTATTTTTTTTATTCATGAAAATAAAATGTTTTAGTTAAAAGTTTGTCTAGAAAGTTCTACTAAAGACTGTCAACAACAATCGAATTACTTAAATTGCCGATAACTAAGTATAGTTTTATTTCGTAAAGTTGTCTTCTAAATTGCAAGTTAGTCCATATGGAGTGTATGTTAAATAAAAACAAGTAAGGAAAGTCTAAAGTCGGGCGGGGCCGACTATATTATACCCCGCACCATTTGTAGATCCACATTTTCGATACCATATTAAATCCGTCAAATGTGCTGGGTGCTTTATATAAACTTTATTTTCCCATATACACACTCAGAGAAGGAATATTATCACCTCAAACATATCTTAAGAGCAAAATGTTATTTTTGGGTGGTGACCATGTAACATGGTTTTCGCACCCATGTTATTTTCTCCGAAATCATGTATTTGATTTCGGCTAGCAGGTTATATTTGACGAGAAAATAACATTTTAGTGACAAACATGTTACATGGTCACCATACAAAAATAACATTTTGCTCTTGAAATATGTTTGAGGTGATCATATTCCTTCTCTGCGTGCATATATTTAAATCTGACTCGATCTGGACCAAATTTGTTGGACTTATGTATACTTAAAATTTATGTCGGCTAAAGCCCTGGGGTGGAACAAAATGTTAGTAAACAAGTATATACAGCACTAAGTTCGGCCGGGCCGAATCTTAAATACCCACCACCATGAACCAAATATTAGGGTTTCCTTTGAAATTTCAGGAGGGCTTGATGACTTGAGGACACTTCCCGAAGATAAATTTAAAGATTTCACCTATGAGGACTATATCAGATTCTGGATTTATAAGAATCATTTTTGTTTGAGTTTTATAGGAATCATTAACATCTCTTGTAAGTGTGCAAGAAAATTATAAAATAACGTCTTGATTTGAAATCTTAAATCTGTAGAAGTAAAATCTGGAAATTTTACATTGAGTTTCAAGCAATTTTCATGATCAGTGCGCCTTCTACACCCTCAAGAAATGAAGTCGATCTATATGGAGGCATTACCAAATGGACCGATAAAAACTTAATCCGATACACGTTTTTGTGAGCCTAAAATACCAGAATATTTACAATTTCAGGCAAATCAGATAAAAACTATGGTTTCAAGAAACACAAGGAGTTAAATCGGGAGATCATTCTTATGGGGGCTATACTAAAATATGGACCGATACTCACCGTTTTCAGTACACCTCTTTATGACCCGAAAATACCTCTAGATTTCCAATTTCAGACAAATTGGATAAAAACTACGGTTTCTATAATCCCAAGACCCCAAATCGGGAAGTCGTTTTATATGGGGACCATACCAAAACATGGACCGATACTCACAATTTTTGGCACACGTATTTGTGGTCCTATAATACCTCTAGATTTCAGGTAAATTGAATAAAAACTGCGGTTTCTATAAGCCCAAGAAGTAAAATCGGGAGATCGGTCTATATGGGTGCTATACCCAAATATGGACCGATACTCACAATTTTTGGCACACGTACTTTTGGTCCTACAATACCTCTAGATTTCCAATTTCAGGTAAATTGAATAAAGACTGCGGTTTCTATAAGCCCAAGAAGTAAAATCGGGTGATCGGTCTATATGGGGGCTATACCAAAATATGGACCGATACTCACAATTTTTGGCACAGGTATTTGTGGTCCTACAATACCTCTAGATTTCCAATTTCAGGTAAATTGAATAAAAACTGCGGTTTCTATAAGCCCAAGAAATAAAATCGGGAGATCGGTCTATATGGGGGCTATACCAAAATATGGACCGATACTCACAATTTTTGGCACACGTCTTTGTGGTCCTACAATACCTCTATATTTCCAATTTCAGGTAAATTTAACAAAAACTGCGGTTTCTATAAGCCCAAGAAGTAAAATCGGGAGATCGGTCTATATGGGGGTTACACCAAAACATGGACCGATACTCACCATTTTTGGCACACCTCTTTATGGTCATAAAATACCTCTAGATTTCAAATTTCAGGCAAATTGGATAAAAACTACGATTTCTATAAGCCCAAGACCCCAAATCGGGAGGCCGGTTTATATGGGGACTATATAAAAACTTGGACCGATATAGCCCATCTTCGAACTTTACCTGCCTGCAGACAAAAGACGAATTTTTGCAAAATTTCAGCACGATTGCTTCATTATTGAAGACTGTAGCGTGATTACAACAGACAGACAGACAGACAGACGGACAGACGGACATCGTTATATCGTCTTAGAATTTCTCCCTGATCAAGAATATATATACTTTATATAGTCGGAAATCTATATTTCGATGTGTTACAAACGGAATGACAAACTTATTATACCCCCGTCACCATTCTATGGTGGTGGGTATAAAAATATGGGAAACATTTAAATTTAAAGCAATTTTTAGGCAACTTTGCAAAAGTGTGTTTCTGGTTTATCGGTCGATAGATATGTATTAGAGGTATAAGAAAATTGGTGTTATTTTTACAACTTTTCGACTAGGTTAGGTTAGGTTAGGTGGTATCCTGATGTACCAGGCTCACTCAGAATATTCAGTCAATTGGGATACCACATTGGTGAACTTCTCTCTTATCACTGAGTGCTGCCCGATTCCATGTTAAGCTCAATGACAAGGGACCTCCTTTTTATAGCCGGGTCCGAACGGCGTTTCACATTACAGTGAAACCACTTAGAGAAGCTTTGAAACCCTCAGAAATGTCACCAGCATTACTGAGGTGGGATAATCCACCGCTGAAAAACTTTTTGGTATTCGGTCGAAGCAGGAATCGAACCCACGACCTTTTGTATGCAAGGCGGGCATGCTAACAATTGCACCACGGTGGCTCCCTATATAAGTTTTCGACTAAGCAGTGTCGTTTTTACAAGGAAAATGTGGGTATTTTGGCCATTTTTGCCGAAGTCACAAAAAACATATATATGGGAGTTATATCTAAATCTGAACCGACTTCAACCAAATTTGGCACGCATAGCTACAATGTTAATTCTACTCCCTGTGTAAAATTTCAACTAAATCGGAGTTAAAAATTGGCCTCTACGGTCATATGAGTGTAAATCGGGCGAAAGCTATATATGGGAGGTATATCTAAATCTGAACCGATTTCAACCAAATTTGGCACGCATAGCTACAATGCTAATTCTACTCCCTGTGCAAAATTTCAACTAAATCGGAGCAAAAAATTGGCCTCTGTGGTCATATGAGTGTAAATCGGGCGAAAGCTATATATGGGAGCTATATCTAAATCTGAACCGACTTCAACCAAATTTGGCACGCATAGCTACAATGTTAATTCTACTCCCTGTGTAAAATTTCAACTAAATCGGAGTTAAAAATTGGCCTCTACGGTCATATGAGTGTAAATCGGGCGAAAGCTATATATGGGAGATATATCTAAATCTGAACCGATTTCAACCAAATTTGGCACGCATAGCTACAATGCTAATTCTACTCCCTGTGCAAAATTTCAACTAAATCGGAGCAAAAAATTGGCCTCTGTGGGCAAATGAGTGTAAATCGGCCGAAAGCTATATATGGGAGCTATATCTAAATCTGAACCGATTTGGCTGATATTTTGCAAGTTTTTCGAGACTCATAAAATATTCGGATGTACGGAATTTGAGGAAGATCGGTTGATATACACGCCAATTATGACCAGATCGGTGAAAAATATATATGGCAGCTATATCTAAATCTGAACCGATTTTTTCCAAAATCAATAGGGATCGTCTTTGAGCCGAAACAGGACCCTATACCAAATTTTAGGACAATCGGACTAAAACTGCGAGCTGTACTTTGCACACAAAAATACATCAACAGACAGACGGACAGACAGACAGACAGACAGACGGACATCGCTAAATCGACTCAGAATTTAATTCTAAGACGATCGGTATACTAAACGATGGGTCTCAGACTTTTCCTTCTTGGCGTTACATACAAATGCACAAACTTATTATACCCTGTACCACAGTAGTGGTGAAGGGTATAAAAATAGGCAAAAGCTTTGAATTATTTTGTGAAAATAGTGCCACACGGGTATTTTCAGCACTGTCGAAAAACGAGAGTGCTGCGATTGCCCTGTTTGCTCCTTTGAATTCTTTTCTGCCCGCTAAAATGATAGCATTTTTTAGGTTGCTGGCAACATTTTAAAAATGCGCAATACCATCTGACCTATATAATTAATAACTACTTTTAGTTAGTTATTAGCGAGATTTAAAAAGGCAGAAAATTTGTCTAAAATTTAGTTCCTGCGAAACCCGTGGTTCACTTATGAGAACACATACGAATACTAAATCTGCATTTATCATCTATTATCATTATTATTATTAGCCTATTATTAACGTTTTTTTTTTGTTATGGAAAGGTAAACATGTTGAAAAACAGCTATATCGGATTAACACATACTCATGAGTTGCCCTTATGGGGCGATCAATTACTTGAAACAGTGGACTTATTGAAAAACACTTCAATGGCAAGATTATTTCGAGAAATGGACCGGTGAATTAGCCTCCGCGTTCGTGTAAATGAACGCCACTCAATTATTTTTTGTGTGGATACTTGAAGTCATTGGTTTACGTGGATAAACCAGCAATGACTGATGCTTTGTCATTGCTGAAATACGCTCTCAAATGCTTGAAAAATGGTCGAAAATTGGTCCTTTGTGCAACAGGCTTGAAGCATTTTTTGAAGGTGCAAGTGACGCGTGGGCCATAACAATTGGATGATAACTACGGATTCTAGAAGCCCAAGAAGTAAAATCGGGAAATCGGTCTATATGGGGGCTATACCTAAACATCAATCGATAGTTACCATTTTTGGCACACCTCTTTATGGTGCTAAAATACCTCTGGATTTCCAATTTCAGGCGAATTGGATAGAAACTATCGGTTCTAGAAGCCCTAGAAATATAATCGGGAGATCGGTCTATATGGGGGCTATACCAAAACATGGACCAATACTCACCATTTTTGGCACACCTCTTTGTGGTCATAAAATACCTGGATACTGGATTTCCAATTTCAAGCAAATTGGATACAAACTAGAGGTGTGCACGTGAGTAATAGTTTACTCACGCTCACGCACACTCACGACTGAAAAATCATACTCACGCACACTCACGCACGATATTTTTTGGTAGGACTCACGCTCACGCACACTCACGAAAAGAAAATTTGTACTCCCGCACACTCATGCACGAAAACGTCGTGACTCACGAAAAATACCGTGACTCACGAAAAATGTCGTGACTTACGAATAATTTTATGATTAATTTACCTTATCGAAGTGTCTGAAAACATGAGCATTATTAAAATCGAGACTGTTATTAAACTTCTAACATCCCAGGTGTCACTAGAATTGTAATTGAATTTAACTCTTAAGCGTTTTATGTTGGTGAGTAGGAATATTTCGTGAGTGTAATTCGTTACTCACGCACACTCACGAAGATATTGTTTTCGTGAATCACGCTCACGCACGACATTTTGGTTTGTTAATCACGCTCACGCACATTCACGCTGTTGTCATGAGCGTGACTCACGACTCACGCACGAATCACGAAAATGTTCGTGAGTTACGACAATTTCGTGTCACGTGCACACCTCTAATACAAACTAAGGTTTTTATAAGCCCAAGAAATATATATGGCAGCTAAATCTAAATCTGAACCGATTTTTTCCAAAATCAATAGCGATTGTCTTTAGGTCAAAGTAAAACTCTGTGCCAAATTTGAGGACGATCGGACTTAAATTGCGAGCTGTACTTTGCACACAAAATTACATATTCAGACAGACAGACAGACGGACATCGCTAAATCGACTCAGAATTTAATTCTAAGACGATCGGTATACTGAACGATGGGTCTCAGACGTTTCCTTCACTGAAAAAAAAGCCCGGTCCCAAAGATTTTGTCTTTACTTTAAAAAATTTGGTATTGATTCCGAGCGAAAGAAGCGGAGAATACAAGTAAGGATATTTTTAAGACACAATTCTCTTTTAAATTTGGGTTTTGTGTACTTGCTTCTAGAAAGCAAATTTTAATTTTTCGATTTCTCTTCATATGCCATCAAAGTCCCTTAAAAACGAGGTAACGACAACCTTATTTTGTAAATAAGGACTCGACTTTCAGTATGCTATGCTATGTTTCAAGTAAAAAACTTCTTTAAAATAAAGTTTTGAAAAACATGTCCTATATTTGAACGATTTTTTGCTTTGTAGTCAAGATGCAAAAAGGCAACAAATTTAAAGACAATTTAATTAATTTTAAAGAATTTTTCTGAATTATTAAAGTCAAATTGAGCTTAGCCCAAATGTTTTTCCTTTCATGTTATGATACCCATTTTTAAGTCAAATCACTTAACTATAAGGACAATACGACTTCATTGAAAAGTTTATCGACTTTTGGACAAGGAAAATAACTTTATTTTAGAGAAATGCGCCTTCTATGCTAAGCAAAATTTGCATTCGTATTTTAAAGACTTGAAATCTTTGACCTAACGACAATATTTTTTCAGTGTTCTTGGCGTTACATACTGTGCATTTGTACTTATTATACCCTGTACCACAGTAGTGGTGAAGGGTATAAAAATTCACCATGATTTTGTTTCGTCCAAATGATGGATAACGTATATCGTTCCAAAGAGAGAAACGACTAAATCTCTAAATCTCTAAAAGAGAGAAACGACTAAATCTTTTTGGGTATACAATTATGCAAGTATGCTCTTACTGTTGCGGCATGTATTTGAATTATGGATAGGAATATATTTACGAAAAGTATTTTTCGCTTCTTCTAAAAGAATTTGTTACAAACATTTTTGACTTTTCCCCCAAAAAGAAAATCGCAAACGATATTCGTTTATATAAAATTTCATTTTGAAGAAAGCATTTATTATTTGTGTGTAGAACTGTTAGTCTTCGTTATTACAAAGCCAATTTTTATTTTAAGGTCCAGTTTCAATATGAATTAATTCAATATGAGAATTATAGTCTATGTATTCTCCCACACTTCCGCCTTTGTAATGTATGCTTAGAATGTATGTTGACTGCTCATGTTCTAGCACATATTTACGCAATAATATTACATGAATAATTTGTGCGACAAATTATTTCCTAGGTTGAATGTACAAACTCATTTTGGATTAAATAAACGAGAAAAGTGATTTTGCTGTTTTTATTTGTTTTTGTGATAAATGTTGTGTAGTGTAGTTATCGTCTAATAGTGTAGTTATCGTCTTGCATCTTGGCATATATCCGATTTATTTTATGCAGTTCGAAGAAGATGAACCATGTTTTAATGTGGGTGTTACAGTCATATTTGCCTCGACTGGACGAAAATTTGTATGAGTGTGGCTATATCTAATTCTGAACTTAAATCTATTCTCCATGTGAAATGTCAAGTTGAAGTTGAAATGTCAGTTGAAAAACACACACAAAACAAGTAAGTAAAGTAGAAAGTCGAGCGGGGCCGACTATATCATACCCTAAACCACCCTTACTGAATTAGTAATCATAAGCATTTGTGGGGTAACATTGATATAGGTCTGGCAGATAAACCGCAGTTGCATATTTAAGAAAATTGAGGGGTACATGTTTATGGGTGCTTTGTCTCAATCTGACTATAGTTCATAGTCAGTTTTGCCAGGCAAAATGTTTGGTTTACCCTACAAGGATAAAAAAGTTCCCTACTTTCCCACACATTCCCAAATAATTTCTCCTACAATATTTTCGTTAAATTTACACAAATTTTACAAAACAGAATGGTTCTAAGTACTTTATTATCTTAAAACATGCAAATGCAACGTATATAATCTAGAAAATAAATTTGGTAGAATTCTACAAAAAATAGTATTTTTTTTAAATCCCTATAGAAATAATATTGTGGAAAAAGTTTCTATAAACAATTTTCTTTTTTTTGAGAAATTTTTCTATAGAAATAATTATTTTGATAATAAATTCTATAGAAATAAAATTTTGAGAAAAAATTCCATAGAAATAAAACTTTGAGAAAATGTTTATAGAAATAATATTTTGAAAAAAATTTCTATAGAAATACAATTTTGAGAAAATTTTCTATAGAAATAAAATGCTGACAAAATTTTCTACAGACATAAAGTTTTGACAAAATTTTCTATAGAAATCTTTGTTTGGTAGATTTGTGGTAATCTTCAAATTTTGTTAGATTTTTTTTGGCACGAGTGGTAATTGTCGTTACCGCACATCGTTAAAGATCAATCCTTGCCGGCTTCTAATTTCCTCCTCTAGAACCACCAAAATGTAAAAATTATTACAAATTGTGTTGAGTGAAAATGTCCCTAGATTGTGGCCCTACGTCCTACAAGACGCTAAATATTAGAAAAAACCTACATATAGGAAATTTCCCCTACTTCTAGCAACACTGGCAGTAGTTGATATTGCACCTTCGGGGTTAGTATGCCACTAATATTGAGCCCATTATTAAACAATTAAGTAAAGTAGAAAGTCGGGCGGGGCCGACTATATCATACCCTAAACCACCATTATAGAATTAGTAATCATAAGCATTTGTGGGGTAACATATAGGTCTGGGAGATAAACCGCAGTTGCATATTTAAGAAAATTAAGGGGTACATGTCTATGGGTGCTTTGTGTCAATCTGACTACAGCTCGTAGTCAATGTTGCCACGGAAAATGTTCGGTTTACCCTACAAGGACAAAAAAAGTTCCCTACTTTCCTATACATTCCCAAACAATTTTCCCTACTATATTTTTCGTTAAATTTAAAAAATTTTACAAAAATGGTTCTAAGTATTTTATTATCTTAAAACATGAATATGCAACGTATATAACTTAGAATATAAATTTGTATTACCACCACGGTTGCCACAGTTGGTAGAATTCTACCCAAATTAGTAATCTTTTTTGTTAAATCTCTATAAAAATAAAATTTTGGAAAAAGTTTCTATAAACAAATTTTTGTGAGAAATTTTTCTATAGAAATAAAATTTTGACAATAAATTCTATAGAAATAAAATTTTGAGAAAAAATTCCACAGAAATAAAATTTTGAGAAAATTTTTTATGGAAATAATATTTTGAAAAAAAATTTCTATAGAAATACAATTTCGACAAAATGTTCTATACAAATAAAATGTTGACAAAATTTCTACTGGAATAAAGTTTACCACACATTGTTAAAGATCAAGCCTTGGCGGCTTCTAATTTCTCCTCTGGAGCCACCAAAATGTAAAAATTATTACAAATTGTGTTGAGTAAAAATGTCCCTACATTGTGGTCCTAGCTAGGTCCATACAAGACGCTAAATATTAGAAAAACCCTACATATAGGAAATTTCCCCTACTTCTAGCAACACTGGCTGTGTTGATATTGCGCCTCCGGAGTTAGTATGCCACTAATATTGAGCCCATTATTAAAAAAGAGAAAATCGTTAAATTAGTGTGGGTAATAAATACATATTTGTAAAAATCGAGCAATATTCTTATGTAAGAGCTACAAGTACGTATAAGTACGATTGGCTAGTACATCAAAATTTGAAATTTGAGTAACATTGGTTAATAAATAAGAGTACTATGGCCAAGTTTGTGAAAATCGAGCGATGCATATATATGAAAGCTATATCTAAATCTGAACCAATTTGCATAATATTTTGCGGGTTTGACTAATACCACATAACGTTACCTTGTGCAAGATTTGAGTAAGATCAGTTAAGAAATGAGGCCTGTATGGTCAAACATAAGGTTATTAGGGGCGAATTTTTCAAAATCGGGCGATACATATATGGGAGCTATATCTACATCTGAACCGATTTCGATGAAATTTTGCACATATAGTTAGTACTATAGAGGACTAGATCTAGCCAACTCTGAGTAAGATCGGTTAATAAATAAGGGTCTATGGCCAAATTTGCGAAAAACGAGCTATACATATATATGGGAGCTATATCTAAATCTGAACCGATTTCGATGATTTTTTGCACATATAGTTAGCGCTATAAAGGATTACATTTAGCCAAATTTGAGTAAGATCGGTTGATAAATAAGGGTTTTATGGCCTAATTTAGAAAAATCGGGCGGTACACCAAGCGCTAGGACACCAAGTGCTAGATCGACTCAGGAGGTCAGTCTGAGTCGATCGGTATATATTTTATGGGGTCTAAATTCAATATTTCTGGTAGGCACATTTTTTTGCCGATCAAACTTATTATACCCTGACCACTATGTGGTTTAGGGTATAAAAAGGAACATCTTTGGCCGGACATTTTTGGACGTGCATTTAAAGTTGTGCCTTTGGAACAACTTCCAATTTTCGCTGGGGTATTAATCAACCGTTTTTCTTCAAATTTCATATATTCAAATATTTTGTGAGTCTCGTAAATTTTGCAGAATATCAGTCAATTCGGTACAGAATTACAGACGCCATAGTTTTACTTCGATTTACATGAAATGTTGCACAGAGAGTACGCTGAAAAAAAAAATATTGTCGTGAGGTCAAAGATTTCATGTCTTTAAAATACGAATGCAAATTTTGCTTAGCATAGTAGACGCATCTCTCTAATATAAAGTTTTTTTTTTCTTGTCCAAAGTCGATAAACTTTTCAATGAAGTCGTATTGTCCCTATAACTAAGTGATTTTATTTAAAAAATGGGTATCATAACATGAAAGAAAAAATTTTTGTGCTAAGGTCAACTTGACTTTAATAATTCAGAAAAATTCTTTAAATTTAATGAAATTGTCTTAAATTTGTTGTCTTTTTGCATGCAAAAAATCGTTCAAATATAGGACATGTTTTTCAAAACTTTATTTTAAAGAAGATTTTTACTTAAAACATAGCATAATTTCTACCGGAAGTCGAGTCTTAAATTGTAAAATAAAGTTGTCGTTACCTCGTTTTTAGAGGACTTTGATAGCATATGAAAAAAAAGCTGAGAAAGCAAAAAATTAAAATTTGCTTCCTTGAAGCAAGTACACAAAACCCAAATTTAAATGAGAATTTTGTCTTAAAAGTATCCTTACTTGTATTCTCCGCTTCTTTGGCTTGGAATCAATTCCAAGTTTTTTAAAGTAAAGACAAAAGCTTTCGAACCGGGCATGCTTCTTTTTCAGTGTAGAATTACCATTCTAACTGTCTACTCTAAATTTGATTAAAATCGGTTCAGATTTAGAAATAGCTCCCATATATAGATTTCGCCCGATTTACACTCCTATGGCCGCTGAGGCCATAGAGTTTTACTCAAAGGTACATGCAATTTTTCACAGGGAGTAGAATTAACATTATAAATATACATACCGAATTTGGTTGAAATCAGTTCAGATTTACATATAGCTCCCATATACTATATGTTCTTCCGATTTGGGCAAATATGGCCAAAATACCCACATTTTTCTTGTAAAATCGCCACTGCTAAGTCGAAAACTGGCCAAAAGAATTTAATTTTACCTTTACTATAATTCGTATGTATTGACCGATAAATCATAAATGCAGAGTTGCGAAATTTTGTGCAAGGGCTTTAGATTTAAATATTTCCCAAATTTTTTACTAATATCGTGCTCTCTCCCGATCATTAACTGATTTATATTTTGAGTATAGAGATTTTGTAAAAGTATAAAAATTTTGCCCAAATCGATTCATATACATATAATTATTTGTATATGGGAAAATAAATATTTATATAACTTCAACAAATGTGAAGGAGCTAAGATGATATCAAAAATTTTGGTATTGACATCTGCACTGAAACAAAAGCATGCCCGGTTCTAAAGATTTTGTCTTTACTTTAACAATTTTGGTATTGATTCCGAGACAAAGAAGCGGAGAATTCAAGTAAGGATACTTCTAAGACACAATTCTGTTTTAAATTTAGGTTTTGTGCACTTGACTCTAGGAAGCAAATTTTAATTTTTCGCTTTTTCAGCTTTTTTGCTTCATATGCTATCAAAGTCCTTTAAAAACAAGTTAACGACAACTTTATTTACCAAATTCAGACATGACTTCCATTAGAAATTATGATTTGTTTCAATTCAAAAACGTCTTTAAAATAAAGTGTTGAAAAACGTGTCCTATATTTGAAAGATTTTTTGCTTTGTAGTCCAGATGAAGAAAGACAACAAATTTAAAAACAATTCCATTAATTTTAAAGAATTTTCTTGAATCATTAAAGTCAAGTTAACCTTTGCCTAAAAAAAATGTTCTTTCATGTTATGATACCCATTTTTAAGTCAAATGACTTAATTATAAGGACAACAGAACTTCATTGAAAAGTTTATCGACTTTTGGACAAGGAAAAAAACTTTGTATTAGAGAAATGTGTCTTCTACGCTAAGCAAAATTTGCATTCGTATTTTAAGGACATGAAATCTTTGGCCTCACGACAATATTTTTTTCAGTGTGAATTGCGTAGGATAGACACAATTCGATCCGACTGAATTTTCGACCTATATACTTGTTAGCCATAAATTTCGTGCTAATGCATTTCTTTGGAAATCTTTGCACTTAGCAAACGTTTGTCATGCAATGACCCTTGTTCAAGTAAATACCAAAGCAAAAGAAAAAAACCCTTGACAGGAAACCTAAGATGGTCTACTTGACTTAATGTTGTTCACCACTCAAGAACATTGTATGGCAGTTCTTCAAAAAGAGTCAAAGAAACGTTTAGGCGGGAAAGAAGGATTCAGCAGAAATAGTACTTTAACCTAAACGACTTCTCGTGAAAACATGCTTTAGATTAGCACACAAATAAAAAAATCATACAAAAACAAGTATATACGGCCGTAAGTTCGGCCAGGCCGAAGCTTATGTACCTTCCTTGCGTAGAAACTTCTTCTAAACACTGCCATTCACAATCGAATTACTTGGGTTGCGGTAACGCTTGCCGATGGCAAGGTATCTTAAAAAACTCCTAACGCCGTCTTCTTTAAAGGTAAGTGGTATACATTAAATTAAACAAGTATATACGGCCGTAAGTTCGGCCAGGCCGAATCTTATGTACCCTCCACCATGGATTGCGTAGAAACTTCTACGAAAGACTGTCATCCACAATCGATTTACTTGGGTTGTGGTATCTTAAAACATCTTAACATCGTTTTCTAAATTGTGAGTTTGTCCATACGTGGTATATATTAGACAAAAAAGTTATGTATAGGTAAGTCTACAAATAATTACGAATCGACATGGAAATTGAAATATGGGGGTCGCTTATATGTGGCTATATAGAATTATGAACTTGATATGGACCAATTTTTGTGTGATTGGGGATCGATTTATCTGAGGACCTAGTTAGGCATGGTTGTTAACGGCCATATACTAGCACAATGTACCAAATTTCAACTCGGATGAAATTTGCTCCTCCAAGAGGTTTCGCAAGCCAAATCTGGGGATCGGTTTATATGGGGGCTATATATAATTATGGACCGATGTGGACCAATTTTTGCATGGTTGATAAAGACCATATACCAACACCATGTACCAAATTTCAGCCGGATCGGATGAAATTTGCTTCTCTTAGAGGCTCCGAAAGCCAAATCGTGGGATCGGTTTATATGGGGGCTATATATAATTATGAACCGATGTGGACCAATTTTTGCATGGTTGTTAGAGATCATATACTAACACCTTGTACCAAATTTCAGCCGGATAGGATGAAATTTGCTTCATTAGAGGGCCTCCCCCAGGATCCCCAAGCCAAATTTGGGGGTCCGTTTATATGGGGGCTATACGTAAAAGTGGACCGATATGGCCCATTTAAAATACCATCCGACCTACACCAATAACAACTACTTGTGCCAAGTTTCAAGTCGATAGCTTGTTTCGTTCGGAAGTTAGCATGATTTCAACAGACGGACGGACGGACATGCTCAGATCGACTCAGAATTTCACCACGACCCAGAATATATATACTTTATGGGGTCTTAGAGCAATATTTCGATGTGCTATAAACGGAATGACAAAGTTAATATACCCCCATCGTATGGTGGAGGGTATAAAAAGACCGATTAAATACGTATATAATTCAGTTTGACAAAATTCTCTATAGAAATAAAATTTTAACAAAATTTTCTATAGAAATAAAATTTTGACAAAATTTTCTGTAGAAATAAAATTTTGACAAAATTTTCTATAGAAATAAATTTTTGCATGGTTGTGAGAGACCATATACTAACACCATGTACCAAATTTCAACCGGATCGGATGAATTTTGCTCCTCCAAGAGGCTCGCAAGCCAAATCTGAGCGTCGGTTTATATAGGGGCTATATCTAAAAGTGGTCCGATAGGGCCCATTTGCAATACCGACCTACATCAATAACAATTACTTGTGCGAAGTTTCAAGTCGATGGCTTGTTTCGTTCGGAAGTTAGCGTGATTTCAACAGACGGACGGACATGCTAAGATCGACTTAGAATTTCACCACGACCCAGAATATATATACTTTATGGGGTCTTAGAGCAATATTTCGATGTGTTACAAACGGAATGACAAAGTTAATATACCCCCATCCTATGGTGGAAGGTATAAACAAGTATATACGGCCATAAGTTCGGCCAGGCCGAAACTTATGTACCCTCCATCATGGATTGCGTAGAAACTTCTTCTAAACACTGCCATCCAGAATCGAATTACTTAAGTTGCGGTAACGCTTGCCGATGGCAAGGTATATTAAAACCTCCTAACACCATCTTCTAAATTGTATGTAAGTCCATACGTGGTATATATTAAATCAAAAAAGATCGATCCAATACGTATATAATTCAGTTAGACAAAGTAGACATAAAATGTTTACAAAATTTTCTACAGAAATAAAATTTAAAAAAAAAATTCTATAGAAATAAAATTTTCACAAAATTTTCTATAGAAATAAAAATTTTTACAAAATTTTCTATAGAACGAAAATTTTGACAAAAATTTCTACAGAAATAACATTTTAACAAAATTTTCTATAGAAATAAACTTTTGACAAAATTTTCTATAGAAATAAAATCTTGGTAGATTATTTTTGGTTCGAGTGGCAACCTGATTATGAACCGAATAAAATTTGAACAAAATTTTCTATAGAAATAAAATTTTGACAAAATTTTCAAATAGAAAATAAGAGTGCAATAAAAGCAATAGACGAACGTAGTGATACTACTCTAGTATTAAGCTTTTTGTTCGGAAGTTAGCGTGATTTCAACAGACGGACGGACGGACATGCTTAGATCGACTCAGAATTTCACCACGACCCAGAATATATATACTTCATGGGGTCTTAGAGCAATATTTCGATGTGTTACAAACGGAATGACAAAGTTAATATACCCCCATCCTATGATGGAGGGTATAAAAACGGTGTTCGGTCGGAGCAGGGATTGAACCCATGACCGATTTGCATGCAAGGCAGCCATGATAACCACTGCTCCACGTGGCCAACAAATGTATGTTTCTGTTAAATAATGTTATGTTTGCATGGGCACGTGGGCGCTGCAAACTATGCTATATAAATGTAACTTATAACGATAATTGCCTACTGGTGACTATAACAGCTACGTAGCCCAGTGGGTAGTGTGTTGGCTTACAAACTGTATGGTCTTTGTGGTGCAATGGTTAGCATGCCCGCCTTGCATACACAAGGTCATGGGTTCGATTATTGCTTCGACCGAACACCAAAAAGTTTTTCATCGGTGGATTATCCCACCTCAGTAATGCTGGTGACATTTCTGAGGGTTTCACATCTTCTCTAAGTGGTTTCACTGCAATGTGGAACGCCGTTCGGACTCGGCTATAAAAAGGAGGTCCCTTGTCATTGAGCTTAACATGGAATCGGGCAGCACTCAGTGATAAAAGAGAAGTTCACCAATGTGGTATCACAATAGACTGAATAGTCTAAGTGAGCCTGATACATCGGGCTGCCACCTAACCTAACCCAACCTATGGTCTTCGGTTCGATTCTCCGTTCAGGCAAAAGGTAAAGTTTATAAAATTGAATAATTTTTTCAACATCATTTGTATTACAGCAAAAGGTGCCAAAAACTAAAAAATTTTGCGGAAGAGATAATTATGTGAGGGAATGAGTACAATCTTCTTTGGGGAAAATTCTTCCAAGCATATAATATTTTTGGGCTTAAAATGCTTCCAAACATATAATATGTTCACATAAAGCAAACATATTAATATTTCGGCAGTATCCAATAATATATGTGCTTCCTGGAACATATGTTAGAGAACACGCACAGAAAAAACATGTTTGGACATGGTTGCCGCATCCATTTAATGCTTATCTAGAGTATGTAATTGTCGCCAATACCATGTATCTTGTCTTTGTAAAAATAATTTTCGAGCGGAGAAAAATATATGTTGGCAATAAGCATTTAAATAGTTCTCAAATGCCGCAAACATGTTCTTTTATTTACATAATAGAATTTGAGACCAATAAATGGTTGGGAAAATCATGTACCTGTCCATTCAATTTTTTTACTTTTTTGTAGGGAAAAAGTATTTTATAGGTTAGGTATAGACATGTCTACAACCATTACATGGCCATAAAGACCATGCACATTTTTTCGTGACCATTTAATTTTTTAACTTGTTTGCAGCGAAAAGAATTTTATAAAAACATTAAGCAGGTACACACGATTTTCATTTTGCGCGTCAGTCGTGTGTTGATTGTTGCTTGGAATGGACGCTGAGTACGGAATTACTATGTTTTGTGTTAATTTATTTATTTAGAAGTGGCACGTGGTTTTATGTGAACACAAAAAAGGGAAGTGTAATTGAAAACAATGTACCTGATTTTTGTTCCCCATTTTGCCTATGGTATAATTTATTTTTATTTGCAGTTACATGGTGTCTGCTTTTTTACATTTGATGGACACGAAGTAAGTATGGTATGATTACTTATTGTTGAAATTGAACCAAAATAGAGTGTGTAAAAATATGTAATGTTTGCTTGCACGACATTATAAATACAAATACACAATGAATTAGTTTATAAATAAATAAAGTTAATTTTGTGTTTTCTTTTCTCAAGTGGCGTCTTATTTTCGACGACGAAAAAAGTTTTTTCATAAAGATCAAAATATTTTAGGTTGTGACCGTATTCTTTTAACTGGAACAAAAACATTTTTGACGAATACCATAGCATTTTAGATCGTGACCATTGTATTTTGATTCAAACAAAATACTTTTTATCAATATAATAACATTTTAGATGAGGGCAATTTTATTTTTCTTAGAACCATGTTCACTGAGCCAACATGGTTGCAGGTGAAAATGTTACAAGGTCGCCGCAAAAATAGATCCTATCATATTATTTTGCTCTTCGAATATGATTGTGACAATCATGTTTCTTCTCTGCGTGAAGCGATCTATGAGGGTGAAAGTCTAATACTTGTCGAAACGGACTGCATCGGAAGTGGAAAAAATCGATCCCGCACTGAAAAAAAGCATACTCGGTTCCAAAGATTTTGTCTTTACTTTAAAAAATTTGGTATTGATTCCGAGCCAAAGAAGCGGAGAATACAAGTAAGGATACTTTCAAGACACAATTCTCTTTTAAATTTAAGTTTTATGTACTTGCTTCTAGGAAGCAAATTTTAATTTTTCGCTTTCTCAGGTTTTTTTCTTCATATGCTATCAAAGTCGTTTAAAAACGAGTTAACGGCAACTTTATTTTCCAAACTAGGACTCGACTTCCAGTAGGAATTATGCTATGTTTGAAGTAAAAAACTTCTTGAAAATAAGGTTTTGAAAAACATGTCCTGTATTTGAACGATTTTTTGCTTTGTAGTCAAGATGCAAAAAGACAACAAATTTAAAGACAATTTCATTAAATTTAAAGAATTTTTCTGAATTATTAAAGTCAAGTTGACCTTAGCCTATAAATTTTTTCTTTCATGTTAAGATACCCATTTTTAAGTCAAATCACTTCATTATAAGGACAATACGACTTCATTGAAAAGTTTATCGACTTTTGGACAAGGAAAATAACTTTATTTTAGAGAAATGCGCCTTCTATGCTAAGCAAAATTTGTATTCGTATTTTAAAGACATGAAATCTTTGACCTCACGACAATATTTTTTCAGTGCGTGATGCTCTTTAAAAGAAATGTTTGTGGAACAACTTCCATTTTATTTTGCTGGCATATAAAACGATCCGCAGATTTGACTTCCGAAGCCTTTTGGGGGAGCAACTCTCATCCTATCCAATATAATTCAATTGTAGGTTAGAGTCTGTAATAGAACTTTGTACGTAATCCATGGTGGAATGTACAAAAGATTTGGCTTTCCGTACACACAAAAAATTTTTTTTCTGATTCAATCACGAAATTAATTGATCCACTTATTTTTTTAATTGAAATGTCTTCAATCACGAAAATGATAGTATCAATCACAGTTTTAATTGGGCATAGAAAAAATTCTTGATAAAAAAATTAATTGATTTCATTACCAAATATCAATTAATTTTTTAATTGATTCAATTAAAAATTTAATTGATGTTGATTGCAAACCTCAATTAATTTATTAATTAAAAAAAGGTAACTATTTTCAATTACATTCTAAATTGGTTTAGAATTTTTATTTGGATTAACAATTGATTGTTTAAAAAAAAATTAATTAAAAATTTAAAAAAAATGTTCATCGTTTTTTTAACTGACTTAGTCTTTCGAATTTGATTAAAAGTTAATTGTATCAATTAACTTTTTAATTAAAAATTTTAAAATTTTCAATCATTGACTTAATTAACTTAATGTTTCTATCTTGATTAAAAATTTAATTGTACCAATTAATTTATTAATTGAAAAATATTTCAACTTCAATTAACTTTTTAATTGGAAATATTTTGGTGATATTTTTTTCTGTGTATATGCTGTTTAAATTTAATTAATATTTTAAGTGAAAAAATTCCAGTGATTGTGATTTTTACATCAATTTAAAAACTAAGATTATATTTCCATGGAGCCCCTGACTCCCACAGAGATAGTTATGATATGCAGCACCAAATTGCATTATATCTTACTCTTGTTATCTTAAACATGCTAAGGATTATTAATTGACAACTTTATCCGATAAATGTGTATTTTAGACCACATGCAATGCTTTATATTCAAATTTATGTATATACACATATAGAGGCATAAATTCCTAGTATGAGCATAGACTTCGTCTTATAATCCTAAAAGACATTGCTGTTAAGTACGAGAATATCGTACCCCAATACTAGGGGTGCTGTAATCCCATTATGGTTGCCATTGTTTTGTCCCTAGTAACAAGTTGAAGTCCTCGACATGTTCAACATCAACAGAATCATCAACAATGCAGCGAACGCTCGAGCTGCACGGTATATTGTCTGTTAGTTGGTCGGAGCATATCTTCAGTTAATTGACAAATATTTGCTTAAACAATGTTTATCAATTAAAATGTTAAAATTACATACTTTCAATACCGCCATCAACCCACTTTACCGAATTGTAAACATAAGTCTTGCATCCTCTTAAGGCCCCTTAGAAAACATGCATACATCATCATCATCATCACATTGCACGTCTCTACTGCATGAAATTACACTGGAACAAAGTTTGGAATTTTGCATTGGAGAGATACCCAGACTCAAAAAAAAACCTACATTTCACTAATTAATATTTAACCATATTTTAGTTTATTGAATTATTATGTTTTGAGAAGGGTTTCTCGACTTTAATAATTTTTTGCGTATGTTAATTATATTAACTAAAACAAGTATATACGGCCGTAAGTTCAGCCAGGCCGAATCTTATGTACCCTCTCCACCATGGATTGCGTAGGAACTTCTACTAAAGGCTGTCATCCACAATCGAATTACTTGGGTTGCGATAACACTTGCTGATGGCAAGGTATCGTCAAACTTTTTAACACTGTCTTCTAAATTGTAAGTTAGCCCATACGGGGTATATATTAAACAAAAAAAGGCCGATTAAATACGTATATAATCTAGTTTGACAAAATTTTCTATAGAAATAAAATTTTGACAAAATTTTCTATAGAAATGAAACCTTGACAAAATTTTCTATAGAAATAAAATTTTGACAAAATTTTCTATAGAAATAAAAATTTGACAAAATTTTCTATAGAAATAAAAACTTGACAAAATTTTCTATAGAAATAAAATGTTGACAAAATTTTCTATGGAAGTAAAATGTTGACCAAATTTTCTATAGCAATACAATTTTGACAAAAATTTCTATAGAAATAAAATGTTGACAAAATTTTGTATAGAAATGAAATTTTGACAAAATTTTGTATAGAAATAAAATGTTGACAAAATTTTCTACAGAAATACATTTTTTACAAAATTTTCTATAGAAATAAAATTTTGACAAACATTTCTATAGAAATAAACTTTTGACAAAACTTTCTAAAGAAATGAAATTTTAACAAAACTTTCTATAGTAATAAAATTTGACAAAATTTTCTATGGAAATAAAGTTTTGGTAGATTATTTTTGGCGATATGGACCAATTTTTGTGTAATAAGTCATCGGCTATATATAACTAAAGACCGATATGGACCAATTTTTACATGGCTGTTAGAGGCCATATATTGACAAAATGTACCAAATTTCAACCGTATCGGATGACTTTTGCTCCTCCAAGAGGTTCCGGACGTCAAATCTGGGGACGGTTTATATGGGAACTATATATAATTATGGACCGATATGGACCAATTTTCGCATGGTTGTTAGAGACCATATACTAACACCATGTACCAAATTTCAACTGGATCGGATGAATTTTGCTCTTCCAAGAGGCTCCGGAGGTCAAATCTGGGGATCGGTTTATATGGGGGCTATATATAATTATGGACCGATATGGACCAATTTTTGCATGGTTATTAGAGGCCGTAAACTAACATCAGGTACCAAATCTCAACCGGATCGGATGAATTTTGCCCCTCCAAGAGGCTCCGGAGGTCAAATCTGGGGATCGGTTTATATGGGGGCTATATATAATTATGGACCGATATGGACCAATTTTTGCATGGTTGTTAAAAACCGTATACTAAGACCACGTACTAAATTTCAACCGGATCGGATGAATTTTGCTCCTCCAAAAAGCTCCGGTGGTCAAATCTGGGGGTCGGTTTATATGGGGGCTATACGTAAACGTGGTCCGATATGGCCCATTTCCAATATCATCCGACCTACATCAATAACAACTACTTGTGCCAAGTTTCAAGTCGATAGCTTGTTTCGTACGGAAGTTAGCGTGATTTCCACGGACGGACAGCCGGACAGACGGACGGACGGACAGACGGACGGACGGACGGACATGCTTAGATCGACTCAGAATTTCACCACGACCCAGAATATATATCTGTGGGCTTTTGACAAAACAACATAAGTCTGTTCATGAGATAAAATGTCTTATATCATATTTTCTTTAAAAAAATACATAAATTTTTAATTTAAAATTTTTGAAAAAATCAGCAGATAGAGCATAAACAATTTTGTAAAATAGATTTTTAACCTTTTCTTAAATTAAAATGCAATATACCTATTTAAATCTATTAAATATTAATTTCGATTTTCCTGAAAATAAGACATATGTTGTTTTGTCAAAAGTCCACAGATATACTTTATGGGGTCTTAGAGCAATATTTCGATGTATTACAAACGGAATGACAAAGTTAATATACCCCCATCCTATGGTGGAGGGTATAAAAAGGAAAATAGTATACACAAATGAAGCATTAACATTTACTAAATTCGTACTTCTCAAAAAATAGTTCATATTTTCTTAAAATTATAAAATTTTACCATCTTGAACTTCGTATGCCAATAAAGTCATTTTTGCAATTTTGAACTCCAATTTTTTCCATCACATTGTGGAATTTTCTTTTACAAGTGAACAAAAATAATTATGTCTAATAAATGTTTCTCAATTGACCAAAATTGACCACAATTTTCCTGGTGGGGTCACTACCTCTTGAGTGCAGCAAAAAAATTTGGAAGTTAGAACAACTTTATTAAAAGTACTTCCAAAAATGTCCTCCCAAATATGTTCTATATTTTAACGACGCAGAAAGTTTCTTTATGCAATCTTTAAAACTCGCTTTTTCCATATAGGTTAAAAACAGAGTAAGAAATAATAAAACAAGTGTATACAGCAGTAAGTTCGGCCGGGCCGAAGCTTAGATACCCGCCACCATGAATTAAATATTACAGTTTTCTTTGGAATATCAGTGGGGTTTGATGACAGATATTCTCTCAAATAGAGCAGTTCAACTAGTACACTTTCCGAACATAAATCTAATGATTTTACCTATAAAGGCTATTTCAGATTCTGGATTTATAAGAACCATTTATTTAAGCAATTCAAAGCCAAATTAACGAATTACTATGTACTACTCTAATTTTTGTTTGTGTTTTAGAGGAATCATTAACATCTCTTGTAGGTATGCAAGAAAATTATGAAATAGCGCCTTGATTTGAAATCTAAAATATGTATATTTTCATCCCCATTATTTAAATGATTACCAGAAGTAAAATCTGGAAATTTTATACTCTAAAGAAGTGAAATCGGTCTATATGGAGGGCTTCACCAAATGAACCGATAAAAACTAAATCCGATACACGTTTTTGTGAGTCCAAAATACCAGTATATTTACAATTTCAGGCACATCGGATAAAAACTACGGTTTCTACAAACCCATTTAGGGAGCCACCGTGGTGGAATGGTTAGCATGCCCGCCTTGCATACACAAGGTCGTGGGTTCGATTCGTGCTTCGACCGAACACCAAAAAGTTTTTCAGCGGTGGATTATCCCACCTCAGTAATGCTGGTGACATCACTGAGGGTTTCAAAACATCTCTAAGTGGTTTCATTGCAATGTGGAACGCCGTTCGGACTCGGCCATAAAAAGGAGGTCCCTTGTCATTGAGCTTGGGAGCCACCGTGGTGCAATGGTTAGCATGCCCGCCTTGCATACACAAGGTCGTGGGTTCGATTCCTGCTACGACCGAACACCAAAAAGTTTTTCAGCGGTGGATTATCCCACCTCAGTAATTCTGGTGACATTTCTGAGGGTTTCAAAGCTTCTCTAAGTGGTTTCACTGGAATGTGGAACGCCGTTCGGACTCGGCTATAAAAAGGAGGCCCCTTGTCATTGAGCTTAACATGGAATCGGGCAGCACTCAGTGATAAGAGACAAGTTCACCACTGTGGTATCACAATGGACTGAATAGTCTAAGTGAGCTTGATACATCGGGCTGCCACATAACCTAACCTAACCTAACCTTGTCATTGAGCTTAACATGGAATCGGGCAGCACCCATTGATAAGAGAGCTTAACATGGAATCGGGCAGCACCCATTGATAAGAGAGAAGTTCACCAATGTGGTATCACAATGGACTGAATAGTCTAAGTGAGCCTGATACATCGGGCTGCCACATAACCTAACCTAACCAACAAACCCAAAAATTAAAATCCGGAGATCGGTCTATATGGATTCTATATTTCTATCGGTCTATATGAGGGCTATATCAATATATGGACCTATACTCACCATTTTCGGCATACATCTTTATGGTCCTAAAATACCTCTAGATTTTCAATTTCAGGCAAATTTGATAAAAACGACGGATTCTATAAACCCAAGAAGTAAAATCGGAAGATCGGTCTATATGTGGGATATACCAAAACATGGACCAATACACGCCATTTTCGGCACACGTATTTGTGGTCCTAGAAAACCTTTAGATTTCCAATTTCTGAAGAATTGGATAAAAACTACGGTTTCTATAAGCCCAAGAAGTAAAATCTGGAGATCGGTCTATATGGGGGCTATATCAAAACATGGACCGATACTCACCATTTTCGGCATTCATCTTTATGCTCCTAAAATACCTTTAGATTTCCAATT
Organism: Haematobia irritans; assembly: GCF_050003625.1. Lineage (NCBI taxonomy): Eukaryota > Metazoa > Arthropoda > Insecta > Diptera > Muscidae > Haematobia > Haematobia irritans. Next base: position 102,156,536 of record NC_134400.1, on the reverse strand, counting down.
TCTGACGAATTGGATAAAAACTACGGTTTCTATAAGCCCAAGAAATAAAATCTGGAGATCGGTCTATATGGGGGCTATATCAAAACATGGACCGATACTCACCATTTTCGGCATTCATCTTTATGCTCCTAAAATACCTTTAGATTTCCAATTTCTGACGAATTGGATAAAAACGACGGATTCTATAAGCCCAAGAAATAAAATCTGGAGATCGGTCTATATGGTGGCTATATCAAAACATGGACCAATACACGCCATTTTCGGCACACGTATTTGTAGTCCTAGAAAACCTTAGATTTCCAATTTCTGACGAATTGGATAAAAACTACGGTTTCTATAAGCCCAAGAAGTAAAATCTGGAGATCGGTCCATATGGGGGCTATATCAAAACATGGACCGATACTCACAATTTGCAGCACACTTATTTGTGGTTCTAAAATACCTCTAGATTTCTAATTTCAGGCAAATTGGATAGATAGTACGGCTTCTATAAGCCCAAGAAATAAAATCTGGAGATCGGTCTATATGGGGGCTATATCAATACATGGACCGATACTCATTATTTTCGGCATACCTCTATGTGGTCCTAAAATAACACTAGATTTCCAATTTCAGGCATATTGTATAAAAACTACGGATTCTAGAAGCCCAAGAAGTAAAATCTGGAGATCGGTCCATATGAGGCTATATCAAAACATGGACCGATACTCACCATTTTCGGCACACTTCTTTGTGGTTCTAAAATACCTCTAGATTGGCAATTTCAGGCAAATTGGATACAAACTACGGTTTTTATAAGCCCAAGACCCGAAATCGGGAGGTCAGTTTATATGGGGACTATACCAAAACCTGGACCGATATAGCCCATCTTCGAACTTGACCTGCCTGCAGACAAGAGACGAGTTTGTGCGAAATTTCAGCACGATTGCTTCATTACTGAAGACAGTAGCGTGATTACAACAGACAGACAGACGGACATGGTTATATCGTCTTAGAATTTCTCCCTGATCAAGAATATATATACTTTATATAGTCGGAAATCGATATTTCGATGTGTTACAAGCGGAATGACAAACTTATTATACCCCCGTCACCATTCTGTGGTGGTAGGTATAATGATACAGATTATTCAATTTTCTTCTTTTTTCGAAAAAAAGCTATATCCATTCTAGAAAAATTGTGAATTTTAGAAGAATTTTGTACACAATCCATGGTGAGGGATATGTAATATTCGATCTAGCTGGACTTTTGGCCATTTTGTTCCTAGATCATTCTCAGGGGTCATGAAATCATTGACCCCCTCCCATTACTTTTTGTACATGCCATCCCATAGAATATAAAAAGTCAAATATGTTTTCAGTGTATCCACATGCTTTCGCAGTATACACCACATAAATATGAGTTTATTAGCTAGTCCTGAAACCAGACCGAAAGCAGTAGCAGGCAGCAAAAATCGAGTGTGTGGTACGGAAATTATGCAACATTATGCCGTTGCATTGTTTGCCCTACATGAATGCAAAGAGAACACATGAAACTCAACTCTACTTGACTTTTAAAGAGGAGCTTAAAGTTTCAACGGATGAACTCTTTTCCTTTTGTATTTACCACAAATGGAATGGTCTTCAATGTTGTTCTACTTCACTCACAAAATAAAAGTATCCATGCATAAAGCAGTGTTTGTTGTTGTAAAGATGAATTAAATTTCCAAAAGCTTTAGAACCCAATACATAAGTTTTTCAATTACCATTACATTTAAACATTGTTTGTTTAACATAAACGAATAAATTTAACATTTTTTAAGCCATTGGTAAAATCCTAAAGTTAGATGGATATTAATATCCCAAAAAATTAGTAACGTTTGATGCATGCTGCTTATACGGTAAATAACTAAAGGGTGATATGTGTTAAGTATGTATTGTAGAAGTTTTATTATATTAATCATATGACAAGTGAGTCAGAACATATATGTTTTGTAATATATAAATTATTGGTGAAGTAGTAATACAATAGTAACATAAATACAGTAGTAATATATACAACATCTCCCTTCTCAACATATGATTATAATGAATAGATGTGAAGATAAACAAGTATATACGGCCGTAAGTTCGGCCAGGCCGAAGCTTATGTACCCTCCATCATGGATTGCGTAGAAACTTCTTCTAAACACTGCCACCCACAATCGAATTACTTAAGTTGCGGTAACGCTAGCCGATGGCAAGGTATCTTAAAACCTCCTAACACCACCTTCTAAATTGTATGTAAGTCCATACGTGGTATATATTAAATCAAAACAGATCGATCCAATACGTGTATAATTCAGTTTGACAAAGTAGACATAAAATTTTGACAAAATTTTCTACAGAAATAAAATTTTAACAAAATTTTCTATAGAAATAAAATTTTCACAAAATTTTCTATAGAAAGAAAATTTTGACAAAAATGTCTACAGAAATAAAATTTTAACAAAATTTTCTATAGAAATAAACTTTTGACAAAATTTGTTATAGAAATAAAATCTTGGTAGATTATTTTTGGCTCGATTTTTTTAAAAGAAAATTTTGACAAAAATGTCTACAGAAATAAAATTTTAAAAACATTTTCTATAGAAATAAACTTTTGAACAAAATTTTCTATAGAAATAAAATTTTGACAATGATGAAAATTTTATTATGAACCGAATAAAATTTTGCTCCTCCAAGAGGCTCCGGAGGTCAAATCTGGAGAACATTTTATATGGGGGCTATATATAATTATGGACCGATATGGACCAATTTTTGAACGGTTGCTAGAGACCATATACCAATACCATGTACCAAATTTCAGCCGGATCAGATGAAATTTGCTTCTCTTAGAGGCTCCGCAACCCAAATCTGGGGATCGGTTTATATGTGCGCTATATAAAGGGTGATTTGTTAAGAGCTTGATAACTTTTTTTTAAAAAAAAAACGCATAAAATTTGCAAAATCTCATCGGTTCTTTATTTGAAACGTTAGATTGGTCCATGACATTTACTTTTTGAAGATAATTTCATTTAAATGTTGACCGCGGCTGCGTCTTAGGTGGTCCATTCGGAAAGTCCAATTTTGGGAAACTTTTTCGAGCATTTCGGCCGGAATAGCCCGAATTTCTTCGGAAATGTTGTCTTCCAAAGCTGGAATAGTTGCTGGCTTATTTCTGTAGACTTTAGACTTGACGTAGCCCCACAAAAAATAGTCTAAAGGCGTCAAATCGCATGATCTTGGTGGCCAACTTACCGGTCCATTTCTTGAGATGAATTGTTCTCCGAAGTTTTCCCTCAAAATGGCCATAGAATCGCGAGCTGTGTGGCATGTAGCGCCATCTTGTTGAAACCACATGTCAACCAAGTTCAGTTCTTCCATTTTTGGCAACAAAAAGTTTGTTAGCATCGAACGATAGCGATCGCCATTCACCGTAACGTTGCGTCCAACAGCATCTTTGAAAAAATACGGTCCAATGATTCCACCAGCGTACAAACCACACCAAACAGTGCATTTTTCGGGATGCATGGGCAGTTCTTGAACGGCTTCTGGTTGCTCTTCACTCCAAATGCGGCAATTTTGCTTATTTACGTAGCCATTCAACCAGAAATGAGCCTCATCGCTGAACAAAATTTGTCGATAAAAAAGCGGATTTTCTGCCAACTTTTCTAGGGCCCATTCACTGAAAATTCGACGTTGTGGCTCGTTAGTAAGTCTATTCATGATGAAATGTCAAAGCATACTGAGCATCTTTCTCTTTGACACCATGTCTGAAATCCCACGTGATCTGTCAAATACTAATGCATGAAAATCCTAACCTCAAAAGAATCACCCTTTATAATTATGGACCGATGTGGACCAATTTTTGCACGGTTGCTAGAGACCGTATACCAATACCATGTACCAAATTTCAGATGGATCAGATGCAATTTGCTTCTCTTTGAGGCTTCGCAAGCCAAATCTGGAGATCGGTTTATATGGGGGCTATATATAATTATGGACCGATGTGGACCAATTTTTGCATGATTGTTAGAGACCATATACCAACACCATGTACCAAATTTCAGCCGGATCGGATGAAATATGCTTCTCTTAGAGGCTCCACAAGCCAAATCTGGGGATCGGTTTATATGGGGGCTATATATAATTAAAGACCGATATGAACCAATTTTTGCATGGTTGTTAGAGACCATATACCAACACCATGTACCAAATTTCAGCCGGATCGGATGAAATATGCTTCTCTTAGAGGCTCCACAAACCAAATCTGGGGATCGGTTTATATGGGGGCTATATATAATTATGGACCGATGTGGACCAATTTTTGCATGGTTGTTAGAGACCATATACCAACATCATGTACCAAATTTCAGCCGGATCGGATGAAATTTGCTTCTCTTTGAGGCTCCGCTAGCCAAATCTGGGGATCGGTTTATATGGGGGCTATATATAATTATGGACCGATGTCAACCAATTTTTGCATGATTGTTAGAGACCATATACTAACACCATGTACCAAATTTCAGCCTGATCGGATTAAATATGCTTCTCTTAGAGGCTCCACAAGCCAAATCTGGGGATCGGTTTATATGGGGGCTATATATAATTATGAACCGATATGGACCAATTTTTGCATGGTTGTTAGAGACCATATACCAACACCATGTACCAAATTTCAGATGGATCAGATGCAATTTGCTTCTCTTTGAGGCTTCGCAAGCCAAATCTGGAGATCGGTTTATATGGGGGCTATATATAATTATGGACCGATGTGGACCAATTTTTGCATGATTGTTAGAGACCATATACCAACACCATGTACCAAATTTCAGCCGGATCGGATGAAATATGCTTCTCTTAGAGGCTCCACAAGCCAAATCTGGGGATCGGTTTATATGGGGGCTATATATAATTAAGGACCGATATGAACCAATTTTTGCATGGTTGTTAGAGACCATATACCAACACCATGTACCAAATTTCAGCCGGATCGGATGAAATATGCTTCTCTTAGAGGCTCCACAAACCAAATCTGGGGATCGGTTTATATGGGGGCTATATATAATTATGGACCGATGTGGACCAATTTTTGCATGGTTGTTAGAGACCATATACCAACATCATGTACCAAATTTCAGCCGGATCGGATGAAATTTGCTTCTCTTTGAGGCTCCGCAAGCCAAATCTGAGGATCGGTTTATATGGGGGCTATATATAATTATGGACCGATATGGACCAATTTTTGCATGGTTGTTAGAGACCATATACCAACACCATGTACCAAATTTCAGCCGGATCGGATGAAATATGCTTCTGTTAGAGGCTCCACAAACCAAATCTGGGGATCGGTTTATATGGGGGCTATATATAATTATGGACCGATGTGGACCAATTTTTGCATGGTTGTTAGAGACCATATACCAACATCATGTACCAAATTTCAGCCGGATCGGATGAAATTTGCTTCTCTTTGAGGCTCCGCTAGCCAAATCTGGGGATCGGTTTATATGGGGGCTATATATAATTATGGACCGATGTCAACCAATTTTTGCATGATTGTTAGAGACCATATACTAACACCATGTACCAAATTTCAGCCTGATCGGATTAAATATGCTTCTCTTAGAGGCTCCACAAGCCAAATCTGGGGATCGGTTTATATGGGGGCTATATATAATTATGAACCGATATGGACCAATTTTTGCATGGTTGTTAGAGACCATATACCAACACCATGTACCAAATTTCAGCCGGATCGGATGAAATATGCTTTTGTTAGAGGCTCCACAAGCCAAATCTGAGGGTCCCTTTATATGGGGGCTATACGTAAAAGTGGACCGATATGGCCCATTTTCAATACCATCCGACCTACATCGATAACAACTACTTGTGCCAAGTTTCAAGTCGATAGCTTGTTTCGGTCGGAAGTTAGCGTGATTTCAACAGACGGACGGACGGACGGACGGACGGACGGACATGCTTAGATCGACTCAGAATTTCACCACGACCCAGAATATATATAATTTATGGGGTCTTAGAGCAATATTTCGATGTGTTACAAACGGAATGACAAAGTTAATATACCCCCATCCTATGATGGAGGGTATAAAAAAATTAATTTAAGTATCAATATTTAATAATAAAGGACTTATCCGACAAATTTTCTATAAATGTACCCAAATAATTAACCATTCCTAAAAATCGTTGAAGGTCCTTGACATTATTTGGATTTGGCATATTTAAAATAGATTTTATCTTATCGTTATCAGGACGTACTCCAGATCTATCAAAAATATGACCTAAAAACTTTATTTCTTGTTTAAAAAAATTGCATTTCGACTTATTAAATTTCAATCCAACTTCTTTTGCTCGTTCGAAAATTGCCTCTAAAGTCTTTGTATGCTCCTCTAAACTACGTGAGTACACTAAAAAGTCGTCTATATATATTATTAAACCCGGTATATCCCCAAAGAGCCTAATCATTTCTGAATGAAATATCTCAGGAGCAGCATTTATGCCGAATGGTAATCTTAAGAATCGGAATCTGCCAAATGGTGTATTAAATGTGCACAACTTCGAGGACGCATCGTCCAAGGGAACCATCCAAAAGCCACTTGTTGCATCTAGTGTAGTAAAGTATTGAGAACCAATAAGTCTTGATTTGCAGTCTTCAATGCCTGGGAAAGGATAATGTGGTCTTAAAACTGCTCTATTCAAATTTCTTGGATCCAAACAAACCCTTATACTTCCATTTGGCTTTGTTACTAGCACAATGGAATTAACCCACTCAGTTGGTTCACTGACAGGCACAATCACATTTAAATCTATCATTCTTTCCAATTCCTTTTTTAAGCTATTATACAATTTGAACGGAATTTTCCGAGGTGGTTCGACTACCGGAGTGACATCTCTATTAATTGTTAGTTTACATTTGTTTTGTAATAGACCAAGACCTTTAAACACATCCGAATATCTTTCAGTTATTTGTTCCGATGAAATTGCATTAACTTTTGATATTAAGTTCATTTCAATGGCACTTTCAATTCCTATTATATTTTTACAGTTTAAATTGACAACAAAAAATGTTATAGAAAACAATTTAGAATTGTACCTCACATTCAAATCTGTGGTTCCCAAAACAGGAATCCTCTCCTTACTAAAATTAAAAGTACGAACAGGTGTTTTTCTTAGGACTTTTAGAATATCTAACTTCCTGGCTGTTTCATATGATAATATATTAGCTTGTGCCCCAGTGTCTATTTGTAATGATATCTCAAATTCATTAATTTTTACCTCCACATTCCACTCCGCCATTTTTTTCTCTACATTGTCTACCATTCCAATAAATAGGTCGTCTTGATTTTCATCAACATCAGTGTCATCATTTTTACCCAGCTGTTTAACTAATTTGTTATTTAAGGAACACATTCTTGCGAAATGATTGAAGTTTCCACACTTATGACATCTCACACCTTCTGCAGGGCATTTAGTTTTATGACATTGTCCACATTTATTACAGTTGTCATTTCTAGAACCTCTACCGGTTCCTTCATGCTGACGCCGAAAACTTCCAAAACCCTTATTCTGATTGAATCTGGTATCTTGAGTTCTGATTTGAGATTTTACATATCCTTTTTGAACAACATTAATAGTGTTTTCTTCGGCATTTCCAGGATGCAAAACCAAAGCATTCTGTTTTGCCATCGCAATATTTTTAGCTATTACAATAGCTTTCTCTAGCTTTATATCACCCTCCGACAAAAGCCTCTCCTTTATATTTGTATACGAAACCGACAGTCCACATATAAATATGTCTCTCACTAATGCATCTCTCAGCACACCAAAATCGCAATTAGAGCTTAAAATTTGTGCCTTTCCATAACTATGTTGACTTGTGACACAAAATGAGTCTCGAACATTTTTACTAAATCATCATATTTTACCGTATCCTCATTGACATCGAACGAGTTAAATATATCCATGGTCTGACTTCCAATGTGATGAAGTAATAATGCAACTTTTCTTTGGTCCGTTTCGGACTCCAAATTTGATGCACGTAAAAATATTTTAAACTGCGTTGACCACCGCTTCCACTCTTTTGCCATATTTGCGGCTTTTAGATTTATTGGGTTCAACGAGGCAACAAATTGTCCACCAACTTCTTGGTTGTTTCCCGTTTCAGAAGGCATGATTTAAAAAACATTTCTTTTATGATACAAAATTTTTAGCTTTATTTTTCTTCACTCTGACACCATGTTAAGTATGTATTGTAGAAGTTTTATTATATTAATCATATGACAAGTGAGTCAGAACATATATGTTTTGTAATATATAAATTATTGGTAAAGTAGTAATACAATAGTAACATAAATACAGTAGTAATATATACAACAATATGGTCAATATAAACTTGACGTATTTCTGTTAATTTTGCATTTAAGAAACCTGAACACCCCTCATTTTGAAGGTGTGTGTGTACAATGTTGCTCCTATTTTGATTTTGGAATTCACTATTCAGTTGTCAAAATACCGTCCAAGCAAGAAGAGCAGCGTATCAAAATTTTGCTCGCGCATCGCGAAAATCCGAGCTACTCGAACGCAAAGCTGGCAAAATCGCTAAAAGTTGCCAAATCAACCGTTACAAATGTAATTAAAGTGTTTGGGGAACGTTTGTCGACAGTCAGGAAGTCTGGATCGGGGGAAATCGAAAACCGGAAGCCGCTGAGACGACAAAGAGAGTTGCCGGTAGTTTCAAGCGAAACCCTAACCTCTCTCTCCGAGATGCCGCAAATAAGCTGGGTGTATCGTCTACAACCGTGCATCGAGCCAAAAAACGAGCCGGACTATCGACTTACAAGAAGGTAGTGACTCCAAATCGCGATGATAAACAAAATACGACGGCCAAAGCGCGATCCCGGAGGCTGTACACGACGATGCTGACGAAGTTCGACTGCGTGGTAATGGACGACGAAACCTACGTCAAAGCCGACTACAAGCAGCTTCCGGGACAGGAGTTTTATACGGCAAAAGGAAGGGGAAAGGTAGCAGATATTTTTAAGCACATAAAACTGTCAAAGTTCGCAAAGAAATGTCTGGTTTGGCAAGCCATCTGTACCTGTGGCTTGAAAAGCAGCATTTTCGTAGCTTCCGGGACTGTCAACCAAGAAATTTACGTGAAAGAGTGTTTGAATAAACGTCTGCTGCCTTTCCTGAAGAAACACGGTTGTTCCGTACTGTTTTGGCCGGATTTGGCATCTTGCCATTACGGTAAAAAGGCCATGGAGTGGTACGCCGCCAACAACGTGCAGGTGGTTCCCAAGGACAAGAACCCTCCCAACACGCCAGAGTTCCGCCCAATTGAGAAATACTGGGCTATTGTCAAGCGGAATCTAAAGAAGACCAAAAAACTGCTAAGGACGAGCAGCAGTTCAAGGCAAACTGGCTTTCTGCGGCGAAGAAGGTGGACAAGGTGGCTGTACAGGTGTCAAGCGTGAGGCCCGGCAATTCGGATTTGGAAAAGCGAAAGCCTAACTGAATATTTTTCGTGAATTTTATACTAATTGAACTTGAAAAATAAATTTAATTTGATTTTTTAAATAAACGATTTCACCGATTTACACGCGTTTTCCCTAGACCAAATTTTGACCGTATCACCTTTTATTGTTGCTGTTTCCCTGATTTTATCAACACTCCACAGAGTTATTTTAATGTACAATTGTGAATTGTGAAAGTAATTCAAACAAGTATATACGGACTTAAGTTCGGCTGGGCTGAATCTTAACTACCCACCACCATGAATCAAAAATGTAATAGGGCTATACACTCAAAAAAACTGAACCCTATATTTCACCAAAGCCGATTTAATTCTATTTATGTTCATGGATTTATAGCGTTTTAAGAAAGTTTTTATGACTTTTTATAATTTTTAGCGTACGTTAGTTAAATTAACTAAAACAAAGGAAACAAGTAACGAAAGTCTAAAGTCGGGCGGAGCCGACTATATATATCCTGCACCACTTTGTATATCTAAATTTTCGATACCATATCACATCCGTCAAATGTGTTGGGTGCTATATATAAAGGTTTGTCCCAAATAACAGGATGGCTGATAAGTCCCTGGTCTGACACATAGATGGCGTCGCTAGTATTAAATGCATATTATTTTTATAGAAGTAGAAGCAAAAACTTGGCTTGATAATGAGTTTCCGGACTCTGCCCCAGGGAAATCAACAATAACACTAGGCAACAAATAACAAACTTTTCTCTGTGAATTGTTTCTAGCATATTTTTTCTTATTGATTATGACCTACTAAATACGAAAATGATTTTTAAAAAATTTTCTGTCGATTGGTTTTCGAGATATAATTTTTTATTTTTTTTTTTAATTTTTGGAGGTACACCTACAATTTTGAGCATATCTTTCGTTTTCTTTGACCTTTTTGATCCTAATACTACTCAAATTAAAGAAAATTGAGCCGTCTACAACTCATTCTCAGAAGATTTTCAAATCGGGTAAGTAGTTTGGATGTTAGCGGCTTAAAAAGTAAAAAAAAACGGCGTTTTTTAAGTAAAAATGTGGCAAAAAAAAACATATAAAAATTCGTATAAAATATAAAAAAATTTCTAACGGCAGTTTTTTTACGTGTAGCTGGAATCTTTACAAAGAAATTAAGCCCTTACTTAACAAAATCTGACAACAAATAGCGGACTTATAATTTTAAAAATCATTTTCGTGTTTAGTAGGTCATAATCAATAAGAAACAAGTATATACGGCCGTAAGTTCGGCCAGGCCGAAGCTTATGTACCCTCCATCATGGATTGCGTAGAAACTTCTTCTAAACACTGCCACCCACAATCGAATTACTTAAGTTGCGGTAACGCTTGCCGATGGCAAGGTATCTTAAAACCTCCTAACACCATCTTCTAAATTGTATGTAAGTCCATACGTGGTATATATTAAATCAAAACAGATCGATCCAATACGTGTATAATTCAGTTTGACAAAGTAGACATAAAATTTTGACAAAATTTTCTACAGAAATAAAATTTTAACAAAATTTTCTATAGAAATAAAATTTTCACAAAATTTTCTATAGAAAGAAAATTTTGACAAAAATGTCTACAGAAATAAAATTTTAACAAAATTTTCTATAGAAATAAACTTTTGACAAAATTTGTTATAGAAATAAAATCTTGGTAGATTATTTTTGGCTCGATTTCTATAAAAGAAAATTTTGACAAAAATGTCTACAGAAATAAAATTTTAAAAACATTTTCTATAGAAATAAACTTTTGAACAAAATTTTCTATAGAAATAAAATTTTGACAATGATGAAAATTTTATTATGAACCGAATAAAATTTTAACAAAATTTTCTATAGAAATAAAATTTTGACAAAATTTTCTATAGAAATAAAATTTTGGTAGATTATTTTTGGCTCTAGTGGCAACCATGATTATGAACCGATATGGACCAATTTTTGTGTGATTGGACCAATTTTTGTGTGATTGGACCAATTTTGGTATGGTTGTTAGCGACCATATACTAACACCACGTTCCTAATTTGAACCGGATCGGATGAATTTTGCTCCTCCAAGAGGCTCCGGAGGTCAAATCTGGAGAACATTTTATATGGGGGCTATATATAATTATGGACCGATATGGACCAATTTTTGAACGGTTGCTAGAGACCATATACCAATACCATGTACCAAATTTCAGCCGGATCAGATGAAATTTGCTTCTCTTAGAGGCTCCGCAACCCAAATCTGGGGATCGGTTTATATGTGCGCTATATATAATTATGGACCGATGTGGACCAATTTTTGCACGGTTGCTAGAGACCGTATACCAATACCATGTACCAAATTTCAGCCGGATCAGATGCAATTTGCTTCTCTTTGAGGCTTCGCAAGCCAAATCTGGAGATCGGTTTATATGGGGGCTATATATAATTATGGACCGATGTGGACCAATTTTTGCATGATTGTTAGAGACCATATACCAACACCATGTACCAAATTTCAGCCGGATCGGATGAAATATGCTTCTCTTAGAGGCTCCACAAGCCAAATCTGGGGATCGGTTTATATGGGGGCTATATATAATTAAGGACCGATATGAACCAATTTTTGCATGGTTGTTAGAGACCATATACCAACACCATGTACCAAATTTCAGCCGGATCGGATGAAATATGCTTCTCTTAGAGGCTCCACAAACCAAATCTGGGGATCGGTTTATATGGGGGCTATATATAATTATGGACCGATGTGGACCAATTTTTGCATGGTTGTTAGAGACCATATACCAACATCATGTACCAAATTTCAGCCGGATCGGATGAAATTTGCTTCTCTTTGAGGCTCCGCAAGCCAAATCTGAGGATCGGTTTATATGGGGGCTATATATAATTATGGACCGATATGGACCAATTTTTGCATGGTTGTTAGAGACCATATACCAACACCATGTACCAAATTTCAGCCGGATCGGATGAAATATGCTTCTGTTAGAGGCTCCACAAACCAAATCTGGGGATCGGTTTATATGGGGGTCTATATATAATTATGGACCGATGTGGACCAATTTTTGCATGGTTGTTAGAGACCATATACCAACATCATGTACCAAATTTCAGCCGGATCGGATGAAATTTGCTTCTCTTTGAGGCTCCGCTAGCCAAATCTGGGGATCGGTTTATATGGGGGCTATATATAATTATGAACCGATGTCAACCAATTTTTGCATGATTGTTAGAGACCATATACTAACACCATGTACCAAATTTCAGCCTGATCGGATTAAATATGCTTCTCTTAGAGGCTCCACAAGCCAAATCTGGGGATCGGTTTATATGGGGGCTATATATAATTATGGACCGATATGGACCAATTTTTGCATGGTTGTTAGAGACCATATACCAACACCATGTACCAAATTTCAGCCGGATCGGATGAAATATGCTTCTGTTAGAGGCTCCACAAGCCAAATCTGAGGGTCCCTTTATATGGGGGCTATACGTAAAAGTGGACCGATATGGCCCATTTTCAATACCATTCGACCTACATCGATAACAACTACTTGTGTCAAGTTTCAAGTCGATAGCTTGTTTCGTTCGGAAGTTAGCGTGATTTAAACAGACGGACGGACGGACGGACGGACGGACGGACGGACATGCTTAGATCGACTCAGAATTTCACCACGACCCAGAATATATATAATTTATGGGGTCTTAGAGCAATATTTCGATGTGTTACAAACGGAATGACAAAGTTAATATACCCCCATCCTATGATGGAGGGTATAAAAATATGCTAGAAACAATTCACAAAATGGTTGTTGGCTAGTGTAATTGATTGGTATGCATAATTCAAGCGTGGTGAATTGAGCACGGAGGACGGTGAAGGCAGTGGACGCCCGAAAGTGGTGGTTACCGACGAAAACATCAAACAAAAAACACAAAATGGTTTTGAATGACCGTAAAATGAAGTTGATCGAGATAGCAGAGGCCTTAAAGATATCAAAGGAACGTGTTGGTCATATCATTCATCAATATTTGGATATGCGGAAATTCTGTGCAAAATGGGTGCCGCGCGAGCTCACATTTGACCAAAAACAACAACGTGTTGATGATTCTGAGCGGTGTTTGCAGCTGTTAACTAGTAATACACCCGAGATTTTCCGTCGATATGTGACAATGGATGAAACATGGCTCCATCACTACACTCCTGAGTCCAATCGACAGTCGGCTGAGTGGACAGCGACCGGTGAACCGTCTCCGAAGCGTGGAAAGACTCAAAAGCCCGTTGGCAAAGTAATGGCCTCTGTTTTTTGGGATGCGCATGGAATAATTTTTATCGATTATCTTGAGAAGGGAAAAACCATCAACAGTGACTATTACATGGCGTTATTGGAGCGTTTGAAGGTCGAAATCGCGGCAAAACGGCCCCATATGAAGAAGAAAAAAGTGTTGTTCCACCAAGACAACGCACCGTGCCACAAGTCATTGAGAACGATGGCAAAAATTCATGAATTGGGCTTCGAATTACTTCCCCACCCACCGTATTCTCCAGATCTGGCCCCCAGCGACTTTTTCTTGTTCTCAGACCTCAAAAGGACGCTCGCAGGGAAAAAATTGGGCTGCAATGAAGAGGTGATCGCCGAAACTGAGTCCTATTTTGAGGCAAAACCGAAGGAGTACTACCAAAATGATATCAAACCAGTAAGGAAAGTCTAAAGTCGGGCGGGGCCGACTATATTATACCCTGCACCACCTTGTAGATCTAAATTTTCGATACCATATCACATCCGTCAAATGTGTTGGGGGCTATATATAAAGGCTTGTCCCAAATACATACATTTAAATATCACTCGATCTGGAAGAATTTGATAGACTTCTACAAAATCTATAGACTCAAAATTTAAGTCGGCTAATGCACTAGGGTGGAACACAATGTTTGTAAAAAAATATGGGAAACATTTAAATCTGAAGCAATTTTAAGGAAACTTCGCAAAAGTTTATTTATGATATATCGCTCGATATGTATGTTTTAGAAGTTTAGGAAAAATAGAGTCATTTTTACAACTTTTCGACTAAGCAGTGGCGATTTTACAAGGAAAATGTTGGTATTTTGACCATTTTTGTCGAAATCAGAAAAACATATATATGGGAGATATATCTAAATCTGAACCGATTTCAACCAAATTTGGCACGCATAGCTACAATGCTAATTCTACTCCCTGTGCAAAATTTCAACTACATCGGAGCAAAAAATTGGCCTCTGTGGTCATATGAGTGTAAATCGGGCGAAAGCTATATATGGGAGCTATATCTAAATCTGAACCGATTTCAACCAAATTTGGCACGCATAGCTACAATGCTAATTATACTCCCTGTGCAAAATTTCAACTAAATCGGAGCAAAAAATTGGCCTCTGTGGTCATTTGAGTGTAAATCGGGCGAAAGCTATATATGGGAGCTATATCTAAATCTGAACCGATTTCAACCAAATTTGAAACGCATAGCTACAATGCTAATTCTACACCCTGTGCAAAATTTCAACTAAATCGGAGCAAAAAATTGGCCTCTGTGGGCAAATGAGTGTAAATCGGCCGAAAGCTATATATGGGAGCTATATCTAAATCTGAACCGATTTGCTGATATTTTGCAAGTTTTTCGAGACTTATAAAATATTTGGATGTACGGAATTTGAGGAAGATCGGTTGATATACACGCCAATTATGACCAGATCGGTGAAAAATATATATGGCAGCTATATCTAAATCTGAACCGATTTTTTCCAAAATCAATAGGGATCGTCTTTGAGCCGAAACACGACCCTATACCAAATTTTAGGACAATCGGACTAAAACTGCGAGCTGTACTTTGCACACAAAAATAGATCAACAGACAGACAGACGGACAGACAGACAGACAGACAGACAGACAGACGGACATCGCTAAATCGACTCAGAATTTAATTCTAAGACGATCGGTATACTAAACGATGGATCTCAGACTTTTCCTTCTTGGCGTTACATACAAATGCACAAACTTATTATACCCTGTACCACAGTAGTGGTGAAGGGTATAAAAATTGGAAGGTCGTTATAATCGTTGTATCGCTCTTGAAGGGAACTATGTTTTGGCAAAAAAAATGAGTTTTTTTTTGTTAGACCGGGGACTTATCAGCCAACCTGTTACGTCCATTGTGTTAACACAAGTGGAAGACTTCTCTCGTATCAATGAGTGCTGCCCGATTCTAGGTTTAGCTCAATGACAAGGGACCTCAATTATATAGCAGAATTCGAACGGCCTTTCACATTACGGTGAAACCAGTTAGAGAAATTTTGGAACTCTGAGAAATGTCACCAGCATTATTAAGAGAGGATAATCCACGGATAAACAAAATTATATTTAATCGAAACTGGGATTGAGCCCACGGTGGCATGCGGTTTTATGTTTTAGTTAACACGGTTCTATACAACATTATGCAAAAAAAAAAAGCTGAAAAAACTAATAAATTAATAATAAATTCCTAATTCCTTTACCAAGTACGCTACACCGGCATTTTAAAGTGTAAGAGTACGTCCCTCATACATATATCCTTAGTGCAATTTCTTGTTTCTTTGACTCGACATCAATACCAAACTCTTTAAAGTAAATACAAAATCTTTGGAACTATGTTAGCTTTTTTCAATGTTAAGAGATCACATTTTTAAATGATCAAATAGTATTTATTTCATTGTCCCAAAATCTGAAATGTTGTCGCAAATGCATTGGAATTAATTCGAAGAAATTCTATAAATTCTCGTTGACTTTTTAAAAGCCAATATGTATGCACACTAATTTCCACAATGCAATTGAACATACATACGAGTACCTGTAAGGGATTAGAATAGAAATATGGGAGGGAATAGAGGTAATACTTAATTATTGTCTACCTAAATTATGCCTTCCAGGCAAATGCACACAGCAGAAACCAAAAACTCAAACAGCTTCTTATAGACAAGATTTAACCGGAAAAACCATTTGCAAATTCCAATTGTAAAACACACCAATAGGAAGGCCATTCCTTTGGCATATCCTGGAAAATCCAATTCAACAAACCCAAGGACGTACGTGTGAGTGTGTGTGTTTTTGACACATGTGACAAACGCCCATCCAAATTCACTTAGGGAATCAAAGTCTATGATAGGGTATGGTCATACCTGACAATTGAATATAAATAGAATAGACACAGAATGCAATGCACTTCATACGTTTGACATATTGAAGCCAGTGATAATGTCATCCCAGTGCTACACCACGTTCCGTTTAACGTCTTTTTTATTTTTTGCATTATTTTTACTTTTGCAAAAAACCTCGGCCGGCAGACAGCGAATATGTGGCTCAGCTTTAACCGAAGTGTTGGCATCGGTGTGTGTGAACGGTTTCAACTATCGTATAAAGAGATGCTGTAAGTAGAGTGAATTTGATATTTGACAATAGAAAGAGTCTTCAGTTAACTTTAGTATGGGTTGAACTTTTTGATATCGAAGACTATTTTTTGTTTTGTAGTAAACAAAATTATTTATAAGAATACAAGATATAACCCTCTCATGCCCAAATTAACATGCACGGGTCTATATATGTTAGTCTTGACTCACGCATGAAATGAAAAAAAAAATTCAAGGTCCTTGCTATCCTGCAATCGAATGTCGAATAAATCAAAATAACGGGACTTTGAAGCATATAAGCACAATATTGCCTATAGGTAACATTGGGCATGAGAGGGTTAACATAAAGATTTTTGTTTAAAGCCATATAGAAAACAAAGTGTAACCGTTATGGAATAAAGAAATAAAAATATTTTAAATGCAGTCTAAGCTCGGTTAAAATGAATACCCCATTTATACAGAAACAATTTTAAATGTTCATATCTGGTCGAGCAGTTACACCTCCTCCTTGCCCGATTAAATTAAAAGTTTTTATATTTTCTGGACACTAATTATCTAATTAAATTGGAATTTACTAGGAAAGACAGTGAGGGGCACCTGCTAGGGAATTAAGTATTTAATTTTTTGATATTTGCTTAATTTTCCGGTATATATTCGGAAAGGAATCTTCCCCGTGCCCGACATTTAAAAAAAAATTTGTTATGATCAAATAACTTGGTTATTTGACAGCAAAAAATTTTGAAGTTCTTCTAAAGGCACAAATTTAAAATAACTTCCAAAAATGCCCTCCCAAAGATGTTCTTTATTTTAACTGCACAGGAAGTTCATTTGAGTCAATTTGTTTATACCCTCCACCATAGGATAGGTGGAGGTGGATTTGTCATTCCATTTGTAACACATCGAAATATTGCTCTAAGACCCCATAAAGTATATATATATATATTCTATATATTATGGGTCGTGGTGAAATTCTGAGTCGATCTAAGCATGCCCGTCCGTCCGTCCGTCCGTCCATCCGTTGAAATCAAGCTCACTTCCGAACGAAACAATCTATCGACTTGAAACTTGGCACAAGTAGTTGTTATTGATGTGGGTTGGACGGTATTGCAAATGGGCCATATCGGTTCACTTTTACGTATAGCCCCCATATAAACGGACCCTCAGATTTGGCTTGCGGAGCCTCTAAGAGAAGCATATTTCATCCGATCCGGCTGAAATATGGTACATGGTGGTACTATATGGTCTCTAATAACCACGAAAATATTGGTCCACATCGGTCCATTATTATATATAGCCCCCATATAAACCGTTTTCCAAATTTGGCTTGCGGAGGCTCAAAGAGAAACAAAATTCATCCGATCCGGCTGAAATTTGGTATATGGTCTCTAATAACCACGTAAAAATTGGTCCACACCCGTCCATAACTATATATAGCCCCCATATAAACCGATCCCCCGATTTGGCTTGCGGAGCCTCTAAGAGAAGCAAATTTCATCCGATCCGATTGAAATTTAGTGCATTGTGTTAGTATATGGTCTCTAACAACCGTGCCAGAATTGGTTTATATCGGTCCATAATTATATATAGCCTCCATATAAACCGTTCTCCAGATTTGAACTCCGAAGCCTCTTGGACGAGCAAAATTCATTCGATCCGGTTCAAATGTGGAACGTGGTGTTAGTATATGGCCGCTAACAACCATTCCAAAATTGGTCCATATCGGTCTATAGTTATATATAGCCGACCCCCAATCACACAAAAATTGGTCCATAATCATGGTTGCCACTCGAGCCAATAGAAAATTTGATTAACATTTTATTTTTATAGAACATTTTGTTAAAATTTAATTTTTATAGAAAATTTGTCGAAACTGTATTTCTATAGAAAATTTTGTCAAAATTTTATTTCTATAGCAAATTTTGTCAAAATTTTATTTTTATAGAACATTTTGTCGAAACTTTATTTCTATAGAACATTTTTTAAAAGTTTTATTTCTATAGAAAGTTTGGTAAAATTTTATTTCTATAGAAAATTTTGTCAAAATTTTATTTCTATAGGGAATTTTTCTAATTTTGTCAAACTGAATTATATACGTATTTAATCGGTCTTTTTTAATTTAATATAAACCACGTATAGACTTACTTATAATTTAGAAGACGGTATTAGGAGGTTTTAAGATACCTTGCCATCGGCAAGCGTTACCACAAGCCAAGTAATTCGATTGTGGATGGCAGTGTTTAGAAGTAGTTTCTACGCAATCCATGGTGGAGGGTACAAAAGCTTCGGCCTGGCCGAACTTACGGCCGTATATGCTTTTTTTTTTTTTTAATTGATTACGTTTTCAAATTCAATAAACTTTTTAATATTGTGATGTTATTTTTTGCGATGTATGATATAAATAATTTCAAGCCTTTCCCACCTTCAATATTAATATAAATTCTCAAAAAAATTTCAGTGGAAATTGAATATGAAGCCCCAAAAACCTCTCCTCCGGATGACAGTTGGTATTATCGTGTCAAGGACATTCTTCGAAAATTGGAATCCGAACCATTTGAAGATACTGAGAATGTCTACATTGAAGTAAGCACAGGTAGTGGCTCCACCGACAATGTTTTAATTCGTAAACGCAGACAGAGCGATTACCCGAGATCTCGAGGCGTTGCTGATGAATGTTGCACTAATGGATGCGTTTATGCCGATATTTTAATGTATTGTGCATAAGTAAAAATCTTTTCTACTTTTTTTTTGCACGGTGTATTCTCTTTTTTAACAATGTTCATTTATATACAAAAATATATTTTTTTTTACTTCAGCAATCAATTTTAATAAATAACTAATCTAATATATTATAATTAATTTACTACATATTGGTAAAGAAAATGTAGGCTCTTCTAATCTAAATTGAACAGTAGCATTGAAATCGCCTTTCTTGGAATATTTTTTCATTCTGCTTCAATAATGTTCATTTTAATATAGATACATTTCTTTTCAATAATCAATTTAATAAATGCATAATGAAAACTATATTAAACATTTCCGTAATAATATTCGTATTGTATTGAACACAATTCAAACATGGACGAGAAGTTACGAATCTTATTGACATGTGCTTTGCCTAGTAGGCGCCTTAAATATATGATGATTCTTTTTATTATTATTTTTTTTTTTGGATCGAACATTCCATTTTCGTTTTGAATATGTTCATGAACAAATAAATGTCAATTGAAACTTTTGAATTATAATAGCTCAGCAGAAAAGGAGCTTCCAAAAAAGTAGTTTGGATCCCCAATTAGTGATCCGGATGTAGTGCAAACTCCTTGATCTCAGATGCGTACCAGTGGATCTATGTTTCGTCAGACTGAGAGGTATTTTCAAATGTTTCTTGTATCTCATATACATCAAAACAATCCTTCAATCTTAAATAATGGATTTGTCTAAATGTATGCGCAATGGTAGCCATTTCGGGACATCTGAATGTTACCCATCAAAAACCATTGGGATCTACGTAGGTTAGGTTTGGTTAAGTTAGGTGGCAGCCCGATATTTCAGGCTCACTTAGACTATTCAGTCCATTGTGATACCACATTGGTGAACTTCTCTCTTATCACTTAGTGCTGCCCGATTCCATGTTAAGCTCAGTGCCATGGGGTATACGTAGCAACTCACTCAACAACAAAATCTTGGCGGTAGCTACATGAGGAAAAGAACGATTATTTTCCCATACACCCCGGCGCATAGCTAGCGCAAAATAGATTCGAAAGATAACTCGGAAGATACATTTCGATTTGAAGCGAACAACAAAATCGGATTAGTCTTACAAAAATTTTTATATCTAAATATGTGTTTAATAATATAAAGGCATAAATCTTTATATTATTAAACAATAAATTATTAAAAATGAATAATGATTTTTTTTGCATAATTTTGCATGCTATTGGTTGAGGCAACAAATTCTATCGGTTAGATTCCGGTAGTAGATGGAACCAAATAAATTGGATGGCAAAAAATTGTTTGTCACAACAAATTTGTTTTTTGTGTGTGCTTTAAGGATTTTGGTATGGTGATTCCGAGACAAAGATGCGGCTTCTTTAAAATAAGGAAATTTTTTAGCGACTTATCTGGCTTTATATCTAGGACCAATAAAATTAAAATTATGTTACACTCAAAAAAAAGTGAACTCACTATTTCACTGAAGCCAATTTAACTATATTTTAGTTCATGAAATTATTATATTTGGAGAAAGTTTCATTTACTCTAATAATTTTTTGCGTACGTTAGTTAAATGTGTTGGAAAAATAAATGAATCGAAGCACGAATATTTACAAAAACAATTTATATTTATTCTGACGAGAATTCAAAAACGACTGAGACTTATACAATTCAAAATGAACCAAAATGATAGAAAATCTTAACATAAAAATCTTAGTATGCCTTGCATTTCAATACACAAATTATAACAAGAAATCTATGATAACTAGATTTTTAAATAAAACGTTTGACAAGTTATTTTCATTATTTAATTTCAACACCATCCCTTAATGAAAATTCTCCAATACCAAGTTTCTTTGTAAACTTCTTCTGTGGAAGTGGTTTCAGGATTTTTGTTAAGATATCCGCCGTGTTTTCAGTGGAGGGTGTAAATACCAATTTAATATCTCCTCTTTCATGGACCTCTCTGACATGATGAACGCGAGTGTCAATATGTTTACTCCTTGCATGGTAAACAGGATTCCGAACTAATTTTTGAGCACTCAAATTATCTCCATAAATAGTTGTCGCAGATTTCACAATATCATGAAATCCTAATTCATTCAACAAATTTCTCAAGTATATTACTTCTTTCGTAGCTGCAGATATTGCCATGTACTCTGACTCGGTACTACTTAGTGCAACAGTTTGTTGTTTCTTTGACTCATACGAAATTGCTGATCCAGCTAACAGGAAAACATACCCAGTATATGACCTTCTATCATCAGAACTGTTGGCCCAATCGGCGTCTGCAAATCCTCTTAATATTTTTCCATCAGGTTTGTAAAAAAGTTCATAATCACGTGTGTGTTTTGCCGCATTTAAGTGTTCCAAATGAGGATTTTTATTAAACTGAGACAATATATTAACTGCATGCACGATATCAGGACGCGTACATATGCCAATATACATTAACGATCCGATAAGTGATTGATATTTGGTCGTGTCTACTTTCTCGCACGTAGTGCAATCTTGACAGGATCTAAACTTTGCTCCTGGATCTAGAGGAGTATTACATTTGCGGGTGTCCAACATATTGTGATTCTCTAGAAGCTCGTTGATCATATTTTTCTGTGATAACTTCAAAGCTCCAGTTGGTTCTTTCCTCTCTATCTCCATCCCTAGGAAATAATCAACTGGACCTTTATCTACTGTCTCAAATTCGTTCATTATCTTAGATTTTATAATATTTAGACTTGATTCTTTCGAACTTGCCAACAATAAGTCATCTACATAGACAATAATTATGTTAATTTCACCATCTTTGTTCAACGTGTAAGCACATTGATCTACAGTGCATCGGGTAAATCCAATTTGTTTTAAAACTGTATCAAGCTTTTCATTCCATTTTCGGCCCGATTGTTTTAGGCCATAGATTGATTTTTTAATCTTACATACCTTTTCAGGGTAATTGACGTCCACAAAACCATCGGGTTGAGCCATAAATATGTCCTCAACTATTTCTCCATTTAAATATGCGGTGGTAACGTCCATTTGATGGACGTATAATTTATATTCTACAGCCAAAGCAAGCACAGTTCTTACAGTGGAATACCTTGCCACAGGAGAAAATGTTTCTGTATAATTTATTCCATATCTTTGTGCACATCCCTTGGCCACCAGTCGTGCCTTATAGCGATCTACTCTTCCATCTTTATCATATTTTATATTAAAAACCCATTTATTTCTTAATATTGGCTCTCCAGGTGGCTTATCTACTAACTCCCAGGTATGTTTTGACTTAAGCGATTCAATCTCACAACACATAGCTTTCTTCCAAAACTCCCAGTCGATGCTGGACATAGCCTCTGAAATATTTTTTGGCAGATTGTTCACATTGCTTTGCGCAATCTGTAATTGATTCATGGGTATTCTTTTACCAGATCGCAGAACTCTGAAATCCCTTTCATTATCAATTATGCTAATATCATTTGCACTTTCCTCATTCATGTTAGATGTATTCTCATCATGATAAATTTCATTTTGAGATGATATATTCGGCTGAATATCTGCTTCAAATCTTACCATATCGGTTTCTTCATATTCAACTTGTGGAAATAAATCGTAGTCCTTAGCCCCTAAAGAATTTTCAAGAAACTTAACATCTCGGCTCTTGTGTATTTTTCCAGTTTTTGTATCAAAAAGCCGATATGCTTTAGATTCAGCAGAATATCCTGTTAAAACGCACTCTTTACCTTTAGCCGAGAATTTTGATTTTCCAGGTTTTTTATCTAGCATAATTGCTTTGCATCCAAATACTTTATAATGTGATACTGTTGGTTTTATGCCACTCCAAAGCTCAATCGGGGTTTTTTCGCACAACGCTTTCGAGGGACTTCTATTCCTTATATAAACAGATGTACCAACCGCTTCCCCCCACAAATTTTCAGGCAAGTTAGAACCAAGCAGCATACATCGAGCCATTTCAACAACAGTTCGATTTGCTCTTTCGGCTACCCCATTTTGTTGGGGAGTATATTCCACAGAAAGTTGCCGATTTATTCCAAGTTTCTCTAGGTGAAATGAAAATTCAAAATTCAGATATTCTCGGCCATTGTGACTTCTAATTGTCTTGAGCTTTTTCGATGTCTGCCGTTCTGCCATCTCAATGAAACTTTGGAATGTTTTGTAAACATCGCTCTTATTTTTTAAAAAGTAAACAAACATCATCCGGGAATAATCGTCAATAAATAATACAAAATATCTATTTTTCCCGATTGATGGTACTCTCATTGGCCCACAAACATCTGTGTGAACTAATTCAAGCGGCTCCTGTGCCCTGAATGTCGCCTCTTTAGGAAACGGCTGAACACATATTTTTGCTTTTAAACATATTTCACACTTAAAATTCTGCGGAATGCTACTTATATTTAATCCATGCACCATGTTTTTCTTTGAAAGCTCCAACATACTTTGCCCATTCAGGTGACCTAAACGCTGATGCCACTTTAAGAACTCATCTTCAGAACAAATGCTATATAGTTTGTTAGACATTTCGTTTCCACAAATATAAAGTTGACCCTTACGATGGCCGGTTAAAGTTATATTACCCAAAGCATCCACTATTTTTACTTTATCGTTCTCAAAAATTGTAGTGAGTTTTTCTTCTGACAACTTTGCAATACTAATAAAGTTGTATTTTATCTTTGGAACAAAGAGAACGTCTTTTAATTCAATAACTTTGTCATCTGTTGACAAGTTTATATTACAAATTCCTTCTGAATGCAAATAATAACCACCAGCCAATTCAATTCGTTCTTTGTGGATTCGGAAATTTTTTGCATTTTGTCGACTGCAAATCATGTGACATGTGGCTCCACTGTCAAATATCCATGTTCTTTCAGACAAGTTGTACGAATCACTTCCATGCAGCAGGGCATTTGCTTCTGCGTTTGTTTTCCAACAGTCTCGCGCGATATGTCCAACTTTTCCACACTTGTAGCACTTAAAGTTTTTATATTTATTCTCACCTAGATATTTTTGACAATTTCTTTCATTGATTCTTGACAAAAAGGCTTGAGCTCCCTCCTCTACACCGATGATTGAATTTTTCCTCTCATATTCCTCCAGCAGCTTATTGTTTAAAACGTCTAAAGAGGGCAAGAGATCTCTTGATTCCATAGCCACGACAAAACTTTCATAATTATCCGGCAAACTGCTTAACATTATTATGACCAATAGCTCATCTGGAATCTGAATTTCTACCTCTTGCAGTTTTCCAACGATATCATTGAAAATTATTTGATGTTCATTCATGGTTTGGTTAGACGCCATTTTGGTCGACAATAGTTTTCGAAATAATAATACTTTTCGAGAAGGTCCTTTTGATTGAAATTTTTCCTCCAGCTTCTTCCATGCCTCTCGAGATGTCTGACAATTCTTTACAGTCCCAAGCTGTTCGCTCTTCATACAAAGAAATATTGATGACAAGGCCTTCTGGTCATTCCTATGCCACACGGCTAATTCATTTCTATCTTCCGGTTTACAAATATCTCCAGTCACATAGCCCCACAGATCGGAATGAATCAATAAGCTTTTCATGTGAATTCTCCATCCATCGTAGTTTCCATTTTCTAATTTTTCTATATTGAACACCGATGCCATTTTTCAGCTAAAGGCCCATAACCTTTGTTGGAAAAATAAATGAATCGAAGCACGAATATTTACAAAAACAAATTATATTTATTCTGACGAGAATTCAAAAACGACTGAGACTTATACAATTCAAAATGAACCAAAAATGATAGAAAATCTTAACATAAAAATCTTAGTATGCCTTGCATTTCAATACACAAATTATAACAAGAAATCTATGATAACTAGATTTTTAAATAAAACGTTTGACAAGTTATTTTCATTATTTAATTTCAACAAAATGAACTAAAAGACGGGAAAAAATTATACACAAATGAAGTAAAAAGTTTTACTAAATTCGTACTTCTCACAAAATAGTTCATTATTTCTTTAAATTTGTAAATTTTACTACAACAGCGTCCATCATGAACTTCGTATGTCACTAAACACATTCTTGCAATTTTGAACTCCAATTTTTTCCTTCAAACTGCAAAATTTTCTTTAAAAAGTGAAAAAAACTATTTATGTCTAATAAATTTTCTTGAATTTGTCGAAAAATATTTACTTATTTTTGTGATATCGGCGTGATGCCAGCGCTTGTAATACTGTTTAGTTAAAAATTTCTAAAACTATTCAAAATTTTCTAAAATTAATCAAAAGTTTTCTTCCTGGTTGGTTCACTATTTTTTCAGTGTAGGATACAGATCTCATTTGTAAAATTTTCATTCTCTTTTCGCGGTTTATTACAAAATGCCAGTTTAAAAATTCAAATTATAACGGATACAGCAAAGTAAAAAAAGGTTTCCTTTTATTTTATTTTATTTTCAATCTAAAGTTTCAATATTTCAGTTAATTTAAGGACAATTTCTTTAATTCAAAAATGTGTTTCTTTACTTTAAGGAAAATTAGCCTTGGTTCAAAGACATGGGACTTAACCGGAGGGACGCGAATTTACAAAATGTGTATGTCCAAAATTTTATGAAAAAAATTTTTGAAGCAAAGATTATAAACTTTATTTTAATTAAAATTTCATTATTTTAAAGAAATTTGTCCTTAATGTTTTGTAAATTTAGCATCCTAAAATTAAGCTGCGTAATCTTTAATATCACGAAATCATTTTTTCAGTGTTGGAGGAGCAAAATTCATTGGATCCGATTGAAATTTGTTACGTGGTTTTAGTATATGATCTCTAACAACTATGCAAAAATTGGTCGATATCGGTCAATAATTATATAAAGCCCCCATATAAAACGATCCCCAGATTTGACGTCAGGAGCCTCTTGGAGGAGCAAAATTCATCCGAGCCGGTTGAAATTTGGTTCGTGGTCTAATTATATAGTATTTGTCAACCAATGAAAAATCGGTCCATTCTTATATATATTCATCCGATTTGACACGTTGTGCTAGTATATGGCCGCTAACAACCATGCCAAAATTGGTCCATATCGGTCTATAGTTATATATGGCACCCAGATAAACCGTTTTCCAATCAGAGAAAAAGTGGTCCATATCGGTTCATAATTGTAGGTATATAGACCTCTAATAAAGCGGCCCCCATATTTCAATTCTGTCTCTCTAATTGCCGCGCAAAAGTTCATATCGGTTCGTAATTATTTCCTTATATATACCGGTCAAGAACTGAATTATATACAAGGACGAAAAAGACTGTTCATATGTTTGGCTGTAAAAATTATAACTACACAGTCTTACACAAGTTTACATACCCCTGAGTTTTTAACCTACTAACCAAACATCTTTCTTGTTGTTTTTTATAAACCACACTAAAAAAATATTGTTAAAAATTAACAAATACTATGTTTTCAAATTATTTTACAAAAATTAAAGCATGTATATGCATAGTTTATAATATTTTATTATTTCAATAAAATACAAATTCTTTAATCGTATGTAAACTTGTGTGAGACTGTGTATGTTTGGAACTCAAATTTTTTAACACAATATTTTTAAGTGCAAGCATATAATATTCATAAACTAGCATAAAATATTTGGGACATATATGTTAGAACATATTATGTTTTGGACATAAAATGTTTGTAAATATTATATGCATAGATGCAAACTTATATTAATTTAGAAATAGCCTATAAACATATATGTGTTTAGAAAGAGAGTATGCTGCAAGTAAAATAATGGAAGTTACCAATTGGCGCCTTAAAAATATATCCACACTAAGAAAATTTCATTAAATTTTTTTTTTCTACCAGTGTATGCCCTAAGGTGAACCATGTTAACCAGTTCTAAGATACTTCGCCATCGGTATGTATAACCACCATCCAAGTAGTTCGATTGTGGATGACTCTCTTTTGTACAAGTTTCTACGCAATCCATGGTAGAGGGTACATGAAAATCGGCCTGGCCGAAGTTACGGCCGTCTATACTTATTAAAACTTTATATATTGTTTCCATTTTTTGAGGTTCATTTTCACACGGTCTTTTAATCCTTTCATAAGCAAAATTGCCGCATTTGGAGTGAAGAGCAACCAGAAGCCGTTCAAGAACTGCCCATGCATCCCGAAAAATGCACTGTTTGGTGTGGTTTGTACGCTGGTGGAATCATTGGACCGTATTTTTTCAAAGATGCTGTTAGACGCAACGTTACGGTGAATGGCGATCGCTATCGTTCGATGCTAACAAACTTTTTGTTGCCAAAAATGGAAGAACTGAACTTGGTTGACATGTGGTTTCAACAAGATGGCGCTACATGCCACACAGCTCGCGATTCTATGGCCATTTTGAGGGAAAACTTCGGAGAACAATTCATCTCAAGAAATGGACCGGTAAGTTGGCCACCAAGATCATGCGATTTGACGCCTTTAGACTATTTTTTGTGGGGCTACGTCAAGTCTAAAGTCTACAGAAATAAGCCAGCAACTATTCCAGCTTTGGAAGACAACATTTCCGAAGAAATTCGGGCTATTCCGGCCGAAATGCTCGAAAAAGTTGCCCAAAATTGGACTTTCCGAATGGACCACCTAAGACGCAGCCGCGGTCAACATTTAAATGAAATTATCTTCAAAAAGTAAATGTCATGGACCAATCTAACGTTTCAAATAAAGAACCGATGAGATTTTGCAAATTTTATGCGTTTTTTTTTTTTAAAAAAGTTATCAAGCTCTTAACAAATCACCCTTTATTAACAGCATGTAGAATAAAACTTGTAATTCTGAGGACTACCTCAATTACTTCAAAAGCTATATGTGTTTGTTCTGAAAACTTGATTCTGGAATTGTGTCCAAATAGCTCTATGAAAATAAGCGCTATTTGACCTATTATCTCTATCGAAGTGTGAGAAAAAATGCAAAAAAAAAAAAAAAACCAAAAATATCAGCTATAGTTTTTGGACGAATTATTTTATTATTTATTATTATTTATTTAATCACAATATAAGAACAATAAGAATTATATTCTTTTATAGTTCAACATGGTAGTTTAGGAACACATAGTCATAAGATTTATAGAAAGTATAAATAAATATTATAGTATAGTAAACAAAACAATAGAAATAACAAATAAAACAAAATATAAAGTTACAAAAAAAAAAAAAAGAAGTTAACAAAAAAAAAATATATGTATAATGACCACCATATATTTTAGAATTTAAGAAAAGTACAGTAAAGAGAAGGGGTTGAGAATTTTTTTTTTTTTTTTTTTTTTTTTTTTTTTTTTTTTTTTTTTTTTTTTTTTTTTTGTCCATTTACTAGAGACATACAGTAGAAAAATGGACTCAAAATTTCGTATTTTCGTTTATTGCTAAAGAAAATGCATTTTAGTGCTTACCAATATGGAAAGTATTTATAGCTCATTTACACCGAAAAAAAGTGAACTGTTTTATAGGAAGAATGAACTACCACGCACGAAAATTGAACTAAATTTTACTCCACATTTTGAAATTTCCACAAAGCGTTGTTAAAACCTGGAAATTTTAATGACTTGTTGTACTTTTTAACTGCCGTTCACGAAATTACATCATCTCATAGAAGAAAAAATTAACTAAAAGTAAAGAAGAAAATCATTGGCGCCAAATCATGACCATTTTAACCATACAGTAGTTCATTCTTACTACTTTTGGGAATCGTACGAAAATCTTCTTTTGCTTTAGTTTATATTGAACTTATGTGTACGGTCATTGAACTTTATACTCACGTTTAGTTCATAACATTTTTGAGACATACTTAAAAAAGTAAGATTTCATTAAGCTGTGGAAAATTTCGATAAAAATAATAAAATTTAACTACAAGCAAATAGTTTTTTTTTCAATAAAAATAAGTTAAATTTGGCGTTAGTTTAACTACGGAAATTTTTTTCTGTGTAGATAAAAATCTTTTCTTTCAAATAACACCGAGAAATAAATCGAAACTAAATGGAGAAATAGAATTTGGTGTCGTTTTCGAATGTCCTCCCAGGTGGACATCGGTAGTGAAAGGCTTAAATAACGAACCCTAATTTATTTTGGGGCCGATTTTCATGCTTTAGTTCATTTTTTTTTGGGCTCATATGCAGAATGAAACGCCGCCGCGTTCACACCTCTAATGCTAAGCAAGATTTTGATTCGTATTTGAAGCACAAGGTATATATGTGTTCACCTCAATACTGAGTTTTACTTCATAGCAAACTAGTCTAGGAAATGTGATTTTAAACTTTTTACTTATTTCTTAATTGTTAAAGATTTTGTTTAACCTATTGTTTCAAATGAGAGGATACTTGAGATTTGACCAACACAAATCCATCACCGGTCTTATATTTGTTTGTGTTGATCTAAGTCTTTTTTTTTCATCACCTTGGAATGTTCTACATTTTTGTATCTCGAAACGAATCTCGAGACGTTCCATTATATAAATAAACCGATAAGGTTAAATTAAATTTTCATGTTTTAAACGATGTTCTAATCAGTCTATGCTTAGAATGTCGTAAATTTTGTCTCTTCAATGATAGCTTAATTTTTCAAATGTTTGGTCTTCTAGACGACCCATATGTAGGGGGAAAATGTATCCTAATGACACAAATGCATGAGGGTCTATCCCCACATAGCCATATGTGCATGGTTATTTATTTACCATGCCAACTAATGTTTACCAAAGCCAACGATGCAAAATATTTCCAGAGCAGAATGTCAAAGGACCTACCACAAAGATACGCTGACTTGCCAAATAGAAAAACTCCTCAAGTTGTAGCCCACAACCCAGGAGTTTTACCAACTCTCTACATATTCTACATATCGTATATGTTTATCTAATCAAATGAACTTTTCCTCAAATAGACAACAAAAACTTTCTTTCTTTCGCATTTTATGTATCTTTCTTGTGGATTTTCATCAAAATTTTTTGTTTTTGTGGAATAGGTTGTCTTAGTTACGTTCTTGTTTTGTTGGACTTCGTCGAGTTGACATTGCCACGAGGAAACGTATATTTTTGGAAAGTATGAGAACTCTTGTGGCAATTCACTGATGGTGTTCTAATGTCACATTTCGTTTATATAAAGGGTGATTTGTTAAGAGCTTGATAATTTTTTTTTAAAAAAAACGCATAAAATTTGCAAAATCTCATCGGTTCTTTATTTGAAACGTTAGATTGGTCCATGACATTTACTTTTTGAAGATAATTTCATTTAAATGTTGACCGCGGCTGCGTCTTAGGTGGTCCATTCGGAAAGTCCAATTTTGGGCAACTTTTTCGAGCATTTCGGCCGGAATAGCCCGAATTTCTTCGGAAATGTTGTCTTCCAAAGCTGGAATAGTTGCTGGCTTATTTCTGTAGACTTTAGACTTGACGTAGCCCCACAAAAAATAGTCTAAAGGCGTCAAATCGCATGATCTTGGTGGCCAACTTACCGGTCCATTTCTTGAGATGAATTGTTCTCCGAAGTTTTCCCTCAAAATGGCCATAGAATCGCGAGCTGTGTGGCATGTAGCGCCATCTTGTTGAAACCACATGTCAACCAAGTTCAGTTCTTCCATTTTTGGCAACAAAAAGTTTGTTAGCATCGAACGATAGCGATCGCCATTCACCGTAACGTTGCGTCCAACAGCATCTTTGAAAAAATACGGTCCAATGATTCCACCAGCGTACAAACCACACCAAACAGTGCATTTTTCGGGATGCATGGGCAGTTCTTGAACGGCTTCTGGTTGCTCTTCACTCCAAATGCGGCAATTTTGCTTATTTACGTAGCCATTCAACCAGAAATGAGCCTCATCGCTGAACAAAATTTGTCGATAAAAAAGCGCGAAACACATTTCGAACCGAACACTGATTTTGGTAATAAAATTCAATGATTTGCAAGCGTTGCTCGTTAGTAAGTCTATTCATGATGAAATGTCAAAGCATACTGAGCATCTTTCTCTTTGACACCATGTCTGAAATCCCACGTGATCTGTCAAATACTAATGCATGAAAATCCTAACCTCAAAAGAATCACCCTTTATAAGGGCAAACACTGTCGGTAACATAGCCCACCAACCTAAAGTATGTCACAAGAAATTAGCCCATGTGTCATAATTTATAATGGAATAATTCAATTGTGCTTAGGCAATAGAGCAGAAATGTTCCCTTTGGTTTCGCAGGTTATTTATAGGGACCCAAATTTGGGCACACATTGTTTTGGTGGCAATGTCATTTCATATGAAATATACGTTAGATATAGATCTTTGAGTCGGGCAATGTACATGGGGTTGAGATAAAAACAAAAAGAATCTTAAATATACATCGGTCGAGCGTAGAATAAAATGCCGTTAGAAAAGCTCCTTGTAAGGGATAACACTAACATCTGGACCCATGAAAATAATTTTAACTAAGGATTTAAAATAATCGAAAATCGGTTAATATTAAGTGTATTGTATATTATGGACCATCTCATTTATGGGCTGGGGTAGTATTGAGAATAAAAAAAAAAAGATTTTTCGAAATTTTAAAACGTGACTTTTAAACCTTACGACAACATTTTTGAAGAGTCGACTTTTCTTCCACCCAGAGTTGGAATATGATCATGAAACATATTTGTCGCCAAACATAAACATCCAAGCAAAAAAAAATTGGAAGTGGTTCCACAAACATTGCTTTAAAAGCGCATCCCCTAATCCCCCCATCAATTTTTTCCACTTCCGATGCAGTCCTTTTGGACAAGTCCACAAACATTTCTTTTAAAGCACATCCCGGGATCCTCTTTCCACTTCCGATGCAGTCCTTAGAAAGTACGGAATCAGGCCGTTTCAAGTGAAAATTTAAATTTTAAGTTTTCGTAAAAAATAATAAAAATAAATAAAAAAATCATTCCCGCTGGGATTTGAACCTGTGCCATTTGACTTTTTCATTTCCATGGAAGTTCTTTTGAAAAGGTTTTGCAAATTACGGTAGCTTTTAATTGTTTGTTGATTTTTAATAGGAAAACAAGTATATACGACCGTAAGTTCGGCCAGGCCGAAGCTTATGTACCCTCCATCATGGATTGCGTAGAAACTTCTTCTAAAGCCTGCCATCCACAATCGAATTACTTAAGTTGCGGTAACGCTTGCCGATGGCAAGGTATCTTAAAACCTCTTAACACCGTCTTCTAAATTGTATGTAAATCCATACGTGGTATATTTTAAATCAAAAAAGATCGATCAAATACGTATATAATTCAGTTTGACAAAATTTTCTATAGACATAAAATGTTGACAAAATTTTCTATAGAAATAAAATTTTAACAAAATTTTCTATAGAAATAAAATTTTGACAAAATTTTCTGTAGAAATAAAATTTTAGCAAAATTTTCTATAGAAATAAAATTTTCAATAAAAATAAAATTCTGACAAAATTTTCTATAGAAATAAAGTTTTGATAAAATTTTCTATAGAAATGAAATTTTAACAAAATTTTCTATAGAAATAAAATTTTAACAAAATTTTCTATAGAAATAAAATTTTAAAAAAATTTTCTATAGAAATAAAATTCTGACAAAATTTTCTATAGAAATAAAGTTTTGATAAAATTTTCTATAGAAATGAAATTTTAACAAAATTTTCTATAGAAATAAAATGTTAAGAAAATTTTCTATAGAAATAAAATTTTAACAAAATTTTCTATAGAAATAAAATTTTAACAAAATTTTCTATAGAAATAAAATTTTGACAAAATTTTCTGTAGAAATAAAATTTTAGCAAAATTTTCTATAGAAATGAAATTTTCAAAAAATTTTCTATAGAAATAAAATTTTCAAAAAATTTTCTATAGAAATAAAATTTTCTATAGAAATAAAATTCTGACAAAATTTTCTATAGAAATAAAGTTTTGATAAAATTTTCTATAGAAATGAAATTTTAACAAAATTTTCTATAGAAATAAAATGTTAAGAAAAATTTCTATAGAAATAAAATTTTAACAAAATTTTCTATAGAAATAAAATTTTAACAAAATTTTCTATAGAAATAAAATTTTGACAAAATTTTGTATAGAAATAAAATTTTGACAAAATTTTCTGTAGAAATAAAATTTTAGCAAAATTTTCTATAGAAATGAAATTTTCAAAAAATTTTCTATAGAAATGAAATTTTCAAAAAAATTTCTATAGAAATAAAATTTTCAAAAAATTTTCTATAGAAATAAAATTTTCAAAAAATTTTCTATAGAAATAAAATTCTGACAAAATTTTCTATAGAAATAAAAATTTTTTTTTTTTTGATCTCAGCTTAAAGCCATACATTGACTAAACTACAAGTGTAGCTTAACCAACAGAGGAAAAGTATGCTTGTCAAATTTATTTGGGCAAAGCCCTATAGACTGCAAGATGGTTGGATGTACAGCTGTTTCGGAATTACCACATTCCTCATCAGCATCCTCTGCTTGCAGAAAAACTATCAACCAATTATCAGAATAAATTCGGGTAATTCACTCAACCCAAAGTGAACTACACTTGAACCTTCCGAAAAAGGGTTTGATAGTCGGCTACTGCCTAAACAAATTTACAAGCATATCTCTTTTCCTTTGCCAAACTCAAATCATCGATTTGAATGTAGATGGCTGGGTTTGTTTTTGAGCGTGCTTCCTCTATCTTCATTCGTTTGTTATTGTTGGCTTCTCTTCAATCGCTATTGTTGTTTTTGATCTCAGCTTTGTTTAGGCAGTAGCCGACTATCAAACCCTTTTTCGGAAGGTTCAAGTGTAGTTCACTTTGGGTTGAGTGAATTACCCGAATTTATTCTGATAATTGGTTGATAGTTTTGATGCAAGTAGAGGATGCTGATGAAGAATGTGGTAATTCCGAAACAGCTGTACATCCAACCATCTTGCAGTCTATAGGGCTTTGCCCAAATAAATTTGACAAGCATACTTTTCCTCTGTTGGTTAAGCTACACTTGTAGTTTAGTCAATGTATGGCTTTAAGCTGAGATCAAAAAAAAAAAAAAAAAAACAACAATAACGATTGAAGAGAAGCCAACAATAACAAACAAAACGAATGAAGATAGAGGAAGCACGCTCAAAAACAAACCCAGCCAAATACATACAAATCGATGATTTGAGTTTGGCAAAGGAAAAGAGATATGCTGGCAAATTTGAATGAAGATAGAGGAAGCACGCTCAAAAACAAACCCAGCCAAATACATACAAATCGATGATTTGAGTTTGGCAAAGGAAAAGAGATATGCTGGCAAATTTGTTTAGGCAGTAGCCGACTATCAAACCCTTTTTCGGGAGGTTCAAGTGTAGTTCACGTTGGGTTGAGTGAATTACCCGAATTTATTCTGATAATTGGTTGATAGTTTTGCTGCAAGTAGAGGATGCTGATGAGGAATGTGGTAATTCCGAAACAGCTGTACATCCAACCATCTTGCAGTCTATAGGGCTTTGCCCAAATAAATTTGACAAGCATACTTTTCCTCTGTTGGTTAAGCTACACTTGTAGTTTAGTCAATGTATGGCTTTAAGCTGAGATCAAAAAAAAAAAAACATTAACGATTGAAGAGAAGCCAACAATAACAAACAAAACGAAATAAATTTTCAAAAAATTTTCTATAGAAATAAAATTCTGACAAAATTTTCTATAGAAATAAAATTCTGACAAAATTTTCTATAGAAATAAAGCTTTGATAAAATTTTCTATAGAAATAAAATTTTAACAAAATTTTCTATAGAAATAAAATTTTAACAAAATTTTCTATAGAAATAAAATTTTGACAAAATTTCCTGTAGAAATAAAATTTTGGTTCATAATATAACCATGATTATGAACCGATATGGACCATTTTTTGTGTGATTGCAGATCAGCTATATATAACTATAGACCGATATGGTCCAATTTTGGTATGGTTGTTAGCGGCCATATATTAACACCACGTACCAAATTTGAACCGGATCGGATGAATTTTGCTCCTCCAAGAGGCTCCGGAGGTTAAATCTGGAGAACGGTTTATATGGGGGCTATATATAATTGTGAACCGATGTGGACCAATTTTTGCATGGATGTTAGAGACCATATACTAACACCACATTCCACATTTGAACCGGATCGGATGAAATATGCTTCTCTTTGAGGCTCCGCAAGCCAAATCTGGGGATCGGTTTATATGGGGGCTATATATAATTATGGACCTATGTAGAATGGTGACGGGGATACAAAAGTTTGTCATTCCGTTTGTAACACATCGAAATATCGATTTCCGACTATATAAAGTATATATATTCTTGATCAAGAAGAAATTCTAAGACGATATAACCGTGTCCGTCAGTCTGTCTGTTGTATCCACGCTACAGTCTTCAATAATGAAGCAATCGTGCTGAAATTTTTCACAAACTCTGCTGGCAGGTCACGTTCGAAAATGGGCTATATCGGTCCAGGTTTTGATATAGTCCCTTATAAACCGACCTCCCGATTCGGGGTCTTGGGCTTATAGGAACCGTAGTTTTTAACCAATTTGCCTGAAATTGGAAATCTAGAGGTATTTTAGGACCGTAAGAGGTGAGCTGAAAATGGTGAGTATCGGCACATGTTTTGGTATAGCCCCCATAAATACCGATTTTCCTATTTTATTTCTTGGGCTTCTAGAATCCGTAGTTTTTATCCAATTTGCCTGAAATTTGAAATATAGAGGTATTGTGGGACCACAAATACGTGTGCCGAAAAATGGCATGTATTGGTCCATATTTTGGTATATCCCCCATATAGACCGATCTCCCGATTTTACTTCTTGGGCTTATAGAAACCGTAGTTTTTATCCAATTTGCATGAAATTTGAAATCTAGAATTATTTGATGATCGTAAGGAGGTGAGTATCGGTCTATATAAACCGATCCCCAGATTTGACCTCCGGAGCCCATTGGAAGAGCAAAATTCATTCGATTCGGTTGAAATTTGGTACTTTATGTTAGTATATGGTATCCAACAACCATGCAGGAATTGGTTGATATCAGTCCATAATTATATTAGCCCCCATATAAACCGATCCCCAGATTTGACCTCCGGAGCCCCTTGGAAGAGCAAAATTCATCCGATTCGGTTGAAATTTGGTACGTGGTGGTAGTATATGATATTTAACAACCATGCTAAAAGTGGACCATATCAGTCCATAATTATATATAGCCCCCATATAAACCGATCCCGAAGTTTGTTTGTGGAGCCTCTTGGAGGAGCAAATTTCCTCCGAGTCAGTTGAAATTTGGTACATTGTGCTAGTATATGGCCGTTAACAACCATGCATAACTAGGTCCATATCGGTCTATAGTTATATATAGCCCTCAGATAAATTGATCCGCAATCACACAAAAATTGGTCCATATCAAGTTCATAATTGTATCTAGCCCCCATTTAACGACCCCCATATTTCAATTCTGGCTCTCTACGTACCGTGCAAAAGTCCATATCGATTCGTAATTATTTGTAGACTTACCTATACATACCTTTTTTGTCTAATATATACCACGTATGAACTAACTCACAATTTAGAAAACGATGTTAAGAAGTTTTAAGATACCACAACCCAAGTAATTTGATTGTGGATGACAGTCCTTCCTAGAAGTTTCTACGCAATCCATGGTGAGGGTTCATAAGATTCGGCCTGGCCGAACTTACGGTCGTATAGACTTGCTTATTGTTTAACATATTCCTTTCTGGTATGATACGGATGGAAACAGGGCCCTAAAAATTTGTCCCAGACTGTTTCATGAGTAGTTGACTATGTGGTAGTCCTACTATTTAAGTTGTTTCAGGACGTGTCCTAAAGTGTAAATTTTCCCAGCCAATGACAAACCCATGTTAAAGTGACCGGTCTATTCCATTCGGTCCATACACACCAGGGACAACCGTATACTGGTTGATCCATTTCCCGTAGG
This sequence comes from Haematobia irritans, assembly GCF_050003625.1. Taxonomy (NCBI): domain Eukaryota; kingdom Metazoa; phylum Arthropoda; class Insecta; order Diptera; family Muscidae; genus Haematobia; species Haematobia irritans. The sequence continues at coordinate 102,118,949 of NC_134400.1, read as the reverse complement.
GTACTTACAACACAGTTGCACTAGGTTAGGTTAGGTTAGGTTAAAGTGGCAGCCCGATTAAGATTCAGGCTCACTTAGACTATTCAGTCCATTGTGATACCACATTAACTAAAAGTACCTATTACATATGGGCACTTCTAGTTTTAACCGCTGAACCTTCTTGATTATTTTTCTTTGTTGAACCAACCAGATTGTTCCAAAAACATTAGCAGACTGCTTAAGTTAACGTTTTCCAGATCCGCCAGTAATCTGAAGCTATATGCTCCTAAAAGTTGCTTGCGCTTTACACAAAATGCAGGACACTCACACAAGAGGTGTTTAATTGATTCTTTTTCCTCCGCATCATGACAGCTCATACAATAGTCATTATACTTCGCGCCAATAGTTTTTGCAAAATCTCCTATCAGGCAGCGACCCGTTATAGCAGATATCAGGAGTGATATCTGACGTCTCGAGAACATTAGCATATCTAGTGTGCGGTTTAAGTTGAAATGGGGCCATATTTGCTTGGTGTCGTTACAACCCTTGCAATTCTCCCATCGAACATTTGCCATCATAACAGCCTTCTCACGCAGCATGAGCTTGCAGGTAGCTAGGGGCATACCAACAAATTCTAGTTCCCCTGGAATATGTAAGGTAGTCCCTAGCCTTGCCAACTCATCGGCTTCGCAGTTCCCCGGTATGTTCCTATGGCCAGGCACCCATATTAGGTGAATATTGTACTGCTCAGCCATCTCATTGAGAGATTTGCGGCAATCGATGGCCGTTTTCGAGTTGAGGAACACAGAGTCCAAGGATTTTATTGCAGGTTGACTGTCTGAGTATATATTAATGCCCACATTTTTTGGAACATTACTTCTCAGCCAATTCGCCACCTCTCTTATTGCTAATATTTCAGCCTGAAAAACACTACAGTGATTAGGTAATCTTTTCGCTATTTGAAGTTCCAAATCATTAGAATATACTCCGAAACCCACTTGTCCATCCAATTTGGAGCCATCAGTGTAGAAATCTATATATTCTTTATTCCCCGGGGTCTGTGTGCACCACGCCTCACTGTTGGGGATTAGAGTCTCAAACTTTTTGTCGAAAAGTGGACTCGCCAAAGTGTAATCCACTACGTTAGGCACATCTGACATTGTTTTGAGGACAGAACTGTGACCGTAACCTTTTTCCGACCACAGCGATAGTTCGCGCAACCGCACAGCCGTTGTTGCAGCTGACTGTTTGGCCAAAATGTCTAAAGGCAATAGATGCAGCATGACATTAAGGGAATTTGTTCCTGTCTTGCTGAATGCGCCTGAAATACACAAACACGCCATACGCTGAACTTTATCTAAACCAGTCGGTTTCTGAAGTGCCGGCCACCAGACTACAACACCATATAGCATTATAGGTCTAACCACTGCCGTGTATAGCCAATGCACAATTTTTGGTTTTAGTCCCCACTTTTTTCCTATTGCCTTTTTGCACGAGTACAAAGCTACAGTTGCCTTCCTCGCCCTTTCTTCAATATTAAGCTTAAAGTTCAGCTTCCTGTCCAAAATAACGCCAAGGTATTTTGCACAATCACCAAAGGGAATTTCAATACCCCCTAAGGAAATAGGCCTAACCGTGGGAGTTTTGCGATCTTTGCAGTACATGACTAATTCTGTCTTTGCGGGATTTACCCCAAGACCATTGTCTTTCGCCCATTTTTCAGTCATCCGGAGGGCCCTCTGAAAAATATCTCTGATTGTGGATGGGAATTTTCCCCTGACTGCCAGAGCTACATCATCTGCGTATGCCACCACTTTTATCCTTTCTTTTTCTAGAGTAACCAGAAGGCTATTTATAGCAACATTCCAAAGAAGAGGTGATAGAACTCCTCCTTGGGGAGTGCCTCTGTTCACATACTTTTGTATGTTTGCTTGTCCTAGTGTGGCTGAAATACGTCTCTTCATTAGCAGTTCGTCTAACAGCCTGAGTATACATGGATCAACATTCAGAGTTGTCAGTCCATTTAATATCGAGCTCGGATGGACATTATTGAACGCCCCTTCGATGTCTAGAAACGCCACGATTGTGTATCCTTTGACAGATAGTGAGCTTTCAATAAAGCTGACTAGTTCATGTAGTGCGGTCTCAGTAGACCTGCCCTTCGAGTATGCATGCTGTCGTTTCGAGAACAAACTTGAATCGATGCTAGTTCTAAGATAAATATCTATCATCCTCTCCAGAGTCTTAAGTAGGAATGAGGATAAGCTGATTGGTCGGAAATCCTTCGCCCTCGAGTGAGAGGCTTTTCCCGCCTTAGGTATGAAGACGACTTTTGTTTCCCTCCACTTTCCTGGGATATATGATAAGTTGATACATCCTTTATATATCACCGACAACCAGGGGATAATTTTGTCAGTTACAGCTTGTAACTCCGCCGGAGTAATTCCATCAGGTCCAGGGGATTTGAATGCTCCAAAGCTATTTAGCGCCCATCTTATTCTAGTTTCCGATACAATTTCCTCGACGGGAAACGACCGCTGAGCAACTGTGGCACCGCCAGTACATGGTTCAACCGTCTGATTTCCAGGAAAATGTGTGTCCAATAGTACCTCCAGCGTCTCCTCACTGGACGTTGTCCAATTGCCCTCCGATGTTTTAATGAAACCTGGAGCGGAATTGGTGGATGCTAGAACCTTCCGTAGTCTGGAAGCCTCGGACGTATTCTCAATACTGCTGCAGTAAGCATTCCAAGAGTTATGCTGAGCCTTTCTCAGTTCTCGCTTGTATCCTCTCAGAATCTTCTTGTAAGGGACGCTCAGAAGCTCTGGTGGACTTTGCCTTGTTAAAGAGCTTCCTGCAGGATTTCCTCATATTACTTAATTCCGTAGGCCACCATGGTGGTCGATGTTTCCCCCTTGGCTTTCCTCTAGGGCATGCAGCTTTCAGTGAGATGTTGAAGGCCTTAGTAATCCGCTCCACTGCGTATTCGATATCTTGCACATTTCTCATATTTGTCTCTGGTATTTCCGGTATCATCATATTGAACGATTCCCTATACCTATTCCAGTCAGCTTTCCTTGCATTTGGCGGAAATATGGTCTTGGTGGTATGAACATCAAATTTGAAACTGATGTAGCGATGATCTGAGAAGCTGTGTTCACTTAAAACATGCCACTCAGATATCATTTCATTCAGTTCTTGCGAGGCCAAGGTGATGTCCAAAACCTCTTGCCTGTTTTTAGTGACAAAGGTTGGGACATCTCCCTTGTTGCAAACTACCAGATTAGTACGCAAAATAAACTCTATTAGCGACTCTCCCCTTGCATTAGTATCACTACTTCCCCATATACTATGATGTGCATTCGCATCGCATCCCATAATGAGTTTCGTCTTTGTTTTCCGTGACTCCTCCACTAAGGTCTTAACGGCATATGGAGGCATCTCCCTGTCATGTCCCATGTAGACCGAAGATACCCAATATTTGCATTTGGCTATTTCTAAACTGGCAACGACAGTGTCTGTATTGCACATTGAAGGAAGCAGAAACAAGTTGAGCTCGTTTTTAGCAATTATACAGGCTCGATTTACATCATTACCACTATACTGCAATAGTTTAAACCCCGGAGTACTTAATTCACATATTTTGTTTTTATAAACATATGGCTCTTGAATAAGAACTATATCTATGTCCCCTTTCATCAGGAGAACTTTTAAGGCAGCACATGCAGCCTTACAATGATGAAGATTTATCTGGAGGATCCGTAGGACCATCGAGATTTTCAACAACCGTCACATCAGCCGCTTCAATCGAGTCATCAAGAATGTCCTCTTCAGAGATATCGGTGACTCTCGCAATAACCATAGGTTCAACTTTGGTGAGTTCTGAGGCAGTAGAAGCCTCCTCACGCATACGGTATCTATCCATGTCTTCAAATGTCTTGGTATCCCCCTCGACTTCGCAAGAGGATCCGCTTACTTCTGATTCAGACAAAGGCTTGTCCATTTCTGAATCCTTTAGCTGATCGTTTTTATACACCTTCATTTGGATATAATGAAAGCCATAACACACACGGCCCTGGGACTTTGCTAGATGTGGCAAAGACTGAGCGTTCAATATAAACACTGCATGCCGTCTTGGCCCATCCACTTCATCCAAACGGCCAACCTTCCAATCAGCTGTTGGAAGATCTGGATTGCATTGTTTCAGTCTATTTAAAATAGATTCAGGGTCAGGAGGGTTTGCAGGTATCCACGCATGTGCTCTTGGTCTAGCCGGTATGTCTTTCTTCTCGACTAACTCTAGAGCAGCTCCTTCCCAAACTTCACCAATTAGTATCAGAGCAGCTTTAAAACATTCTATAGACCTCTGGTCCTCAAATGCGACTAGCTTAAATCGTCCTTGATGCCAACCAGCCTCTTGGTGTCGAGGATCTGGGCCGGGAAACTTTTCCAGCACCTGTGAGTAGACGCCAGACAAAGCATTCTCAATTTCCCCCCATTTTTGCTTTGGAACCATACCGTCCAATGCTCCTTTATTAATGATAGCCATCACAAGGCTGTCTTTAGCAACTGAGGCAAACGATCGTTGATCCCTTTTGGAGGATGGCAGCTCATCCGGTGATCGTTCCCTTTTTCCAGCCTCAAGAATTCCTTGAGCCCATTTTAAGGAATCGCTTTGTTTAGCCGACAACGTGCTTGGTTCGACTGATCCTAATTTCTTTAGGATAAACAAAGCATTTCTGCGTTCTTTGAATCTCTTTCGTGAGGGATTACCTCCTTTTGATGCCGTTACCTTGGAAAAGGTCCGACTTGTCAAATTGTCGCCACCTGTCGACCCGTCTACAGGTCGACTAATTGGGCCTAACTCTTGGTCATTGCCCAAATCTATAACTCCGGTCGATACTCGTCCACTGGGCCCTGAAGTTAGCAACCCTGTGGATGTCTTTGAATTTCTCTGCATGGTGGCCTAATATCCCACCACACTTGAAATTCGTAGTAGGTACTTATTACGATGATTTTATCCGCTATTAAAAAACACGTCCGTTCCGTTCGACGGTTGAAATGCACTAAGTAAATGAAGAGATTTTAGTCAAACGACATTCCACTTACACGCAAAGAAAAAAAACGTTTGGAAAACGTGTACCGAAAACGTTTTTCTTTTGTTAGAGTTTTTTGAATTGCTTCGAAAATTTTAAACTTTTATCACCAAAAAAATTCGTTTGTTACAACATTTTTATTTTTTCAATAAAAAAAGTTATTTTTGAAACAACAACGCAGTCCATTTCGTTTATATCAAACACTGTTCTTTTCTGACTTTTAGTCTTTAATAAGACACATTTTACAGTTCAAAATTTAATATACTACAATGTAATAATGAACATTTTTTCGAAATCTTCTGAACATATCTGGAATATATGTAAAAAAAACTTTGGTCGAAGCAGGGATCGAACCCACGACCCTTGGCATGCAAGTCGGACGTAGCAACCACTGCTCCACGGTGCCAAACTAAATGTTTGTTTCTGTTAAATAAACTTTGTTTATTCGGTTCGTGGGCGCCGCAAGCTATGCTATATAAATATAACTTATATGGATATTTATCTATTGATGACCATAACAGGTACATAGCTCAGTGGTTAGTGTGTTGGCTTACAAAGTGCATGGTCCGCGGTTCGATTCTCCGTCCAGGCGAAAGGTAAACAAATTTTAAAAATTTATAAAATCGTATAATTTCTTCTACATTGTTGGTATTGCAGGTAAAGGTGTTAAGAACTAAAAAACCTCGTGGATGTGAGAAAGATGTGAGGGAAAATACAATAGAAAGAAAACAATGTTTTTTTTTGAGTTTGTCTTTATGAATCCTGGAAAAGAATAAACGTTTATCACAAAAAGTATATACTTTTCTTCCAAATACACTTCCTTACAGCGAAAAGCAAATGAGAAACGAACTTTGTTTTGCGTGTAGTTGTAAGGCATTCCACATAGTTGTTATGAACGCAAATAAACCCGAATTTATTAGAACCGTGGCGACATTGTCTCATATCTTTTTTTTTTAATTTGCTTGTAAAGACAATGTTGTTTGTCTAAAATGCCGCTGCTCAGAAAAGAAAATTTTTCTTTTAGAAAACTTATAGTCAGATATCTACAATCAGCCAACGAGTATTTTCATCACAAAAGGAGCACCTTAACAGCATTCAATTTTCCTGTCAATGTTCTATAAAATGTTAATTTTATAACAATGAATTTTTTTTTTAATTATTTTTTTTTTAATAACCGGTTTTGAGGAAAATAAGGAAAATAAAAAACCGAAAACCGGTTTTTAAAAAAAGGGATTTTCGGGTAAACCGAAAACCGTCTTTTCAAAAAAACCGGTTACTTGGACACCCTAGAAAAGATGATGCACAGTGCGCGTGAAAAAATTTTTAAATTTATGAAGAATAATTCTCGTATGTCAATTTCGTAAGAAATTAACATAAAAGAAACAAATTAAATCATCTCACCCGGCCAGATCTCGCTAAAGACTATGGAAATGTATGGAAACATATAGTCAGTATAGGCAGGCTTGCGAGATGGGTATCTGTCATTTTCTTTTCAGTAACTTAATAATGTCAATTCACTTAGGTTAAAGAGGCAGCCCGATTAAGATTCAGGCTCACTTAGACTATTCAGTCCATTGTGATATCACGTCAATTCACTTAATCTTCCTGTCCAATAAGCTCGAATAAATATTGTAATCATTTCTAATTAATTTTTTAATCAAGTATTTTTTATACCCAATTAAAACTGTAATTGATACTATAATTTTTTTGATTGGAAACATTTCAATAAAAAAAATCATTGGATCTATTAATTTCGTGATTCAATCAAAACAAAAATTTTTTGTGTGTACTCAGGAAAATATATTTAGTTTTGTTTTTTTTTTCTTAAAACTTCAAATTTTTCCAATCAGTTAGGGTACATTTTCATATGGTCTTTTAAATCCAAGAAGAAAACAAGTAAGGAAAGTCTAAAGACAGGCGGGGCCGACTATATTATATCCTGCATCACTTTGTAGATCTAAATTATCGATACCATATCACATCCGTTGGGAGCTATATATAAAGGTTTGTCCCAAATACATACATTTAAATATCACTCGATCTGGACAGAATTTGATAGACTTCTACAAAATCTATAGACTCAAAATTTAAGTCGGCTAATGCACTAGGGTGGAACACAATGTTTGTAAAAAACAAGTAAGGAAAGTCTAAAGTCGGGTGGGGCCGACTATATTATACCCTGCACCACTTTGTAGATCTAAATTTTCGATACCATATCACATCCGTCAAATGTGTTGGGGCTATATATAAAGGTTTGTCCCAACTACATACATTTAAATATCACTCGATCTGGACAGAATTTGATAGACTTCTACAAAATCTATAGACTCAAAATTTAAGTCGGCTAATGCACTAGGGTGGAACACAATGTTAGTAAAAAAATATGGGAAACATTTAAATCTGGAGCAATTTTAAGAAAACTTCGCAAAAGTTTATTTATGATTTATCGCTCGATATATATGCATTAGAAGTTTAGGAAAATTAGAGTCATTTTTACAACTTTTCGACTAAGCAGTGGCGATTTTACAAGGAAAATGTTGGTATTTTGACCATTTTTGTCGAAATCAGAAAAACATATATATGGGAGCTATATCTAAATCTGAACCGATTTCAACCAAATTTGGCATGCATAGCTACACTGCTAATTCTACTCCCTGTGTAAAATTTCAACTAAATCGGAGTTAAAAATTGGCCTCTACGGTCATATGAGTGTAAATCGGGCGAAAGCTATATATGGGAGATATATCTAAATCTGAACCGATTTCAACCAAATTTGGCACGCATAGCTACAATGCTAATTATACTCCCTGTGCAAAATTTCAACTAAATCGGAGCAAAAAATTGGCCTCTGTGATCATATGAGTGTAAATCGGGCGAAAGCTATATATGGGAGCTATATCTAAATCTGAACCGATTTCAACCAAATTTGGCACGCATAGCTACAATGCTAATTATACTCCCTGTGCAAAATTTCAACTAAATCGGAGCAAAAAATTGGCCTCTGTGGTCATTTGAGTGTAAATCGGGCGAAAGCTATATATGGGAGCTATATCTAAATCTGAACCGATTTCAACCAAATTTGACACGCATAGCTACAATGCTAATTCGACTCCCAGTGCAAAATTTCAACTAAATCGGAGTTAAAAATTGGCCTATGTGGTCATATGAGTGTAAATCGGGCGAAAGCTATATATGGGAGCTATATCTAAATCTGAACCGATTTGGCTGATATTTTGCAAGTTTTTCGAGACTTATAAAATATTCGAATATATGGAATTTGAGGAAGATCGGTTGATATATACGCCAATTATGACAAGATCGGTTAAAAATATATATGGCAGCTATATCTAAATCTGCACCGATTTTTTCCAAAGTCAATAGGGATCGTCTTTGAGCCGAAACAGGACCCTATACCAAATTTTAGGACAATCGGACTAAAACTGCGAGCTGTACTTTGCACACAAAAATACATCAACAGACAGACAGACGGACAGACAGACAATACAACTTTTCGACTAAGCAGTGGCGATTTTTCAAGGAAAATGTTGGTATTTTGACCATGTTTGTTGAAATCAGAAAAACATATATATGGGAGCTATATCTAAATCTGAACCGATTTCTTCCAAAATCAATAGGTTTCTATTCTGAGCCAATACACATATTTGTGCCAAATTTGAAGTCGATTGACTAAAACTGCGACCTAGACTTTGATTACAAAAATGTGTTCACGGACAGACGGACATGGCTATATCGACTGAGGAGCCCACCCTGAGCATTTTTGCCAAAGACACCATGTGTCTATCTCGTCTCCTTCTGGGTGTTGCAAACATATGCACTAACTTATAATACCCTGTTCCACAATGTGGCGCAGGGTATAATGAGCTTTAATTTTATTTTGAGGTCGATTTTCATACATTAGATACATTTTGTTTGGGGTTCATTTTCATGGGGCACATATTCATTGTGAAGCGTGGCTCTACCTTTGTGGCCATGTTTCATTAGGATTTCAGGGATAATTTTTCTGACGCCCATGTTCATTCGCAAGTTTCTTATTAGTTATGGGGTATTTTATTCAATCTGGATATAACTGAATATAATACTATTGTATATTTAAATAAATAAAATAAAATAAAAAACTTACCTATTCTTGCATGTGTATTCTCCATGAATAGGGTCAGCAATAAGAGGACCATACGCAGGACACTGCTACAGCTGTTCATGTGAATGAAAAAAGCCATTCTGGTTTTAATGTTGACCTAAGAATGTAACCAAAAACAAAATCTGTACAGATTGGTGGGTTGGCGATGTTGATCCTTTTGAGTTTCTCAACTTTTAGTCAAGGTTATTTTTGTAAGGATTTCGTGTTCTTCACATATACAAAGGAGGCTGAAGAGAAATCCCGTAGACAATATTCATTAAATAAAAATGGAGATTTTTATTTCTTGTTATTATTGCCGAATGATAAATGTTTTTGTACATACAAAACGTATACACATTAAGTGCCACTCCTACGACGAGACAAACTGGGGATCCTTTATATGTAGGTATATATGAGTATGTGTGTGTGTGTGTGGGTATATTTCTTTACTGTATGAATTCAGTGCTTTTATTTTGGATTTTTAAGGATTATTTGAGTTTTATTTGGTTTGTATGCCTTGCTTGAATTGGTCCTGTGTTAAGGACGTTTATTTTTGTTGTTTGTACACTTTAACTTGGCCTGTGTGTTTGTTTAACAAAGTTTTAAATTCAACGTTTTACAATTTTTTATCGTTTCAACTTTACGTGTTGTGCATTTGTATTATTTTGACGCTATTTTTCATCGTGTTTTAAGTTGGTGCCGGTAGCGTAACATTGTCCGTCACCTGAAAGTCTTTCGTTGCAGGATTCTTGCTTAACCATACGTATATTTTTTGTAAGGTGTTGGTATATTGTATGTCAGCTATATAGTATGCTTACTAGGGTCCTTAATAAATGTAATGAACACACACACATACACAACTGCCAACATTCTCTCTCTCTCTCTCCTCTTATCAACTAGGTGGTTTACTTAAAATACGTCCATTAGGATAGACTTTGTTACCCAGACACATGCGATTTTTCTAGTCTTTACTTAGTTTCCTTTTTGAGGATACCGTGTGTTGGTTGGTGTTTGCTATTATTGCCGGTTTGTAGATATCAATGCAATCGTTTGCACAATTCTTGGCTAAATATGTATGTATGGACACTTTTGTTTTGTATTTACTTGAAGTTCTTATTTTTGGTTTGTTGTTGTATGCCCGAAAGAATGTTTGTGGAAATTTGTTACATTTTTTACTTAATGCCGCGCATTGGTCTAGTTTTATTGTTGTCGTTTTTGTTTTTTTCTTTTACTTTTTGTATAACATTAAACACTTAGTTGTCTCCAGTAGGGTGCATTTGATATACAAAAGACATTAAAATAAATTTCTTATTTGTATTTGAAGCCATCAGGAGTCACACTCGCATATTTTTGTATGGATGTGTGTGTGTGTGTGTTTGTGTCTATTAATGTGTATGGGACTTATGGCTAAGTCCTTAACGAAAATCTCACTTTATGGCTTATTCTGATCCTTTAGTCCTTTCCGTTGCTAATACCTAAATATGTAGCCAGGTATATCAACACACATATGAACAAGGACATATATACATATATGTATATCCATATACATAAGCACAAAATCTTAACTTATTGCCACATGATTTCTGTTGCGTTTTTTTTTTGATATTTTCGTGTTACTGTTTTTATTTTCTTTTACACCCGATTCTTGCAGTCTGGCAAAAGGGCCAGAAAATTCCGTATAAATTGTTTTTGCCACGTGAAGTTGGGGGCAAGGGAGCTGGGATGAGGCTTAAAGGTGGATCAGTGGAAAAGTTGGTAACTTTTCTTATTATTTTTATATTTGGCGAACCAATTCGCTTACTTGCTCACCCACACCAAGGCAAAATCTCCGTATCTGCACAACTGTTGTTAAATCTCACATATGTGTGGGGAAAGTTTTAGCTTCATTGTTTCGTTATTTTTTCTTCCGTTGTTGCCAAGTTTTTTTTTATTTTTTTCTCATTTATTTGTTTGTTTCTTTTCTCCTACTATTATTTTGGTTTTTTTGTTCGTTTTTATATACCACTTTCTATTGTTATTTTATTCCATTTAGTGTGTTGTAGCTGTTATCCATATCCCTTTCTTAAGGCAAAGAGGCCTCTTATATTCTCCCTTGATGTTAATGTCGATGTCCTGTACAATGAAAAAGTTTCATATTGTAGTCATTCCATGACAAATTGAATTGAAGGATAATACAAAAATTTCGCAATACAAGAGAACCTTTGAAATCAGAAGACTTTCGTTTGAAATAACTTTACAATAAACTACTGATTTTGTGGCATTTGGCAAAACTGAAATCCGGTGATAAATATGTGTCGGTGGGTGTTGTATCCAAACTTGCATTGGTATCATTTAAATTTTTAGTAATTAGAGGAACCATTGAACCAAATTTTTAAGACAATCAATTGAGAGCTTTATTTGAAAGAGCTATTAGTCTCGCCAACTCATTAGCGATCATCCTTATCTTAAAACAAGTAAGTAAAGTAGAAAGTCGGGCGGGGCCGACTATATCATACCCTAAACCACGCTTACTGAATTAGTAATCATAAGCATTTGTGGGATAACATTGATATAGGTCTGGGAGATAAAACGAAGTTGCATATTAAAGAAAATTAAGGGGTACATGTTTATGTGTGCTTTGTCTCAATCTGACTATAGCTCATAGTCAGTGTTGCCAGGGAAAATGTTCGGTTTACCCTACAAGGACAAAAAAAAGTTCCCTACTTTCCCATACATTCCCAAACAATTTTCCCTACAATATTTTTCGTTAAATTTAAAAAAATTTTTACAAATCAAAAATGGTTCTAAGTACTTTATTATCTTGAAACATGAAAATGCAACGTATATAACCTAGAACATAATTTTTTTTACCAACACGGTTGCCACAGTTGGTCTACCAAAAATAGTATTTTTTTAATCTCTATAGAAATAAAATTGTGGAAAAAGTTTCTATAAACAATTTTTTTTAAGAATTTTATATAGAAATAACATTTTAATAATAAATTCTATAGAAATAAAATTTTGAGCAAAAATTCCATAGAAATAAAATTTTTGAGAAAATTTTTTAGAGAAATAAAATTTTGAAAAAAATTTCCATAGAAATACAATTTTGACATAATTTTCTATAGAAATAAAATGTTGACAAAATTTTCTACAGGAATAAAGTTTTGACATAAATTTCTATAGAAATATTTGTTTGGTAGATTTGTGGTAATCTTTAAATTTTGTTAGAATTTTTTTGGCACGAGTGGTAACTGTTGTTACCACACATTGTTAAAGATCAAGCCTTGCCAGCTTCTAATTTCCTCCTCTAGAGCCACCATAATGTAAAAATTATTACAAATTGTGTTGGGTGAAAATGTCCCTACTATGTGCCCCTATGTCCCTAAGAGACGCTAAATATTAGAAACAACCTACATATAGGGAATTTCCCCTATTTCTAGCAACATTGGCTGTAGTTGATATTGCACCTACGGAGTTAGTATGTCACTAATATTGAGCCCATTATTAAAATAAAAAGAGAAAATCGCTCAATTAGTGTGGGGGATAAATACAAATTTGTAAAAATCGAGCAATATTCTTATGTAAGAGCTACAAGTACGTATAAATACGATCGGCCAGTACATCAAAATTTGAAATTTGAGTAACATTGGTTAATAAATAAGAGTACTATGGCCAAATGTGGGAAAATCGACCGATGCATATATATGGAAGCTATATGTACATCTGAACCAATTTGCATAATATTTTGCGGTTATGATTAATACCACAAAAGGTTACCTTGTGCACGATTTGAGTAAGATCAGTTAAGAAATGAGGCCTGTATGGTCAAGCATGAGGTTATTAGTGGCGAATTTTTCAAAATCGGGCGATACATATATATGGGAGCTATAACTAAATCTGAATCGATTTCGATGAAATTTTGCACATATGGTTAGTACTACAGAGGACTGGATCTAGCCAACTTTGAGAAAAATCGGTTAATAAATAAGGCTTCTATGGCCACATTTGGGAAAATCGGGCTGTACATATATATGGGAGCTATATCTAAATCTGAACCGATTTCGATGATTTTTTGCACATATAGTAAGCTATAGAAGACTACATTTAGCCAAATTTGAGTAAGATCGGTTGATAAATAAGGGTTTTATGGCCAAATTTAGAAAAATCGGGCGATACATATATATGAGAGCTATATCTAAATCTGAACCGATTTGGATGAAATTTTGCAGACTTGAAGGGCGATGAAAATGATTACCTTTTGCCAAATTTGGTGATGTTCCGTTTGAAAAAAGCGCAACGTGACCCCATTTGTCGAAATCGGGCGATACATATATATGGGAGCTATATCTAAATTTGATCCGATTTCTTCCTTGTGCCCAAAAAACTCCCCGTACCAAATTTCATCAAAATCGGTTAATAATTGTGAACGGAATCCTGTGAACAACAAATACATGGACAGACGGACGGACGGACACCAAGCGATAGATCGACACAGAAAAAATGTAAGTGGTAAAACTGATGCTAAAATTAACTAATAATTAGTGCAAAAATTTCTTTTGGTTTAGTTTACTTTTAAGATTGTGTAAGAAACAAAATTTCCCATAGAAATAAAGTTTTGCACAAAATTTTCTGTAGAAAAAATTTTGACAACATTTTCTATACAAATAAATTTTTGACAAAATTTTATATAGAAATAAAATTTTCACAAAATTTTGTGAAAATTTTTTTATAAAGGGTGATTCTTTTGAGGTTAGGATTTTCATGCATTAGTATTTGACAGATCACGTGGGATTTCAGATATGGTGTCAAAGAGAAAGATGCTCAGTATGCTTTGACATTTCATCATGAATAGACTTACTAACGAGCCACAACGTCGAATTTTCAGTGAATGGGCCCTAGAAAAGTTGGCAGAAAATCCGCTTTTTTATCGACAAATTTTGTTCAGCGATGAGGCTCATTTCTGGTTGAATGGCTACGTAAATAAGCAAAATTGCCGCATTTGGAGTGAAGAGCAACCAGAAGCCGTTCAAGAACTGCCCATGCATCCCGAAAAATGCACTGTTTGGTGTGGTTTGTACGCTGGTGGAATCATTGGACCGTATTTTTTCAAAGATGCTGTTGGACGCAACGTTACGGTGAATGGCGATCGCTATCGTTCGATGCTAACAAACTTTTTGTTGCCAAAAATGGAAGAACTGAACTTGGTTGACATGTGGTTTCAACAAGATGGCGCTACATGCCACACAGCTCGCGATTCTATGGCCATTTTGAGGGAAAACTTCGGAGAACAATTCATCTCAAGAAATGGACCGGTAAGTTGGCCACCAAGATCATGCGATTTGACGCCTTTAGACTATTTTTTGTGGGGCTACGTCAAGTCTAAAGTCTACAGAAATAAGCCAGCAACTATTCCAGCTTTGGAAGACAACATTTCCGAAGAAATTCGGGCTATTCCGGTCGAAATGCTCGAAAAAGTTGCCCAAAATTGGACTTTCCGAATGGACCACCTAAGACGCAGCCGCGGTCAACATTTAAATGAAATTATCTTCAAAAAGTAAATGTCATGGACCAATCTAACGTTTCAAATAAAGAACCGATGAGATTTTGCAAATTTTATGCGTTTTTTTTTTAAAAAAAGTTATCAAGCTCTTAACAAATCACCCTTTAGAAATAAAATTTTTACGAAATTTGCTATAGAAATAAAAATTTGACCTAAAAATTTGCTATAGAAATAACATTTTGAGAAAACTTTCCATAAATTTTCTATAGAAATAAAATTTTGACAAAATTTTCTATAGAAATAAAATTTTGACAAAATTTTCTATAGAAATAAAATTTTCTACAAAATTTTCTAAAGAAATACAATTTTTACAACATTTTATTTCTATAAAAATACAATTTTGACAAAATTTTATTTCTATAGAAATGCAAGTTTGACAAAATTTTTTTAGAAATAAAATTTTGACAAAATTTTCTATAGCAATAAAATTTTATAAAAAAATTTCTATAGAAATAAAATTTTGAAAAAAATTTTCTATAGAAATAAAATTTTGACAAAATTTTCTATAGAATTAAAAATTTGACAAAATTTTCTATAGAATCAAAAATTTGACAAAATTTTTTATAGAAATAAAATTTTGACAAAATTTTCTATAGAATTAAAAATTTGACAAAATTTTCTATAGAATTAAAAATTTTGACAAAATTTTCTATAGAATCAAAAATTTGACAAACTTTTTTATGGAAATAAAATCGTGACAAAATTTTCTATTGCAAAAAAATTGAAAACATTTTCTATTGTACATTGTGAGTATGTTCTCTCAAGCTAAAATTGTTAAAACAAAAATAATCTGACACATTTACAATTCAAGGGATATTTATACACTTTCATTTATTCGAAGAATTTTTTTAACTAACCACGAACATATGATTGAAAACTTCAAAAAAGGGTTTTAATACCCTCCACCATAGGATGGGGGTATATTAACTTTGTCATTCCGTTTGCAACACATCGAAATATTGCTCTAAGACCCCATAAAGTATATATATTCTGGGTCGTGGTGAAATTCTGAGTCGATCTAAGCATGTCCGTCCGTCCGTCCGTCTGTTGAAATCACGCTAACTTCCGAACGAAACAAGCTATCGACTTGAAACTTGGCACAAGTAGTTATTATTGATGTAGGTCAGATGGTATTGCAAATGGGCCATATCGGTCCACTTTTACGTATAGCCCTCATATAAACGAACCCCCAAATTTGGCTTGCAATTGCTCTAAGAGAAGAAAATTTCATCCGATGCGGCTGAAATTTGGTACATGGTGTTGGTATATGGTCTCTAACAACCATGCAAAAATTGGTCCACATCGGTATATAATTATATATAGCCCCCATATAAACCGATCCCCCGATTTGGCTTTCGGAGCCTCTAAGAGAAGCAAATTTCACACGATCCGGCTGAAATTTGGTACATTGTGTTAATATATGGCCTCAAACACCCATGTAAAAATTGGTCGAAATCGGTCCATAATTATATATAGCCCCCATATAAATCGATCCCCAGATTTGACCTCCGGTGCCTTGTGGAGAAGCAAAATTCATCCGATCTGGTTGAAATTTTGTACGTGGTGGTTATATGATATTTAACAACCATGCCAAAAGTGGTCCATATCAGTCCATAATCATATATAGCCCCCATATAAACCGATCCCGAGATTTGGTTTTGGAGCCTTTTCGAGGAGTAAATTTTCTCCGAGTCAGTTGAAGTTTGGTACATTGTGCTAGGATATGGCCGTTAACAACCATGCCTAACTAGGTCCATATCGGTCTAAAGTTATATATAGCCCTCAGATAAATCGATCCCCAATCTCACAAAAATTGTTCCATATCAAGTTCATAATTGTATATAGGCCCCATATAAGCGACCCCCATATTTCAATTCTGGCTCCCTACGTACCGTGCAAAAGTCCATATCGATTCGTAATTATTTGTAGACTTATATACCTTTTTGTCTAATATATACCACGTGTGGACTAACTCACAATTTAGAAAACGATTTAAGATACCACAATCCAAGTAATTCGATTGTTTATAACAGCCTTTCGTAAAAGTTTCTACGCAATCCATGGTGGAGGGTACATAAGATTCGGCCTGGCCGAACTTACGGCCGTTTATACTTGTTTTTAAATTTGGTTGATTTGTGGTAAAATGTTGGTAGATTATTTGGCAACCGTGGCTTGAATGACAAAGTTAGTATACAACCCCATTCTATGATAGATAGTATAAAAAACATTTTGAAGCTTTTCATTAAAAACGGGCTGCCACCTAACCTAATCTATGTAATATGTTGAATATTCTGATTGATTGTATTTCAGTGAGTGTATATAAACAAATTATATGATAATGTAAAAATTTTAGGAAACTGGAACAATGGTACCTGTCCTGCGATAGGTCCGTTAGTGGCAATCTGCACCAATTTCCCGTAGAGTGCATGCAGAGAAAGTCCAAATGTGTGGAGAGTTTCAGGAAAATGGCTCCATTACTCTAACCTGTACCATAACAGACAGACAGATGGATAAAGGGTGATACGGTCAAAATTTGGTCAAGGAAAAACGCGTGTAAATCGGTGAAGTCGTTTATTTAAAAAATCAAATTAAATTTCTTTCTCAAGTTCAATTAGTATAAAATTCAGGAAAAATATTCAGTTAGGCTTTCGCTTTTCCAAATCCGAATTGCCGGGCCTCACGCTTGACACCTGCCATCAGATTTTGTACAGCCACCTTGTCCACCTTCTTCGCCGCAGAAAGCCAGTTTGCCTTGAACTGCTGCTCGTCCTTAGCAGTTTTTTTTTGGTCTTCTTTAGGTTCCGCTTGACAATAGCCCAGTATTTCTCAATTGGGCGGAGCTCTGGCGTGTTGGGAGGGTTCTTGTCCTTGGGAACCACCTGCACGTTGTTGGCGGCGTACCACTCCATGGCCTTTTTACCGTAATGGCAAGATGCCAAATCCAGCCAAAACAGTACGGTGTTTCTTCAGGAAAGGGCGCAGACGTTTATTCCAACACTCTTTCACTTAAATTTCTTGGTTGACGGTCCCGGAAGCTATGAAAATGCTGCTTTTCGAGCCACAGGTACAGATGGCTTGCCAAACCAGATATTTCTTTACGAACTTTGACAGTTTTATGTGCTTGAAAATATCTGCTACCTTTCCCCTTCCTTTTGCCGTATAAAACTCCTGTCCCGGAAGCTGCTTGTAGTCGGCTTTGGCGTAGGTTTCGTCGTCCATTACCACGCAGTCAAACTTCGTCAGCATCGTCGTGTACAGCCTCCGGGATCGCGCTTTGGCTGTCGTATTTTGTTTATCACCGCGATTTGGAGTCACTACCTTCTTGTAAGTCGATAGTCCGGCTCGTTTTTTGGCTCAATGCACGGTTGTAGACGATACACCCAGCTTATTTGCGGCATCTCGGATAGAGAGGTTAGGGTTTCGCTTGAAACTACCGGCAACTCTCTTTGTCGTCTCAGCGGCTTCCGGTTTTCGATTTCCCCCCGATCCAGACTTCCTGGCTGTCGACAAACGTTCCCCAAACACTTTAATTACATTTGTAACGGTTGATTTGGCAACTTTTAGCGATTTTGCCAGCTTTGCGTGCGAATAGCTCGGATTTTTACGATGCGCGAGCAAAATTTTGATACGCTGTTCTTCTTGCTTGGACGGCATTTTGACAACTGAAGAGTGAATTCCAAAATCAAAATAGAAGCAACATTCTACGCACACACACCTTCAAAATGAGGGGTGTTCAGGTTTTTTAAATGCAAAATTGAAAGAAATACGTCAAGTTTATATTGACCAAATTTTGACCGTATCACCCTTTATACCGTGTAATTTTACCCTAATTTATATCATCATCGCAAAAGGATATTGTTTGTTCGGTGATATAGAAAATTATGGGGATCAAAATCACTTTTTTAGAATTTTTGTTTTTCAGTTCAATTTGCCATGGAATGACCCGTTTTATGCTTTTGACATTATACCGTACAGTATATTATAAGTTAGTTTCTTTGAAGTTTTTCCATTTTGACGTTGATGGTTTCTAGATGTTTTGCTCTCGTTTCCATGTAACTTTGTCTTTGGTTGTTAGAATTAATTTAATATTTACCAATATTTCTGTGTAATATTAATGTATTTCTTCCTTAACACCTCTGCTGAATGCCATGGATGGAATGGACATTTCTTGTGTAGTGTGGGGACATAAAAAGCGTCTGTATTTGTTTGACTTCTTTCTGCTTTCAATTCGGTTAGTATGGTTCGTTGTCATTAATATTTCATTAGTTGAATCCTGAAAGTGAACATATACAAAATAAAGTTAATCATTTGTTGTGTTGTTGTTGTTGCTGCTGTAATAAGTCTTGAAAAAGTTTTCTTCAGAGAATCACAGAGTATTGGCCAAAATGTTAATAATTGAAATCAATAATATTTAATAAATTATAAGATAGTGATTTCAAATATAAGCAATGAAAATTAACGATATTTCTTGACAAACTTGGTTTTTGTAAACATCCAAATATATTTTCAGGGTAAATTGTTAAAACTAATTGAAGAAATCTGGAAGGACTGTCACAGTATTTAGGCCATACTGTGAAAGTCTTTCCTGCTTTCTTCAGATGTTTAACATAAAACAAAAATAGATCAAGACATAAACTTCGAAATATTAATATTTTTAAGAGTACACTCAACCCACCAGGAAATATTGCATGAACATTTGACATTCAAAACAAGTAAGGAAAGTCTAAAGTCGGGCGGGGCCGACTATATTATACCCTGCACCACTTTGTAGATCTAAACTTTCGATACCATATCACATCCGTCAAATGTGTTGGGGGCTATATATAAAGGTTTGTCCCAAATACATACATTTAAATATCACTCGATCTGGACAGAATTTGATAGATTCCTACAAAATCTATAGACTCAAAATTTATGTCGGCTAATGCACTAGGGTGGAACACAATGTTAGCAAAAAATATGGGAAACGTTTAAATCTGAAGCAATTTTAAGGAAACTTCGACAAAGTTTATTTATGATTTATCGCTCGATATATATGCATTAGAAATTTAGGAAAATGAGAGTCATTTTTACAACTTTTCGACTAAGCAGTGGCGATTTTACAAGGAAAATGTTGGTATTTTGACCATTTTTGTCGAAATCAGAAAAACATATATATGGGAGCTATATCTAAATCTGAACCGATTTCAACCAAATTTGGCACGCATAGCAACAATGTTAATTCTACTCCCTGTGCAAAATTTCAACTAAATCGGAGTTAAAAATTGGCCTCTGTGGTCATATGAGTGTAAATCGGGCGAAAGCTATATATGGGAGATATATCTAAATCTGAACCGATTTCAACCACATTTTGCACGTATAGCTACAATGCTAATTCTTGTCCCTGTGCAAAATTTCAACTAAATCGGAGTTAAAAATTGGCCTCTGTGGTCATATGAGTGTAAATCGGGCGAAAGCTATATATTGGACCTATATCTAAATCTGAACCGATTTCAACCAAATTTGGCACACATAGCTACAATGCTAATTCTACTCCCTGTGCAAAATTTCAACTAAATCGGAGCAAAAAATTGGCCTCTGTGGTCATATGAGTGTACATCGGGCGAAAGCTATATATGGGAGCTATATCTAAATCTGAACCGATTTCAACCAAATTTGGCACGCATAGCTACAATGATAATTCTACTCCCTGTGCAAAATTTCAACCAAATTGGGGTAAAACTATGGCTTCTGGGACCGTATTAGTCCATATCGGGCGAAATATATATATATATATATATATATATATATATATATATATATATATATATATATATATATATATATATATATATATATATATATATATATATATATATATATATATATATATATATATATATATATATATATATATATATATATATATATATATATATATATATATATATATATATATATATATATATATATATATATATGTATATATATATATATGTATATATATATATATATATATATATATACATATATATATATATATATATATATGGGAGCTATATCTAAATCTGAACCGATTTCTTCCAAAATCAATAGGGATCTATTCTGAGCCAAAACACATACTTGTGCCAAATTTGAAGTCGATTGGACTAAAACTGCGACCTAGACTTTGATTACAAAAATGTGTTCACGGACAGACGGACATGGCTATATCGACTCAGGATCCCACCCTGAGCATTTTTGCCAAAGACACCATGTGTCTATCTCGTCTCCTTCTGCACTAACTTATAATACCCTGTTCCACAGTGTGGAGCAGGGTATAAAAATTGGTCGCGTTGGATCTCAGACAATTTGTCAATCGCTTAAAAAGAAAAAGGAATAAAAGAAATGCTACCAAAATACGATCGCGGTGCTTCGAATCACGTATATGACATCGCTACGATGATCCATCCATGATCCATCGTCGATTTATGAGTATAAATACGAAAGTAAACAGCAGTCGTCTGTTGAGGCAAATCTAACAAAAGTTTCTCGCGCAAGTAGCACTTCCAAGCTAATGATCGTCTTTTTTTCGGAAAATCTGGACCAGAGAATGAAGCCGACCCATTTTTGTCGGCTGCGGCTGACACTAAATATTTGCCTCCGGCGGCGGCGGCTTGACGGCTAAGCCGATAAAAAATTATCTATTCGGCGGCGCAAAATTATCTATTATAAAATCAATTTGAACTTTTCCAAATTGTAATAAGATTAGTTGTACAACCAATCATACAATCAAATTTACATTTCATTCAAATTTTTTGAGCTAAATTTTTGTAAAACTATTATAGCAACATGATACTAATTCAATGAAGGTGGAAAGTTCAAAATTTTGGCAAAAACTATAACAAATGTTATTAAATTTTTCTGATATAAATCAATATTTTAGATTAATTGGCGGCTAAATTTGAGTCGAGATGAGTCGACATATTCGGCGGCGGCGTCGACTGCTAAAAACGGGTCGGCGACGGCTAAAATCGGCGGCGCGACTCGGCGGCTTCATTCTCTGATCTGGACATGTCGTAATTGTATCACTAGAACATAGTAGAGTGGTATACAGTTGTCTTCCAAGAAATCGAGAAAACCAACCGCACTCATAGAAAAAGTCATGAACTGCGTGCACATTTCAAAACGATCTGTTCATGAATGTGAACCAACACTAATGCGGTGTCAAACGCACTGAAAGAAAAGCATACTCGGTTCCAAAGATTTTGTCTTTACTTTAAAAAATTTGATATTGATTCCGAGCCAAAGAAGCGGAGAATACAAGTAAGGATACTTTTAAGACACAATTCTCTTTTAAATTTAGGTTTTGTGTACTTGCTTCTAGGAAGAAAATTTTAATTTTTCGCTTTTTCAGCTTTTTTTCTTCATATGCTATCAAAGTCCTTTAAAAACGAGTTAACGGCAACTTTATTTTCCAAATTAGGACTCGACTGCTATTCTTTAGGTTAGGTTAGGTTATGTGGCAGCCCGATGTATCAGGCTCACTTAGACTATTCAGTCCATTGTGATACCACAGTGGTGAACTTCTCTCTTATCACTGAGTGCTGCCCGATTCCATGTTAAGCTCAATGACAAGGGACCTCCTTTTTATAGCCGAGTCCGAACGGCGTTACACATTGCAGTGAAGCCACTTAGAGAAGCTTTGTAACCCTCAGAAATGTCACCAGCATTACTGAGGTGGGATAATCCACCGCTGAAAAACTTTTTGGTGTTCGGTCGTAGCAGGAATCGAACCCACGACCTTGTGTATGCAAGGCGGGCATGCTAACCATTGCACCACGGTGGCTCCCGCTAGTCTTTAAAATAAAGTTTTGAAAAACATGTCCTATATTTGAACGATTTTTTGCTTTGTAGACAAGATGCAAAAAGACAACAAATTTAAAGACAATTTCATTAAATTTAAAGAATTTTTCTGAATTGTTAAAGTCAAGTTGACCTTAGCCTATAAATTTTTTCTTTCATGTTAAGATACCCATTTTTAAGTCAAATCACTTAATTATAAGGACAATACGACTTCATTGAAAAGTTTATCGACTTTTGGACAAGGAAAATAACTTCATTTTAGAGAAATGCGTCTTCTATGCTAAAGACATGAAATCTTTGACATCACGACAATATTTTTTTCAGTGCAGAGAACAGACGGTGTCAATCTGACAACGGTAAAATGACATCATGCGTTGATGTCAGAGCTCATGATCTGAAAACTTTATGGTTACGAATTTATAAAAAATCCGCTACCGTGACTAGAACCAAACGTGTTAAAAGTCGCCTTAGCACATTGCAATACCGAAGGATTTGCCACAAGAACGTCTAACGAATATCTTCAGACTTTTCATGACCAAGGAAAAATTAAATCGTGAACGCTTATGGACATTTTAATTTTTCACGAACGTTTCTGTTTCATTTTGTTACCACCCGTTCACGATTTTGGAACGTACTTTTTATTCCCTCCACCATAGGATGGGGTTATATTAACTTTGTCATTCCGTTTGCAACACATCAAAATATTGCTCCAAGACCCCATAAAGTATATATATTCTGGGTCGTGATGAAATTCAGAGTCGATCTAGCCACCACGTCCGTCCGACTGTTGAAATCACTCTAACTTCCGAACGAGAGAAGCTATCGACTTGAAACTTGGCATAAGTTGTTGTTATTGATGTAGGTCGGATGGTATTGCAAATGGGCCATATCGGTCCACTTTTACGTATAGCCCCCATATAAAGGGACCCTCAGATTTGGCTTGCGAGGCCTCTAAGAGAAGCAAATTTCATGCGATCCGCCTAAAATTTGGTACATGGAGTTAGTATATGGTCTCTAACAACCGTGCCAAAGTTGGTCCACATCGGTCCATAATTATATATAGCCCCCATATAAACCGATCCCCCGATTTGGCTTGCGGGGCTTCTAAGAGAAGCAAATTTCATCCGATCCGGCTGAAATTTGGTACATGGTGTTAGTATATGGTCTATAACAACTATGCAAAAATTAGTCCATATCGGTCTATAATTATATATAGCCCGCATATAAACCGATCCCCAGATTTGACCTCCGGTGCCTTTTGGAGAAGCAAAATTCATCCGATCTGCTTGAAATTTGGTACGTGGTGATCGTATATGATATTTAACAACCATGCCAAAAGTGGTCCATATCAGTCCATAATCATAGAAACCGATCCCGAGATTTGGTTTTGGAGCCTCTTGGAGGAGCAAATTTCATCCGAGTGACTTGAAATTTGGTACATTGTGCTAGTATATGGTCGTTAACAACCATGCGTAACTAGGTCCATATCGGTCTATAGTTATATATATCCCTCATATAAATCGATTTCCAATCACACAAAAATTGGTCCATATCAAGTTCATAATTGTATATAGCCCCCATATAAGCGAGAGCTCTCTACGTATCGTGCAAAAAGTCCGTATCGATTCGTAATTATTTGTAGATTTAACTATACATAACTTTTTTGTCTAATATATACCACGTATGGACAAACTCACAATTTAGAAAACGATGTTAAGAAGTTTTAAGATACCACAACCCAAGTAAATCGATTGTGGATGACAGTCTGTCGTAGAAGTTTCTACGCAATCCATGGTGGAGGGTACATAAAATTCGGCCTGGCCGAACTTACGGCCGTATATACTTGTTCAAAAATTACGTTTGATTGAAATTGATTCGTGGCCAACATTCTCATCCGATTGAATGAAAATAACTTAAAGCATTTTACGTCAAATGATATCAAAAAATCACCATATTCGACATGAAGAAAATCATTGGCAATTGGCAGAATACATTTCCAAAATCCAATAATTTCAAAATGTTATGTTAATGTATAGTAACCAAAATAGTAATTTTCTGCAAATTTTCCCATTGTTTCAATCATCTTCACATTCATTTTCATTCATGCTTATTTCCTGTTCATTATATTTATGCTAATTAAATTGAATAAGTGATGATTTTGAATGAATTTAAAGTATTCTCAAATTGGCCTTGTTAATTTCTCAACTATGGGCTTTCCACTGCAAACCATACCCAATAGTCAGTTGTAGATGAAATAAAAGATAACAATAGAATTAAATTAATTTCGACATAAGAATATTTGCGGTTCAACGAGTTTGAATACAAATACCTTCCCTATTACGTTTCAATTTCTTTTGTAAGCAAATTGGAGGGTATTAGAAGGAATTAACCCTGATAAATTATGGTAAGATGTCAAAAGCCATTTGTTATCAAAGCTGATGTTTTCAATTATTTCAACAACAGGCTTTCTTTCAACAACAATACAACAAAACAAAAACAATTAATGTCGTTTTGATGAAGCAATTAAGTCAGAAAAACAATGGAAATTGATTATTCTTGCCTCTGTTCAACTATCAAAATGAATTAATCATAAATACTTAACAGATGGACTAAATGTATTTAGAATCAATTAATTTTATTTTTAGTCAAAAGACAGGTAGGATGACAAGAAGATGCAAATGTGATAAGAACTCTGACAAAATATATATAGTCTCATTATGTTCCCTTATTTAACAAGAAACCAAAATTGTTTGATGGTTAATATTTTCCTCCCAGCTATTGTTGCGACATCGGCTCAGCCGATTTATTAGTGTTATCAGATTCCATTTTTAGTTCAAAGACAAAGGACCTGAATTTTAAGGCAGAGTCCGAATTTTATAGCAAAATAATTTACTATTCTTCCAAACAAATTTTTATCGCGAAAAGAAATTTTTACTTATTTTTATACCCTCCACCATAGGATGGGGGGTATATTAACTTTGTCATTCCGTTTGTAACACATCGAAATATTGATCTAAGGCCCCATAAAGTATATATAAACGGACCCTAAAAGTTGGCTTGCGAGGCCTCTCAGAGAAGCAAATTTCATCCGATCCGGCTGAAATTTGGTACATGGTGTTAGTATATGGTCTCTAACAACCATGCAAAAATTGGTCTATATCGGTCCATAATTATATATAGCCCCCTTATAAACCGATCACCAGATTTGACCTCCGGAGCCTCTAAGAGAAGCAAATTTTATCCGATCCGGCTGAAATTTGGTACATGGTGTAAGTATATGGTCTCTAACAACCATGCAAAAATTGGTCCACATCGGTCCATAATTATATATAGCCCGCATATAAACCGATCACCAGATTTGGCTTGCAGAGCCTCTAAGAGAAAAAAATTCATCCGATCCGGCTGAAATTTGGTACATGGTGTTAGTATATGGTCTCTAACAACCATGCAAAATTTGGTCCACATCGGTCCATAATTATATATAGCCCCCATATAAACCGATCCCCCGATTTGACCTCCGGAGCCTCTTGGAAGACCAAAATTCATATGATTCAGTTGAAATTTGATAAGTGATGTTAGTATATGTCCTCAAACACCCATGCAAAAATTGGTCGAAATAGGTCCATAATTATATGTAGGCCCCATATAAACCGATCCCCAGATTTGACCTGCGGAGCATCTTGGAAGAGCAAAATTCTTCCCATTCGGTTGAAATTTGGTACGTGATATTAGTATATGGTATCCAACAACCATGCAGGAATTGGTTCCTATCAGTCCATAATTATATATAGCTCCCATATAAACCGATCGCCAAATTTGACCTCCGGTGCCTTTTGGAGAAGCAAAATTCATCCGATCTGGTTGAAATTTTGTACGTGGTGGTAGTATATGATATTTAACAACCATGCCAAAAGTGGTCCATATCAGTCCATAATCATTTATAGCCCCAAAATAAACCAATCCCGAGATTTGGTTTTGGAGCCTCTTGGAGGAGCAAATTTCATCCGAGTGAGTTGAAATTTGTGGATGACAGTCTTTCGTAGAAGTTTCTACGCCATCCATGGTGGAGGGTACATAAGATTCGGCCTGGCCGAACTTACGGCCGTATATACTTGTTTATTTTTATTTGGATAATATGTCAGGCTGGTACAACAAGAATTTATTCTTATAAATGACAAACTTCTGAACTTTTTAATATCATTATAAAGTGTGTATTGTCATTTATTATTGTTGTACCAGCCTGACATATTATTCTAATAAAAACAAGTAAGGAAAGTCTAAAGTCGGGCGGGGCCGACTATATTATACCCTGCACCACTTTGTTGATCTAAATTTTCGATACCATATCACATCCGTCAAATGACCCAAATACATACATATAAATATCCTCGATCTGGACAGAATTTTGTAGATTTCTACAAAATCTATAGACTCAAAATATAAGTTGTCTAATGCACTAGGGTGGAATACAATTTTAGTAAAAAAATATGGGAAACATTTAAATCTGAAGCAATTTTAAGGAAACTTCGCAAAAGTTTATTTATGATTTATCAATCGATATATATATATGTATTAGAAGTTTAGGAAAATTAGAGTAATTTTTACAACTTTTCGACTAAGCAGTGGCGATTTAACAAGGAAAATGTTGGTATTTTTACCATTTTTGTCGAAATCAGAAAAACATATATATGGGAGCTATATCTAAATCTGAACCGATGTCAACCAAATTTGGCACGCATAGCTACAATGCTAATTCTACTCCCTGTGCAAAATTTCACCTAAATCGGAGTTAAAAATTGGCCTCTGTGGTCATATGATTGTAAATCGGGCGAAAGCTATATATGGGAGATATATCCAAATCTGAACCGATTTCAACCAAATTTGGCACACATGACTATACTACCAATTGTACTCCTTGTGCAAAATTTCGAGCTAATCGGGATAAAACTTTGGCTTCTGGGTCCATATAAGTGTATATCGGGCGAAAGATATATATGGGAGCTATATCTAAGTCTGAACCGATTTCAATCAAATTTGGTACACATGACTATATTACAAATTGTACTCCTAGTGCAAAATTTCAACCAAATTGGGCCAAAACTCTGGCTTCTGGGGCCATATAAGTCCACATCGGGCGAAAAATATATATGGGAGCTATATCTAAATCTGAACCGATTTCAATCACATTTGGCACACATGACTATATTACTAATTGTACTCCTAGTGCAAAATTTCAACCAAATTGGGCCAAAACTCTGGCTTCTGGGGCCATATAAGTCCACATCGGGCGAAAAATATATATGGGAGCTATATCTAAATCTGAACCGATTTCAATAAAATTTGGCACACATGACTATACTACCAATTGTACTCCTTGTGCAAAATTTCAAGCTAATCGGGATAAAACTCTGGCTTCTAGGAACATATTAGTCCATATCGGGAGCTATATCTAAATTTGAATCGATTTCAACCAAATTTGGCGCGCATAGCTACAATGCTAAATCTACTTTCTGTGCAAAATTTCTACCAAATTGGGCCAAAACTCTGGCTTTTAGGACCATATTAGTCCATATCGGGCGAAAGATATATATGGGAGCTATATCTAAATCTGAACCGATTTCAATCAAATTTTCCACACTTGACTATACTACTAATTTTACTCCTAGTGCAAAATTTCAACCAAATTCGGCCAAAAATCTGGCTTCTGGGGCCATATAAGTCCATATCGGGCGAAAGATATATATGGGAGCTATATCTAAATCTGAACCGATTTCAATCAAATCTTGCACACTTGACTATACGACTAAGTGTTATGGTTGTACAAAATTTCAAGCAAATCGGTATAAAACTCTGGCTGCTGGGTCCATATTAGTGCATATCGGGCGAAAGATATATATGGGAGCTATATCTAACTCTGAACCGATTTCATCCAAAATCAATAGTGTTATATTCTGACCCAAATTAGGAACATGTGCCAAATTTGAAGGCGATTGAACTTAAATTGCGACCTAGACTTTGATCACAAAAATGTGTTCACAGACAGACGGACATGGTTTTATCGACTCAGGGACCCACCCTGAGCATTATTGCCAAAGACACCATGTGTCTATCTCGTCTCCTTCTGGGTGTTACAAACATAAACTTGGACTCGGCTATAAATAGCAGGTCCGTTGTCTTTGAACTAAAAATGGAATCTGATAACACCAATGAATCACCGGAGCCGATACATTTGTAATTTTCCGAGAACGTAGGGGTGATCATGTGGCAGAAATAGGAAACCTCAGTTTTTGATATCTCATCGGGGAGGGTAACATGTCCGATTTTTTTAAAAAGTTTTCCGATTTGCTTGAAATGTTGGGGGTAGTGTCTACACTGATAAAAAAAGCTTGGATGGTTTCAAAGATTTTGTGTTTATACCATGATTTTGGTATTGATTCCGAGCCAAAGAAGCAGAGAATTGAAGTAAGGATAAATTTAAGACATAATTCTCTTTATACCCTTCACCACTACTGTGGTACAGGGTATAATTTAAATATAATTTTTGCGTCCTTGAAACTAGGAAACAAATTTAAATTCATTCGTTTGTGCTGTTTTCATACTCACCACCATGGAATGGTGACGGGGTATAATAAGATTATTCCGTTTGTAACACATCGAAATATCGATTTCCGACTATATAAAGTATATATATATATTCTTGATCAGGGAGAAATTCTAAGACGATATAGCCATGTCCGTCTGTCTGTCTGTTGTAATTACGCTACAGTCTTAAATAATGAAGCAATCGTGCTGAAATTTTGCACAAACTCGTCTTTCGTCTGCAGGCAGATCAAGTTCGAAGATGGGTTATATTGGTCCAGGTTTTTATATAGTCCCCATATAAACTGATATCCCGATTTGGGGTCTTGGGCTTATAAAAAACTTATAAAAATGTTTATCCAATTCGCCTGAAATTGAAAATCTAGAGGTATTTTAGAACCATAAAGACGTGTGTCAAAAATTGTGAGTATGCATGGCTTCTGCGTCAATTTTGCACCACTTCCGGATCCAAAAAGAACATTTTCATTACTTTTTAGGAGACGCTTTTTTGCTGGATAAGTTCGGACAGGCCGAACCTTATGTACCCTCCACCATGGATTTCGTAGAAATTTCTACTAAAGACTGTGAATGACAGAGTCAGTGTGGTAATACATACCGATGGCAAGGTATCTTAAAACTTCTTAACATCGTATTGTAAATTGTAAGTTAGTCTACACGTGATATATATTAGACAAAAAAGCTGACTAAATACGTATATAATTTAGTTCTTGATCGGTATATATCGGTCTATGGGGTCTTGGAGCTATATTTTGAAACAAGCTATTGACTTTGAAACTGACACTTGTAGTTGTTATTGATGTAGGTCGGATAGTATAATGGACCACGTACGTATGCTATAGCCCCCATATCGGGCAATATCGGACCACGTTTACGTATAGCCCCCATATAAAACGACCCACAGATTTGACTTGCGGAGACTCTAGGAGGAGCTAATTTCATCCGATCCGTTTGAACTTTGGTATGTGGTGTTAGCATATAGTCTCCAACATTCGTGTTCAAATTGGTCCATAATTATATATACCCCCATCCAGATTCGAGTACGCAAAAATTAAATTTTAAAGACAATTCTGTCTTAAAGGTATCCTTATTTGAATTATTCGCTTCTTTGGCTCGGAATCAATGCCAAAATCATTAGTGTAAAGACAAAATCTTTGGAACCGGGCATGCTTGTTTTTCAATGTAGTACTTTGTTAGATATAAGACCAATATTTCGATGTGTTACAAATGGAATGACAATGTCATTCTGTAGTTTTCCTGACTTTCTATATTCGTTATCTATTGTACTTAATTGAAACCATGTCTTGCAACACATTAATATCTCTTGAATCCCTTTCCCATGTTTCATGTATGAACTATGAATTTGACACAATTCTAAAAACTGAAAGTTTAATCCAACATTCCGCATAATTGAGTTTTGCTTTTTGTTATTGCTTTAAAAATTGATTTCGACAAATTTAACAATTTCAATTATAAAAGAAATGCAATAACTAAGAGAAAAATTTATTCGTTCTCGAGTATATTGAAAATTCGTAGTATGCGCATATACGATATGAAGGTCTAGATGGTAGTTGCTTATGGTGACTACTGCCATTGGTTGTATTTTTACCGAAAGTCCTTGGTACCGGGGTATATGGCAGTTTGTTGATTAAATTCCATTTATTTCCATTTAAATGTAATTTATTATTGTTTTGGTTTCTATTTAGTTTCATTGTTGCACAATCATCAAATGGCGAAAAAGGAAGAAAACAAGAATTGTTTTTGTTTTTTTGTCCAGGTGTTTCGGTGACCAGCAATACATACACAAGCAAATATTTATTTTGACATTTCTCTGTGTTTTATTGTCGCATAAGTAAACATTTTGCCATTGTCGTTGGTCATGTCGTTCGGCGAAGTGTTGCCAGTATTTTTTCAAATTCAAAAATGCCCTATACATTTTTGAAAAAGTACATATTGACATTTAAATTCATTAAATAGTCGATAATTTCAATATAGATATTGGTTGGTAAGTGGCTTTAGTGGACCAATAATCATATATCCATTCAATTTTAAACTTGAAAAAATATATCTTTAATTATTTAAAAATTAAAAAAAAAAAAACAATTTTATTCAATGTAACTCTGATGATTTTTCGTCATTTTGACGATTTTTGATGGTAAATTTGACTAGTGACGATTTGACGACGATTTAAAGTAACGTAGTTATGAGTTGACTCAAGTGTTTTCTTTTCACGTTTTTATGACGATATGTTGATGTTTCAATGTAACTTAGTTATAAGTTGACGATTTTTCATAGTAATGTAAACAAGCATTTTTATACCCTCTACAATTCCGTTTGTAACACATCGAAATATTTGTCTAAGACCCCATAAAGTATATATATTTTGGGTCGTGGTGAAATTCTGAGTCGATCTAAGCATGTCCGTCAGTCTGTCCGGCTGTCCGGCCGTCTTTGGAAATCACGCTAACTTTCGAACGAAACAACCTATCGATTTGAAACTTGGCACTAGTATTTGTTATTGATGTAGAATGGTATTGCAAATGGGCCATACCGGACCAAGTTCACCTATAGCACCCACACTCAAAAAAAAAAGTTTACTTGGATCAAAAGATTTTGACCTTTCTTTACGGATTTTGGTATTGATTCTGAAAGATGCGGCTTCTTTAGACATTTTTTAGAGACCTCCCTGGCTTTAAATCTAGGATCGATCAAATTAAAATTGGATACAGATCTCATTCATCGAATTTTTATTCTCTGTTTGCGATATATTAATAAAGGTATTCATGTACAAACAAATTCCAGTTTCAAAATCCAAATTATACCAAGTACTTCAAAGTAAAAACTGTTTTCTTAATGCAAAAAAAAACTTTAAACCAAAGATGCAAATCCTTAAAATAAGTCTTACCCTATATTTGAAGCATTTTTATCTTAAATTTAAAAATTCAATATGTCAGTTGAGTTAAAGACGATTTCTTTAAATTAAAAATGTATATCCACAACTTCAACAGAGGGACGCAAAATTTCAAGATTTGTGTCCTAAATTTAATGAAAAAAAAAATTTTGAAGCAAGGATTATAAACTTTCTTTTAATTAAAATGTCATTATTTTAAAGAATTTTGTCCTTAACATTGCGTAAATTTCGAGTCCTAAAATTTAAGTTGCATAATCTTCCATATTAGGTCAATATTTATCACAATGGACTGAATAGTCTAAGTGAGCCTGAATCTTAATCGGCCTGCCACTTTAACCTAACCTTTAGGTCAATATTTTTTTCAGTGCATATAAACCGACCCCCAGATTTGACTTGCAGAGACTCTCGGAGGAGCTAATTTCATCCGATCCGGTTGAAATTTGGTACATGGTGTTAGTATATGACCTCTAACACTCATTGGTCCATATCGGTTCATAATTATGTATAGCCCCATATAAACCGATCTCCAGATTTGGCTTGCGGATACTCTATGAGGAGCAAATTTCATCCCATCCGGTTGAAATTTGGTATGTGGTGTTAGCATATAGTCTCTAACATTCGTGCTAAAATTGGTCCACATAGGTCAATAATTATATATAGCCCCCATATAAACTGATCCCCAGATTTGACCTCAGGAGCCTCTTGGAGGAGCAACTTTCTTCCGATTCGGTTAAAATTTTATAAGTTGTGTTAGTAAATGGTCTCTAACAACCATGAAAACATTGGTCCATATCGGTCATTATTTATATATAGCCCCCATATAAACCGATCTCCAGATTGGTCCTCCGGAGCCTTCTGGAGGAGCAAAATACATCCGATCCGGTTGAAATTTGGTACGTGATGTTACTATGTGGTCTCTCACAAACACGCAAGAATTGGTCCACATCGGTCCATAATTATATATAGTCCCCATATAAACCGTTCCCCAGATTTGATAACCGGAGCCTCTTGAAAGAGCAAAATTCATCCGATCCGGTTGAAATTTGGAACGTGGTGTTAGTATATGGCCGCTAATAACCATGCCAAAATTGGTCGATATCGGTCTATAGTTATATATAGCCGATCACCAATCACACTCGAGCCAAAAATATTCTAACAAAATTCTATTTCTTTAGAAAATTTTGTCAAAATTTTATTTCTACAGAAAATTTTGTCAAAATCTTAGTTCTGTAGAAAATTTTGTCAAAATTTTATTTCTATACAACATTTTGTCAAAATTTTATTTCTATAGTAAATTTTGTCCAAATTTTTTTTCTATAGAAAATTTTTTCCAAATTTTACTTCTTAGATGTTGTCAAAATTTTATTTCTATAGAAACTTTTGTCAAACTTAATTATATACGTATTCAATCGGCCTTTTTATACCCTCCACCATAGGTATATTAACTTTGTCATTCCCTTTGTAACACATCGAAATATTGCTCTAAGACCCCATAAAGTATATAAAGTATATATATATATATATATATATATATATATATATATATATATATATATATATATATATATATATATATATATATATATATATATATATATATATATATATATATATATATATATATATATATATATATATATATATATATATATATATATATATATATATATATATATATATATATATATATATTCTGGGTCGTGGTGAAATTCTTAGTCGATCTGAGCATGTCCGTCTGTTGAAATCACGCTAACTTCCGAACGAAACAAGCTATCGACTTGAAACTTGGCACCAGTAGTTGTTATCTATGTCGGTCAGATGGTTTTGCAAATGGACCATATCGGTCCACTTTTACGTATAGCCCCCATATAAACGGACCCCCAAATTTGGCTTGCGAGGCCTCTAAGAGAAGCAAATTTCATCCGATCCGGTTTAAATTTGGTACATGGTGTTAGTATATGGTATATAGCAACCATTCAAAATTGGTTCACATCGGTCCATAATTATATATAGCCCCCATATAAATCGATCCCCCGATTTGGATTGCGGAGCCTCTAAGAGAAGCAAATTTCATCCGATTCGGCTGAAATTTGGTACATGGTGTTAGTACATGGTCTCTAACAACCACGCAAAAATTGGTCCACATTGGTTCATAATTATATATAGCCCCCATATAAACCGATCCCCCGATTTGGCTTGCAGAGCCTCTAAGAGCATCAATTTTCATCCAATCCGGCTGAAATTTGGTACATGGTGTATATGGTCTCTAATAACCATGCAAAAATTGGTCCACATCGGTCCATAATTATATATAGCCCCCATATAAACCGATCCCCCGATTTGGCTTGCGGAGCCTCTAAAAGAAGCAAATTTCATCCGATCCGGCTGAAATTTGGTACATGGTGTATATGGTCTCTAATAACCATGCAAAAATTGGTCCACATCGGTCCATAATTATATATAGTCCCCATATAAACCGATCCCCCGATTTGGCTGGCGGAGCCTCTAAGAGAAGCAAATTTCATCCGATCCGGCTGAAATTTGGTACATGGTATTGGTATATAATCTCTAATGGCCATGCAAAAATTGGTTCCCATCGGTCCATAATTATATATAGCCCCCATATAAACCGATCACCAGATTTGACCTCCGGAGCCTCTTGGAAGAGCAAAATTCATTTGATTCAGTTGAAATTTGGTACGTGGCGTTAATATATGGCCTCAAACACCCATGCAAAAATTGGTTGATATCGGTCCTTAATTATATATAGGCCCCATATAAACCGATCCCCAGATTTGACGTCCGAAGCACCTTGGAAGAGCAAAATTCTTCCCATTGGGTTGAAATTTGGTACGTGATGTTAGTATAGGGTATCGAACAACCATGCAGGAATTGGTTCCTATCAGTCCATAATAATATATAGCTCCCATATAAACCGATCCCCAGATTTGACCTCCGGTGCCTTTTGGAGAAGCAAAATTCATCCGTTTTAACAACCATGTGAGTTGAAATTTGTGGATGACAGTCTTTCGTAGAAGTTTCTACGCAATCCATGGTGGAGGGTACATAAGATTCGGCCTGGCCGAACTTACGGCCGTATATACTTGTTTAGTTTAATATATACCACGTATGGACTACCTTGCAATTTAGAAGACGGTGTTAGGAAGTTTTAAGATACCTTGCCAACGGCAAGTGTTAGCGCAATCCAAGTAATTCGATTGTGGATGACAGTCTTCAGTAGAAGTTTCTACGCAATCCAAGGTGGAGGGTACATAAGCTTCGGCCTGGCCGAACTTACGGCCGTATATACTTGTTTGTGCCTAATATATACCCCATATGGACTAACTTGCAATTTAAAAGACGATTTTAAGGAGTTTTAAGATACCTTGCCATCGGCAATCCATGGTTGAGGGTACATAAGATTTGGCCTGGCCGAACTTACGGCCGTATATACTTGTTTAATCTCAATACCATGATAATTTACCACATTCGTCCCCAATGTAGAAATAATTTTCAAAGAAATTTGTTTGAAACTACAATTTTACTAACTATTCTTTAGTC
This sequence comes from Haematobia irritans, assembly GCF_050003625.1. NCBI lineage: Eukaryota > Metazoa > Arthropoda > Insecta > Diptera > Muscidae > Haematobia > Haematobia irritans. Next base: position 102,083,301 of record NC_134400.1, on the reverse strand, counting down.
CAAAAACAATTTTACTAACTATTCTTGAGTCCAAAAACAATTTAAAGCAAAATAATACTGACGGCCATTTTCATGTAGCTCCGTTAGGCTTTAACTGCCAGTTAACAGAAAGTAAATTCCAAATATCTTCTCTTTAACTGAAACATGTTAGCATGCCCGCCTTGCATACACAAGGTCGTGGGTTCGATTCCTGCTACGACCGAACACCAAAAAGTTTTTCAGCGGTGGATTATCCCACCTCAGTAATGCTGGTGACATTTCTGAGGGTTTCAAAGCTTCTCTAAGTGGTTTCACTGCAATGTGGAACGCCGGTCGGACTCGGCTATAAAAAGGAGGTCCCTTGTCATTGAGCTTAACATGGAATCGGGCAGCACTCAGTGATAAGAGAGAAGTTCACCAATGTGCACTGAAAAAAAAGCATGCCCGGTTCCAAAGATTTTGTCTTTACTTTAAAAAATTTGGTATTGATTCCGAGCCAAAGAAGCGGAGAATACAAGTAAGGATACTTTTAAGACACAATTCTCTTTCAAATTTGGGTTTTGTGTACTTGCTTCTAGGAAGCAAATTTTAATTTTTCGCTTTCTCAGCTTATTTTCTTCATATGCTATCACAGTCCTTTAAAAACGAGTTAAGGACAACTTTATTTTCCAAATTAAGACTCGAAATCCAATAGAAATTATGCTATGTTTCAAGCAAAAAACATCTTTAAAATAAAGTTCTGAAAAACATGTCCTAAATTTGAATGATTTTTTGCTTTATAGTCAAGACGCAAAAAGGCAACAAATTTAAAGACAAATTCATTAAATTTAAAGAATTTTTCTGAATTATTAAAGTCAAGTTGACCTTAGCCCAAACATTTTTTCTTTCATGTTATGATACCCGTTTTTAAGTCAAATCACTTAATTATACGGACATTACGACTTCATTGAAAAGATTATCGACTTGTGGACAAAGAAAAAAAACTTTATATTAGAGAAATGCGTCTTCTATGCTAAGCAAAATTTGTATTCGTATTTTAAAGACATGAAATCTTTGACCTCACGACAATATTTTTTTCAGTGTGGTATCACAATGGACTGAATAGTCCAAGTGAGCCTGATACATCGGGCTGCCACCTAACCTAACCTAATCTAAGGAGTTAAATATAGAGATCAGTCTATATGGGTGCTAAGCCAAAGACATGCCAAACCAAATTCAGCACACCTAATTGTGGTTCTGAAAAACCTACAGAATCTAAACCCCAAATCGGAGGGCGGGTTTCTAAGGGGGATATATCAAAATGTCTACCGATGCATAATATATTCGGAACACCTACTTATGGCCCTAAAAACCTCTAGAGTTCATATTTCAGGCAAATCGGATGGAAAATACAATTTCTAGAAGCTCAAGAAGTAAAATGGGAAGATCGGTCTATATGAGAGCTATAGCAAAACGCGGACCGATAGGGACCATTTTCGGCAAAACTATTTGTGGTTCTAAAATACTTCTAAATTTCAAATTTCAGGCAAATCGGAATGAAAGTACGGTTCCTAGAAACCAAAGAATTAAAATTGGGAGATCGGTCTATATTAGAGGTATAGGAAAACACGGACCGATATGCCCCATTTTCACCACAACTATTTGTCGTCCTAGAATACCTGTAGATTTAAAATTTCAGGCAAATCGGATTGAAAATGCGGTTTCTAGAAGCCCAGGAAGTAACATCAGAAGATCGGTCTATATGGGGGCTATACCAAAACATGGTACGATAGGCACCATTTTTGACACACCTATTTTTGGTCCCCAAATACCATTAGATATCCAATTTCAGGCAAATCGTATAGAAAATACAGTTTTTAGACACCCAAAAATAAAATCGGGAGATCGGTCTATATGGGGGCTATACCGAAACGTATAGACACCATTATCAGCACATCCATTTGATTTACTGAAATCGGATAGAAAATAGGTTTTTAGGAACCCAAGACCTCAACTAGGGTAGTCGGTTTATATGGGTGCTATATCAAACCCTGGACCGATATAACCCATCTTCGAACTTGACCTGCCTGCAAACAAAAGACAAATCTGTGCCCAATTTCAGGACGATAGCTTCATTATTTAAGACTGTAGCATGATTACAACAGACAGAAAGGTAGACGGACAAGGTTATATCGTCTTAGAATTTCCCCTTGATCAAGAATGTATATACTTTATATAGTCGGAAATCGATATTTCGATGTGTAACAAATGGAATGACAAACTTATTATACCCCCATCACCATTCTTTGAGGGTGGGTATAAAAATTTAAACAAAGATTATTAGCTTTCTTTTAAATAAATTATTAAAAATTTAATTAAAACTCATTTTAAAGAATTTTGTTCTTAACATTGCGTAAATTTCGAGTCCTTGTATAATCTTTTTTTCAGTGTAGTCTCTATTTGTAGTAACAACATTTTTGCGACAAAAATGTTCCATGCTCATCGTGCAAAAATAACATTTTTCTTTTGAAAAATGTTTGGGGTGATCATATTCCGCTACCACAAAATGTTTTTGAAAACAAACTATTAGCTTTGATTCATGGTGGTTGAGTACACAGAAAAAAATTTCACGAAAATTTTTCCAATTAAAATCCTAATTGAGTTTTAAAAAATATTCAATTAAACATTTAATTGAATCAACAAATTTTTTAATTGAAATAAAAATCAATCACACAAATCAATAGTATCAATTAATTTTTTAATTGACTGTCAATTAATTTTTTAATTGACACTATCATTTCTGTGATTGAAGACATTTCAATTAAAAAATTAATTGGATCAATTAATTTCGTGATTGAATCAGAAAAATATTTTTTTGTGTGTTTTTAAGATTCAGACCGACCGAACTTAAGGCTCTTTAAGGTCCTTTGAGGATGTGGAAAAAAGTATTTGATTTTCGCATCTAAAATGTAATGTATGTTAGATCATATTTCTATCAACGGGGTATAGTTCGAAAAATCTCCATAAATAACCCCAACCAAAAAAATTTAATCCCCATTCTTACAGAAAAATCCCAAATTTTTCGGGGGTAAATCCCCAATACTGACAACACTGGTTCGGCGTGGTATCGTTCACTTTGTGATAAACGAAATTTACTTGTGAAGTGGATATGGATATGGAGGTTTCATTTTGTTTCATTGCTTCTTTATACTTGGTTGTTGTAATTGATTTTACAGTTTAACTTTTCACTTAGATATTGTCCTTGCTTGAGTTATTGTTGTCATTTGAACAATGGCATCATTTTACTGTAAATTTCACTTGGTTTGTTGCATTTTGAGTTCTATATGTATATGTGTGTCGTTGGTCTTTCGAAGGATTTATTTTTTATGTTCACTCTTTTGTTTTTGTTGTTGTTGTTGTTCTTTTGAGGCTATAGAAATCCCCGTTAAATGCGGCTACATGACTTATGCTGAGTTGTTTATTTCCTTTTTAGCCACGATGTGAAATACTTTCTTAGCTCGTTCCTTCATTTGTCATTGGAAAAAGTAAATAGGACATAGAAAACAATCTGGAATGAAAAGAACGAAAAGAAGGATAAGTATAATGTCAGTAAGAATGGGAAAGTTTTTATGGCTATACTTTTTTTTATGGCATTTTAAAGGCAAAAGTAATTTTATTGTCACTGAAGATGTTTATAGGTGTTTTATTTATTGGGTGATATATTATAAGGTGACCATAACTTTGAAAGACGACAATCGAGCAGCTAAAGCCGTATAATAAACAAGTATGTACGGCCGTAAGTTCGGCCAGGCCGAAGCTTATGTACCCTCCACCATGGATTGCGTAGAAACTTCTTCTAAACACTGCCATCCACAATCGAAAAAAATTTTCACAAAATTTTCTATAGAAAGAAAATTTTGATAAAATTTTCTACAGAAATAACATTTTAACAAACTTTTCTATAGAAATAAAATTTTAACAAAATTTTCTATAGAAATAAAATTTTGACTAAATTTTCTATAGAAATAAAATTTTCACAAGATTTTCTATAGAAATAAAATTTTAACAAAAATTTTCTATAGAAATAAAATTTTGACAACATTTTCTATAGAAGTAAAATTTGGAAAAAAAAATCTCTAGAAATAAAATTTGGAAAAAATTTTCTATAGAAATAAAATTTTGACAAAATTTTCTATAGAAATAAAATGTTGACAAAAGTTTCTATAGAAATAAAATGTTGACTAAATTTTCTATAGAAATAAAATTTTGACAAGATTTTCTATAGAAATAAAATTTTAACAAAAATTTTCTATAGAAATAAAATTTTAACAAACTTTTCTATAGAAATAAAATTTTGGTAGATTATTTTTGGCTCGAGTAACAACCATGATTATGAACCGATATCATATGCTGACACCACGTACCAAATTGCAACCGGATCGGATGAAATTTGCTTCTCTTAGAGGCTCCGCAAGCTAAATCTGGGGATCGATTTATATGGGGGCTATATATAATTATGGACCGATATGGACCAATTCATGCATGGTTGTTGGATACCATATACTAACACCACGTACCAAATTTCAACCGGATCGGATGAATTTTGCTCCTCTAAGAGGCTCCGGAGGTCAAATCTGGGGATCGGCTTATATGGGGGCTATATATAATTATGGATCGATATGGACCAATTTTGGCATGGTTGTTAGAGACAATTTTCTAACACCACGTACCAAATTTCAATCGGATCGGATGACTTTTGCTCCTCTAAGAGGCTCCGGAGGTCAAATCTGGGGATCGGTTTATATGGGGGCTATATATAATTATGGGCCGATGTGGACCAATTTTTGCATGGTCATTAGAGAACATATACCAACACCATGTACCAAATTTCAGCGGGATCGGATGACATTTGCTTCTCTTAAAGGCTCCGCAAGCCAAATCGGGGGATCGGTTTATATGGAGGCTATATATAATTATGGACCGATGTGGACCAATTTTTGCATGGTTGTTAGAGACCATGTACTAACACCATGTGCCAAATTTCAGCCGGATCGGATGAAATTTGGTTTTCTTAGAGGCTCCGCAAGCCAAATCGGGGGATCGGTTTATATGGGGGCTATATGTAATTATGGACCGATATGGACCAATTTCTGCATGGTTGTTAGAGACCATATACTAACACCATGTACCAAATTTCAGCCGGATAGGATGAAATTTGCTTCTCTTAGAGCAATTTGGGGGTCCGTTTATATGGGGGCTATACGTAAAAGTGGACCGATATGGACCAATTTTTGCATGGTTGTTAGAGACCATAGACGAACACCATGTACCAAATTTCAGCCAGATCGGATGAAATTTGCTTCTCTTAGAGCAATCGCAAGCCAAATTTGGGGGTCCTTTTATATGGGGGCTATACGTAAAAGTGGACCGATATGGCCCATTTGCAATACCATCCGACCTACATCAATAACAACTACTTGTGCCAAGTTTCAAGTCGATAGCTTGTTTCGTTCGGAAGTTAGCGTGATTTCAACAGACGGACGGACGGACATACTTAGATCGACTCAGAATTTCACCACGACCCAGAATATATATACTTTATGGGGTCTTAGAGCAATATTTCGATGTGTTACAAACGGAATGACAAAGTTAATATACCCCCATCCTATGGTGGAGGGTATAACAAGTAAGTAAAGTCTAAAGTCGGACGGGGCCGATTATATTATACCCTTCACTACTACGAAGTATGTCCCAAAAGGGCCTCTGCGGCTCTAGAGGTACTGCCCACTGCATATCAGGAAAACAGCGGAGGTGATACTCATGAGGCTAAAGATCCTGGACTCGCTCTTAAACGGGGAATACAGCCACAGGGAACTCGTTGCGTCAGTTGGACGAGATACTTTATGGCGACTCAGCATGTATATGAGGGCCAGTTGAGATCGATAATATCAAGTATAGAGTAGTAGAAAGAGGGACGTATACATTTTGGAGACCTGAATATTTATACGGGTGGTTCGAAAATCGAGGAAGGCACAGGTAGTGGTATTTACTGTAAAGAGTTGGGAATTAGGGATTCGTACAAAATGGATGGTAGTTGCAGCATCTTTCAGGCGGAGGTACTGTCGAATTACTGTTGACGAGGCGATATCAGCTTCTTCATCGACAGTCAGACAGCAATAAAGGCCTTAGGAAATCCAAACATAACGTCGAAGGTAGTCAGACGCTGTTCGTAAGATAAGGATCAACAAATTCCTTAGACCGTATCTTAATGAAACCCAAAAGACCAGTTGCCTTATTGACACATCCCTCAAAATGGGGACAAAAGTCAATTTTTGTGTGATTGGGGATCGTTCATATATAACTATAGACCGATATGGACCAATTTTTGGCATGGTTGTTAGCGACCATATAATAACACCACGTACCAAATTTCAACCGGATCAGATGCATTTTGCTCCTCCAAAAGGCTCCCGAGATCAAATCTGGGGATCGATTTATATGGGGGCTATATATAATTATGGACCAATATGGACAAATTGTTGCATGGTTGTTAGAGATCACATACTAACACCACGTACCAAATTTCAACTGGATCGGATGAATTATGCTCCTCCAAAAGGCTCTGGAGGACAAATCTGAGGTTCGGTTTATATGGAGGCTATATATAATTATGAACCGATATGGACAAATTGTTGCATGGTTGTTAGAGACCATATACTTATACCATGTACCATAATTCAGCCGGATCGGATGAAATTTGCTTCTCTTAGAGGCACCGCAAGCCAAATCGGGGGATCGGTTTATATGGGGGCTATATATAAATAGTGACCGATGTGGACAAATTTTTCCACAGTTGTTAGAGACCATATACTTAAACCATGTACCAAATTTAATCCGGATCAAATGAAATTTGCTTTTCTTAGAGGCTCCACAAGCCAAATCTGGGGATCGGTTTATATGGGGGCTATATATAATTATGGACCGATGTGGACCAAGTTTTGCATGGTTGTTAAAGACCATATACTAACACAATGTACCAAATTTCAGCCGGATCGTGTGAAATTTTCTTCTCTTAGAGGCTCCGCAAGCCAAATCGGGGGATCGGTTAATATGAGGGCTATATATAATTATGGACCGATGTGGACCAATTTTTGCATGGTTGATAGAGACCATATACCAACACCATGTACCAAATTTCAGCCCGATCGGATGAAATTTGCTTCTCTTAGAGCAATCGCAAGCCAAATTTGGGGGTCCGTTTATATCAGGGCTATACGTAAAAGTGGACCGATATGACCCATTTGCAATACCATCCGACCTACATCAATAACAGCTACTTGTGCCAAGTTTCAAGTCGATAGCTTGTTTGGTTCGGAAGTTAGCGTGATTTAAACAGACGGACGGACGGACATGCTCAGATCGACTCAGAATTCCACCACGACTCAGAATATATACACCTTATGGGGTCTTAGAGCAATATTTCGATGTGTTACAAACGGAATGTACCCTCCCTCCTATGGTGGAGGGTATAAAAATATATTCACTGCTATAAATGTCATTTAGATTTTTAAATAAATATTTCAGAGGACTTTTGCATTTTTCCGATGGATTGCGGTAAGTATGTTAACATTTAAATGCATAACTAAAATGCAATTTAATAATTGAAATTTGTAATTTTTTATGTAGAACCCATCATTGACGGAATAAATGGAAACTCCCAACTATTTTTTTTCAATTGGCTGTTTGCTTTTTAGTGGTAAGCGAACATAGTACTGATCTTAATGGGTATAGTAGTAAATAAATTTATCATTCTCTTCTTATATATTCTTATTGTTATTTGTAAAGGGTGATACGGTAAAATTTGGTCAATATAAACTTGACGTATTTCTTTCAATTTTGCATTTAAAAAACCTGAACACCCCTCATTTTGAAGGTGTGTGTGTGTGTAGAATGTTGCTCCTATTTTGATTTTGGAATTCACTCTTCAGTTGTCAAAATGCCGTCCAAGCAAGAAGAGCAGCGTATCAAAATTTTGCTCGCGAATCGCGAAAATCCGAGCTACTCGCACGCAAAGCTGGCAAAATCGCTAAAAGTTGCCAAATCAGAGTTTGTCGACAGCCAGGAAGTCTGGATCGGGGGGAAATCGAAAACCGGAAGCCGCTTAGACGACAAAGAGAGTTGCCGGTAGTTTCAAGCGAAACCCTAACCTCTCTCTCCGAGATGCCGCAAATAAGCTGGGTGTATCGTCTACAACCGTGCATCGTGCCAAAAAACAAGCCGGACTATCGACTTACAAGAAGGTAGTGGCTCCAAATCGCGATGATAAACAAAATACGACGGCCACAGCGCGATCCCGGAGACTGTACACGACGATGCTGACGAAGTTTGACTGCGTGGTAATGGACGACGAAACCTACGTCAAAGCCGACTGCAAGCAGCTTCCGGGACAGGAGTTTTATACGGCAAAAGGAAGGGGAAAGGTAGCAGATATTTTCAAGCACATAAAACTGTCAAAGTTCGCAAAGAAATATCTGGTTTGGCAAGCCATCTGTACCTGTGGCTTGAAAAGCAGCATTTTCATAGCTTCCGGGACTGTCAACCAAGAAATTTACGTGAAAGAGTGTTTGAATAAACGTCTGCTGCCTGTCCTGAAGAAACACGGTTGTTCCGTACTGTTTTGGCCGGATTTGGCATCTTGCCATTACGGTAAAAAGGCCATGGAGTGGTACGCCGCCAACAACGTGCAGGTGGTTCCCAAGGACAAGAACCCTCCCAACACGCCAGAGCTCCGCCCAATTGAGAAATACTGGGCTATTGTCAAGCGGAACATAAAGAAGACCAAAAAAACTGCTAAGTACGAATCTGATGGCAGGTGTCAAGCGTGAGGCCCGGCAATTCGGATTTGGAAAAGCGAAAACCTAACTGAATATTTTTCCTGAATTTTATACTAATTGAACTTGAAAAAGAAATTTAACTTGATTTTTTAAATAAACGATTTCACCGATTTACACGCGTTTTCCCTTGACCAAATTTTGACCGTATCACCCTTTAGATGCAATTCTTTGTAATAGAGGAAAATAACCAGGGAAATGCTTTCAAGGCTTTTGGTGAATGCCACTATCAATCAGCAAGCTACAACACAATCTCAAAGGAAAGAGAAGCGAAAGATATTAAGACAAAATTCAAGCCTAATATTAGAACTTATATTATATTTTACATTTTATTCATTATTTAATATAGTTACAAAGACTGAGTAAGCTTATAATTACTTCAGAATAAAATGAATAAAAAATAATTTTATTAACCAGATAGCTCACTATAAACAAATGAGTTAGAAGCTAACTTATAGTGTCCTTGTATATTATCAGCCAAAAGCTAACCCATTTTGAGCAAACTTTTGGTTAGCTGAAACTTTTGCAGAGGTGAGTGAGAACTGACTCGTTCCAATGACAACGCGTGTTAAAACTGAATAGAATTTTAGATGAGAAATGAGTGAGTTTTTGAGTCACATGTAACTCAGTTTTGATTAACCATTTGTTAGCTTAAAGTCAGCTCAATTTTCTACAGGGATATAGCACTGAATTTACACATATACATACATACACACAAAATAGAGTAAGAAATTGAAATAAAACCAACAATTAAAATTAAACACTTTAAATTCACCATATTTTATTTTGGTAGACAAAGTAATGGAAACATACAAAATAAACACTATAGTTTTTTTTTTTTTGATTTATTTATGTATTAATTCATTTATCTATACAAAATTCATATTAAAGCCCCAGCGCCTTATAGACTTTTTAGGGGCATAAAAGGCAAATTTAACAATAACTACATATACGTTTAACTCAAATAATCATATTAACCCCCATTTTCATAAAGCTCCGTTAGTGTTCCATTAACTAACCAACTTTTAAAACGTATTATGGACGAAGTCATCATCTTGTCTATATATTCTATATGCCAGTTAGGAACTTAACTGACGAAAATTTTTCAGTTAAAGTTAACCGGAGAGAAGATATTTGCAATTTACTTTCTGTTAACTGGCAGTTAAAGCCTAACTAAGCTACATGAAAATGGCCGTAAATCATAAAAATCAAATAATTACATTAAAAGTGTTTCAACATTTAGCAAAAGGTATTGTTTTATCTCCTTTTTAAACATAGAAATTGAAGATAAGTTTTTTAAGTAAACAGGTAATTTCTTATATTCAGTGGGTCCCGAGTAGCCAATACGTTGTTTTGTGAGTTCTAATCGGCATCTGGAAACAGCTATATCGTTTGCATGTCTAGTAATTCTACCATTTCGATCTATATTTCGATGGAACATTACAGATCCAGCATCGCCCGAGTTCAAAGTCTTAAACATATATATCAAGATCTTTTGTTTATATAAACCACGAACCGGTAATATATCCTTTGCAATATGTTTATATAATTCAACTGTTGAAAAACGTTGTGGCAGATTGAACACCAACTTTAAGGCCTTATTGTGTGCTATTTGTAGACATCTAAGAGATGCGTCTGACGCTGAACCATAAACTATTGGTAAGTACGTTAAATGAGAATGAATAAGCGACTGATACATCATAAGTTTCACTTTCGTACTCATTTTATTCCTGAATTTATACAAAAGCCCAATGGCAGAAGAAATCTTATTTTTAATCTCAGCTATGTGACTATCCCATAACATGTTATGGCACATACTAATTCCCAAGTACTTCACTGTATTAGATTCTCTTACCCGAGTCCCATCGACAATAATTGTAAACTCGTCATCCTCATTTCGCAAATGCGGCCTGAATTTAACAAATTTTGTCTTCCCAGCATTGACAACTAGTCCATTTAATCTAGCAAACTCTACCAACATTGACGCGTCATATTCTGCTTGTGCCTGTAGAACCCTTTCGTGGTTATAATTGTATAAAAGGCAAATATCATCCGCAAATAAGAATAATTTCCCATAAAAACCAATGTTGTGAAGATCATTTATATAGATCTTGAAAAGCAAAGGACCCAATGCACTACCCTGAGGAACTTCATGTAGAACCGGCAATTTACCACTAGATTCTGAGCCAACTTGAACAAATTGTACCCTATTCTTCAAAAAGTCCTTAAAAACCGAAATCGAATCGTCCGCTATTCCTATATTCCTTAACTTTTCCAATAAAATATCATGTTTAACTAAGTCAAAGGCCTTCGAAAAATCGAAAAATACCACAGCAACGCCCCTGAAACCACTATCAATTCCACTACAAATACTTTCCACAACGTTAACCACTGCGTCTTCTGTACCCGAACCTTTTCTGAAACCATACTGGCGTTCAAATAATATTTTATTGTCATGGATATATTCTGACAGCTGTTGAAATATAATCTTCTCAAAAACAATATCAACACAAGATAATACAGAAATTGGCCTAAAGTCAATCACTTCTCTCGCATCCCGTTTTTTCGGAATCGGAAAAATTTTATGGGTTTTTAAAATGTCTGGATAAAATTTCTTCTCCAAAGATTTATTAAAAATTCTAGTAATTATCCCAGAGATCTCATGCTCCCTAACTCGCAACAAATTTGGAACTAAGCCATCAAATCCCGGACTTTTGCCGCCTTTCATTGATCTAATTACATTCACAATTTCCTCAGATCTAACAAATTGTAAATTAAAAGCAGTATTCACACCATCCATTGTTCCAAAAAGTTAAATGCAACTCTCTGAGTTCTACCATGCAAGTAGGAATCGATCCAGCGGAGAAGAATAGGTGGAAATCCTAAAACATCTAATTTGTACACTAGCAGCCTATGATTCACCATGTCGAACGCCTTGCTGAAATCCGTACAGATTACATCTAATTGACGTCTTTGATAGAATGATTCGAACACATGACCAACAAATTGAAGCAAATTAGTCACAATAGACTTACCTCTCATAAAACCATGTTGACAACCTGATATAATATTGGAAAGGAGCACGAAATTCTCCTTGTTACCAAAAGCTCAAACAGTTTTGGTTTAACACTTAACTTAGCAATACCTCTGTAATTCCCAATTTCAGTCCTACTACCTTTCTTAAACAAGGGAATGACATAACTAATCTTCCTTATGTCTGGGAAGCTACTATCCCTCAAAGGTAAGTTAAACAAACGCGTCAGAGGAGTATATAAGAGATCCGCACGTTCCTTCAGGATCAAAGAAGGTATACCATCAGGCCCAGGGCAATACTCGTAATTTACCGGTAAGGATCTTAATCCGTTAAGAACCTCAGTTTCCGAAATACGGATAATCCGATTCAACAATCGAACTATCAACATAGGACTCATTAAAATAATCAGCGAACATATCAGCACTCACTCTCTCATCATTGTGTGCTTATATCTCATGAAACTAGGAAAAGCTCGTGTCCTTCTCTTCGAATTAACGAAATTATAAAAACTCTTAGGATTGGAGTTCAGCGCATTCTACTCATATAACTTTCATAGCAATTCTTGTTGAGACTGACGAAATTGGATCTAGCAACTGAGTAGTTAAGAAAATCAATAGACTTGCCACTCAAATGAAATTCCCTGTAAAAACTATTTCTTAACTTACGAACACGACGAAGTTCCTTCGTAAACCAATGAGGTCCAAGATCCTACTGTCTATTAGATAAGGGAACGAAAGTCGTCATCAGATTGTCAAAAATATGATAAAAACCAGAAACCTGAGAGACTAAAGTATTGCAATCAAATAACCAATCAACACGGCTAAGAGCACCCTTAAGTCCTATTATGTTAGATTTTCTAAAATCAAATTGTATCCTACGAGTAGAATTAGGGGACGTAATATCACGACTATAGAAATACAAAGAGTAGGATGGTAAGCGTCTTTAGGATTTGCGAAGGGTTCCACTCTAGAGATGTCAGCGACGTTACAAAATACCAAGTCAAGCATTCTCTTAGGAGTGTTAAGAACGTTATCAATTTGAGACAAAGCAAGATCGGACAAAATGTCAAGGAAAGAGTTGAATCGTTCAAATGTCTGGAGAAGAAGAAAGTTAGAGTCCACACAAGGAGTCCAAGAGATCTTAGGAAAATTAAAATCGCCAAGAACAATCAGAATATCGTCAGTAGAGGAAATTTCATTAACACATCGCAGATGCCGAGCATAACCCGAATACACATCCTGACTAGTATCAGGCTGGATATACAAACATACAAGAAAGAAGGTGCGGTTACTTATACAAACCTTAACACAAACAATTTCATCCTCATCATAACCTGGAATATCAACAACAGACGAAGGGAATAGGTTATGAACTGCAACCAAAACCCCTTCCCCGCCAACCAGATAATTGGTCCTTCTATTCGGAACCCAGTAGAAGAGTATAGAAGATCGAGGACTAATATTTCAGTTAGAAACAGGACTATTGCACCCTCCGCTTAGGGTACAAATAGAGATTAGAAAGTCAGTAAATAAGTAACTCGATATACGCTATAGTAACAAATGGGGATGCTTTTACTAAATTTCTGAAATCCTATCTTTAATCTGTAACAGTAGAAATAAAATTATATTTTAGGGCCCACAACAATTTATTTAATTTCGTTTTTGTTTTTGTTATGAAATTACAACACAATTGAATGGTCTCTGAAGAATCAAAAAAGCAATGAAATAAGAAAGAAGATTGTATATCTATTCGTGAAAGTTGCACAAAAAAGGCAGTAAAAGAAATAACAATTCACAATCAGGGTTCATTATCAAACAATCCATTTTTCTTTTACTGACCGACCATTGTCGTTATTATACGTTGGCCTTAAAGAGATTGCCTTTTTTTCAAAAGGAGCAATTTCAAAATGAGTCCTGTGTTGCCATGGCCAGTCCCTCAAGAATGTAGAAAAGACTTTGTTTCCCAGGTAATCATTATGATGGCCAAGATTTGATAAAATTTATTTTCCAAACACAATTAGAGAATTAAACAAACGGAAAGTCCATCTTGGACAATTTGATTGTGTTTTTTTTTGTTGTTGTTGTTTTTTGCTGTTTTCTCTTACAAGGAGAATGCGAAAGCAAAATATTTTCTTTAAATGTTCAACATACATACGAATATAATAAGAATGTTATGTATATCTACATATATATTTTAGAATAATTTATGACTACAGCAAAGACATCGAAAATGCCATAAACTGGTTTTCTATCAAAGTCCTCTTTTAATTTCTTTTATTCTAAATGGGCGAATGTTTATTACGTTTAAATATATTGAATATGATAAATTGTGCACATATTTTTTCGATAAGAATTTTTGTAATTTCGCAGTAAGTTGATACAATTGCTCCTCTCTTTCTCTCTATATGTCGGTCTATCAAGTGCTTTTCTGGCCGCCTGTTGCTGACGAATCTTTTTTAAGGCACATAACAATAAGCAGTCATCTCGTTAATAGTGCAACCCTTACGGCAGCACTCGTCATAAGCACCGATGCTGTGTCGCCTATGAAGCCTATGGGTTTGAGCCATCATCAATGGTCTGTCCAAATAGCGACTTGCAAACATTTCCGATTTCTCTTCAACTCCGTTAGAACTCGACGATTGCAACTTGTCAAATGCATCCAAAGGCAAAATGTCATTTCTTGTATCGCCATAATCAAAACCATTTCCTGAAATATAAGAGCAAATAAGGATTTGCCAATACCAAAAAAAAAGAGGTCCAGATGAAATATGGAAAAGATGTTAATAGAAAATAAATAAACGCTGAGTTATATTGAGCCGTAACTCATTCTCCCTCATGATAGAGCGTACACTGAAAAACAAAACATAACCAAAGACTTTGCACTCATGGAATTATTACGTTTTAAGAAAGATTCCATGACTTTAATAATTTTTCGCATTCGTTGGTAAAATTAACTAAAGCAGGGGAAAAATATAGACAAATAAGCATAAAGATTTACTAAATTCGTGACTCCCACAAAATAGCTCCGAATTTTTCAAAATTTGTAAATTTTACCAATAGTGCGCCCATCTTGAACTTCGTATGGCACTCATTAGGGTAGCTAAACAATTTTCCTAGCTAAAAATTAATACACTGAAGTTATAGGGTAAATTAATGTTTTATTTTATAAAAATTTGTAAACAAATCAGACTTCAACATAAATAGACAATAAATTTATAAAAAAAAAAAACAAGTATATACGGCCGTAAGTTCGGCCAGGCCGCAACTTATGTACCCTCCACCATGGATTGCGTTGAAACTTCTACGAAAGACTGTCATCCACAATCGAATTACTTGGGTTGTGGTATCTTAAAACTTCTTAACATCGTTTTCTAAATTGTGAGTTAGTCCATACGTGGTATATATTAGACAAAAAAGTTATGAATAGTTAAGTCCACAAATAATTTGGAATCGATATGGACTTTTTGCACGATACGTAGAGAGCCAGAATTGAAATATGGGGGTCGCTTTTATGGGGGCTATATACAATTATGAACTTTATATGGACCAATTTTTGTGTGATTGGAAATCGATTTATCTGAGGGATATATATAACTATAGACCGATATGAACCTAGTTACGCATGGTTGTTAACGACCATATATTAGCACAATGTACCAAATTTCAACTCACTCGGATGAAATTTGCTCCTCCAAAAGGCTCCAAAACCAAATCTCGGGATCGGTTTATATGGGGCTATATATGATTATGGACTGATATGGACCACTTTTGGCATGGTTGTTAAATATCATATACTACCACCACGTACCTAATTTTTGCATGGGAGTTTGAGGCCATATATTAACACCATGTACCAAATTTCAACTGAATCAGATGAATTTTGGTCTTCCAAGTGGCTCCGGAGGTCAAATCGGGGGATCGGTTTATATGGGGGCTATATATTATGGACCGATGTGGACCAATTTTTGCATGGTTGTTAGAGACCATATACTAACACCATGTACCAAATTTCAGCCGGATCGGATTTTTCTGGGGGGCCTAAGCCCATCCCCAGAGTCATTCCTACGCTTATGATGACACTAGAGACATTTTTGCAATCTTGAACTCCAATTTTTTCCTTCAAACTACGAAATTTTTTTTAATAAGCGAACAATAATTATTTTTTATACCCTGCGCCGCACTGTGGAACAGGGTATTATAAGTTAGTGCATATGTTTGTAACACCCAGATGGAGACGAGATATATAGATGGTGTCTTTGGCAAAAATGCTCAGGGTGGGTCCCTGAGTCGATATAACCATGTCCGTCCGTCTGTCTGTGAACACATTTTTGTGCCTTCAAATTTGGGTCAGAATAGAACCCTATTGATTTTGGAAGAAATCGGTTCAGATTTAGATATAGCTCCCATATATATCTTTCGCCCGATATGCACTAATATGGACCCAGCAGCCAGAGTTTTATACCGATTTGCTTGAAATTTTGTACAAACATAACACTTAGTCGTATAGTCAAGTGTGCAGATTTAGATATAGCTCCCATATATATCTTTCGCCCGATATGGACTAATATGGTCCTAAAAGCCAGAGGTTTGGCCCAATTTGGTTGAAATTTTGCACAGGGAGTAGATTTATCATTGTAGCCATGCGTGCCAATTTTGGTTGAAATCGATTCAGATTTAGATATAGCTCCCATATATATCTTTCGCCCGATATGGACTAATATGGTTCTAATAGCCAGAGTTTTGGCCCCATTTGTTTGAAATTTTGGACTAGGAGTACAATTATTAGTGTAGTCAAGTGATTGAAATCGGTTCAGATTTAGATATAGCTCCCATATATATCGTTCGCCCGATTTACACTCATATGACCACAGTGGCCAATCTATTACTCCGATTTAATTCAAATTTTGCACAGTGAGTAGAATTAGCATTGTAGCTATGCGTGCCAAATTTGGTTGAAATCGGTTCAGATTTATATATATCTCCCATATATAGCTTTCGCCCGATTTACACTCATATGACCACAGAGGCCAATTTTTAACACCGATTTAGTTGAAATTTTGCACAGGGAGTAGAATTTGCATTATTGCTATGCGTGCCAAATTTGGTTGAAATCGGTTCAGATTTAGATATATCTCCCATATATAGCTTTCGCCCGATTTACACTCATATGACCACAGAGGCCAATTTTTAAATCCGATTTAGTTGAAATTTTGCATAGAGAGTAGAATTAGCATTGTAGCTATGCGTGCCAAATTTGGATTTAGATATAGCTCCCATATATATGTTTTTCTGATTTCAACAAAAATGGTCAAAATACCAACATTTTCCTTGTAAAATCGCCACTGCTTAGTCGAAAAGTTGTAAAAATGACTCTAATTTTCCTAAACTTCGAATACATATATATCGAGCGAAAATCATAAATAAACTTTTGCAAAGTTTCCTTAACATTGCTTCAGATTTAAATGTTTCCCATATTTTTTACTAACATTTTGTTCTACCCCAGTGCATTAGCCGATTTAAATTTTGAGTCTAGGTTAGGTTAGGTCTGCCACCACATTGGTGAACTTCTCTCTTTTGAGTCTATAGATTTTGTGGAAGTCTCTCAAATTCTGTCCAGACCGAGTGATATTTAAATGTATGTATTTGGGACAAACCCCCAAAACATTTGACGGATGTGATATGGTATCGAAAATTTAGATCTACAAGGTGCAGGGTATAATATAGTCGGCCCCGCCCGACTTTAGACTTTCCTTACTTGTTTTTTTCTAACAACATTTCTTGAGTATATCGAAAATTATTTACTTGTTTTTGTGAATGCGGTGCGACATCTGCGTTTCTAAGTTTAGTTAAAATTTTCTAAAATTTACCTACTTTTTTCTAAAATTAACTAAAATTTTCTTTTCTGGTAGGTTCACTTTTTTTCACTGCAATGTGGAACGCCGTTCGGACTCGGCTATTAAAAGCAGGTCCCTTGTCATTGAGCTTAACATGGAATCGGGCAGCACTCAGTGATAAGAGAGAAGTTCACCAATGTGGTATCACAATGGACTGAATGGTCTAAGCGAGCCTGATATATCGGGCTGCCACCTAACCTAACCTAACCTACACTAACTAATTTGGTAGTAATTCCGAGCGAAAGAAGCATAAAATTGATGTAAGACTACAATTAAGAAACAATTCTTATGGATATTAAGAAACAAATTTGGATTCATTCATTTTTTCAAGTTTTTTCTTCATGCACTGAAAATTAATTTACATGGTATTAAAGATTACCCAGCCTACATTTTAGGATGGACAATTTACACAATATTAAGGACAAATTTCTTTAAAATTATGAAATTTTAATTAAAAGAATGATTAGTTTCAAAAATTTTGTTTATTAAATTTAGGACGAAAATTTTGGAAATTTGCGTCCTTCCGTTAAGGTCCTAGGTTAGGTTAAAGTCGCAGCCCGATTAAGTTTCAGGCTCACTAAGACTATTCAGTCCATTGTGATACCACATTAACTAAAAGTAACTATGACATATGTGCACTTCTAGATTTAACCACTGAAACTTCTCGATTATTTTCTTCTGTTGAACCAACCAGATTGTTCCAAAAACATTAGCAGACTGCTTAGGTTAACGTTTTCCAGGTCCGCCAGTAATCTAAAGCTATATGCCCCTAAAATTTGCTTACGCCTTGCACAAAATGCAGAACACTCACACAAGAGGCGTTTAATCGATTCCGTTAAAGTCCTACGTCTTTGAATTAAGGAATTAAGTAAAGAAACACATTTTTGATTTGATTGATGAAGAACTTGTCCTGAAATATTGAATCTTTAGATTTATCATAAAAACGCTTCAAATACAGGGTAAGATTTATTTTGAGGATTTTTCATCTTTCGTTTAAAGTTTTTTTTTTTTGCAATTATGAATACAGTTTTTACTTTGAAGTATCCCTTATAATTTGGATATTTAGAGTGACATTTTTTGCACGTCAGTAGTTTTATTAAAATACTGCGAAAAGAAAATGACAATTCGATAAATAAGATTTGTATTCTAATTTTAATTTAGTTATCCTAGAATTAAAACCGCAAAGTCGCAAAAGGTTAGGTTAAGTTAAAGTAGCAGGTTGATTTATTGTCATGCTCACCTAGACTATTCAGCCCATTGTGATACCACATTAACATAACTAAAGTACCTATTACATATGGGCATTTCTAGTTTTAACCGTTCAACCTACTCGATTATTTATTGAACCAACCAGAAAGGTCGGTAAACAAAAATCTTTATTTTTTTATACCCTCCACCATAGGTTTTGTCATTCCGTTTGTAACACATCGAAATATTGCTCTAAGACCCCATAAAGTATATATATTCTGGGTCGTGGTGAAATTCTGAGCCGATCTGAGCATGTCCGTCCGTGCGTCTGTTGAAATCACGCTAACTTCCGAACGAAACAAGCTTTCGACTTGAAACTTGGCACAAGTAGTTGTTATTGACGTAGGTCGGATGGTATTGCAAATGGGCCATATCGGTCCACTTTTACGTATAGCCCACATATAAACGGACCCCCAAATTTGGTTTGCGGATCCTCTAAGAGAAGCAATTTTCATCCTATCCGGCTGAAATTTGGTACATGGTATTAGTATATGGTATCTAACAACAATGCAAAAATTGGTCCACATCGGTCCATAATTATATATAGCCCCCATATAAACCGATCCCCCGATTTGGCTTGCGGAGCCTCTAAGAGAAGCAATTTTCATGCGATCCGGCTGAAATTTAGAACATGTTGTTAGTATATGGTCCCTAATGACCATGCAAAAATTGGTTCACATCGCTCCATAATTATATATAGGCCCCATATAAACCGATTACCAGATTTTACCTCCGGAGCCTCTTGGAAGACCAAAATTCATCTGATTCAGTTTAAATCTGGTACGTGGTGTTAATTTTCATCCGATCCAGCTAAACCAAAGATATTTCTCATTAATATAACGAAATATTTTCATTAGGACAATGAAAATGTTCGTTAATAGAACGAAATATTTAACAGGAACTTTAATAATAACGAGAAATTTCGTTGTATTTACCAATTTGTTTCGATGGCTCAATTTTAATGACGCATTTCGTTTTTAATATCAGTGTGGATTTGAAATCTTAGGTCCTACTAATAATTTCAAAAGGGTTAAAACTATTTTTTTTATTAGAAGGCATCAAACTGATGTATGAAGCGAAAAATTCTGTCACTTACTCGCGAACATTAAAAAAATGTATACTTGTATTTAAAAATTGTGATCTTCTTTTAAGGATTTTGGTATTGATTGTGAGTCAAAGAAAAAGATTCTACCAGGACTCAGTACGACTCAACCAAGAATGGCTTTAAAAGGAGATTCCTCATTTCATTTCTACCGCACAATGCCTTGGACTTTTGTGTCCTGGGAAGTTTGGAGGCACTAAAACATATCGCTTATCTTAAGACAGCGCTTCGCCTTAAATGAGCCAAACTACCGCAGAGCCATTTTTGTGTATCGGGGCCATATATAATTATGAACCAATTTTTGCGAGATTACTAGAAAACATTTAGTGACATAACGATTCAAATTTCAATCGGATCAGATGAAATTTGCACCTCCTGAATGCTCCGGAAAAGACATTTGTGGGCCGGTTTATATGGGGGATATATTTTTGTAAGTGGTTAGAGGCAACATAATACCACATATCAAATTTCAACTGAATCAAATGAAATTTTTACCTCCTGGAAGCTTCGGAAATCACATTTGGTGATCGGTTTATATAGGCGCTATACATAATTGTTCATATGAGGAAGCCAAAACATCGCTGATTTCGTCAAAAGACGTGTTGTTTTTCGTCGCGGTATCTGTATGTTGCCTAAAAGATGGAAAAAAGTAGTGGACAAAACTTTGATTGATCACAGTCTCTTATAATTTGTTCGCAATAAATTCTCAAACCATTTTAAATTGTGCTTCGAATGAAAATAATTCTAAAATCTATTTACAGTGAAACGTCTGAAAGGTGGACACCCATGGTCGCCTAAATTTTTTCCACATTTGGGAGGTGTACAGGTATGAGAGGTTAAATTTAATGTGTTAATATAGCAAACGTCCCCACACAACTGGGAGGGAGGTGGGTTTTCAGAGTGTCCAAGTTTTAGAGGTTTCACTGTATATTGAAATAATGTATATTAAACAAATTGATTGGTTCATCAACTCGGTTTATCGGACTGATACCTGGTTATATGTTTTACCCCATTTCCATGAAGCTCCATTAGGGCTACGTTAGTTAACGATTTTTTATGCCATACTATGGACAAACCTGTCATCGTACCGTTATATTCCATATGCCAGTTAGGAACTTAACTGATGAAAATTGTTCATTTAAAGTTAACCGGTGAGAAGATATTGTCATTTTTTTCTTCTTTCTGTTAACTGCCAATTAAAGCCTAACGGAGCTACATGAAAATGGGGTTTAATAGAATAATACCTGCTCGCTTCCTTAGCTTGGAGTGATAGCCGTGAACACAAAGTAAACTTAATGCTTGTGCCAAATTATCGCCACAATAACGCTGAACCGCTTGAACGTTGTCTAGGGTGCAAACAAATATAAATACTAGTGCTATAGTTATAAAGATACAGTGATTGAAAATTGTACGCCTCCGTGACTGGGAAAGCAACATTTTCAGCATCTACGTATTGTTTTGAAGAGTTATAGAAGTAAATTAATTTTTTTTTCCTAATCGTCGGCCGATTTATCTTATCCAACCAAATATAGATTGACGTTGAGTTAACTGTATGTGACTATCATGTCGCCACAATCCTTTTATACCTTTACTATTCAACTTGGATATTACAATTATATTTTCTACGAATATGCAGTTCCATCATATTTTGTAAAGTTGCGACGTTTCTGGCGAATTGATTGCATAACTGGTGAACAGTTCACTACTAAAATATAATTTTCTTGGCAATTGTAGTATTCCTAGAGAATGATGAATTACTATGTATGAATGACTTCAAGGAAACCATGCTCATTTCCCAACTTCATGGAAAAATTCAAGAATTTTTGTGGAGAATATTTACATATCGACGAATATGTAGAAAGGCAAAAAATAGAAAATGCATTTGAGGAGTTATCTCTGTAGTAATACGAGTTTGTGATTCATATCAATAAATTTAGATTTCCTAATTCTATGGAATTCTAAGCATTTGAGTAAACTATACCACAAATTGGAAATTTCTTATAAGGAAACTATACATGTTCCGGAATAAAAACAAAGACAAAAAAACCGTTGTGACAACGGGTATTGGAAACGTTGTCCTTTTTTGTTTTCTCTTCGTTCAAACTTCCTCATCTGATTTTTTTTGTGACAAAATGTTTAAAGTTTACAAAAACCCAATTTCTTCAAAATCACAGCCCATTATTTTTCTGTTCTGTCTTAATATAGATACCTTTAGAGGTTTCGTAAATTTAATATAGTGCTATGGAATGACAAACATCCATTCAAAATCTTTCAACAATATTTGGATCAAACCTAAAACAAGCAAGTAAAGTAGTAGTTTACTTTATAAGTAGGGTTTTTTTCCCCGGGAATTCCCGGGAATTTTTTTTTACTTTCCATATTTTTTAAATGCGGCAACTCATCTCATACAACAGCTAAAACAGCTGATAGAAAACATTTGTTGTCAGTGTTTACTTTTGTAGCACACTCTATGCTTGTGGAAAAACTTCATAGGAAAAAAACACAGGTTGTTTGAAGGTAAGAAGACAAAAAATGTAATTTTCATTTCATTTTCATTTGTTTTATTTATTTAATCTAGCCCAGTAGGGCCATATATGATTAATATAGTAATACTACAACGCAATGAGCAGATAGAAAATTATAATAAAAATAATATTTAATAATTCAATTTAAATATATTATATATCTGATTATATATATAAATGGTATTTAATAATTATTTATATTAAATATATATAAATTTGTGTTACTGGAAAGTGATCTAAATATAGATATTTTAATTTATGTTTGGAATGAGAAAAATTTCGCAACGTAAGTGGGAGACTATTCCAATATCTAGACACCCGTACCGAAAAAGACTTTTCAAAAACAGCTGATCATATTCTTGGCATTATAATAATAGGATTCCGAGTTGATCGTGAGAAACAAAACGACTGTGCAATTTCGAAGGGCTTTTGAGCTGTAACTATATCATGCAACATTAACAAATCTTTTATAACCAAAAAGCTTTCAAGCCCGCAGTGAAGAAATTCTTAAGCACGATCTGACACATGATCATGTGGCTTGATCCCAAAAATATATCTCAATATTCGATTGAATATAACACGCAGATTTTTTATGTTTTGCAGGGTAGTACCAGAATATACCTCCAAACAATAAAGAATATGTGCCATTAGAAGAGAATGCCCTAGATTTATCTTAACAGAAACAGGAAGATAACAATCTAAATTGTATAAGCAACGTAATATGGAGCATACTTTAGAAGATATCTCAGAAATGTGATATTCGAATTTTAATTGTTTATCAATTGTAACACCCAAGCATTTTAAAGCGTCAACAAACTCAACTGCAATCCCATCGAAGCGAATATCAAATTCAAAATGATCATTCCGCGAGCAAAAGTTTATCGCTTTAGTTTTATTCGTTTAAGATAGTTAGCCCTAGCCCAATTCGAAGCTCTAGATAAAACATAATTCATAGTGGCCTGATGAGAATCACTGAATTGCCTGTCACACGAGCAACCAAATTGATGTCATCAGCAAAAGGATATACTGAACAGTTCGAAGTATCTATGAATTCAACAAAATCGTTTACATAAATCAGGAACAATAAGGGCCCAAGGACGGATCCTTGTGGTACCCCACTCGTGCACTTCTCAACCAAGGACTCTCTTTTGCCAACGCAAACAAATTGTTCACGGTTAATCAAATATGAATATATTAACCTACAAGAAGTGGAAGCAAAATTGAACGTAACGAGACCATAGTACAGAGTTTGTTCTCATTCAAAGCTCTCCTTACATTATCCGTCATTGACAAGAGTAATAACTTTGTACTTCGTCCAGGGGTGAACCCAAAATGCCTGTCACTTAATAAACTATTTGAATCCAAGTGCTCCACGATTTGTCCTTTCAATATTATCTCGACAACCTTAGATAATGTACATTGTATGCTGATTGGCCTAAAATCTTCAACTGAGTTCACAACTCTTTTCTTCCCTATCGGAACAACACGTGAACATTTCCACTTCTGAGGGTACACGGAAGTCGTCAAAATAGTATTCACAATGGTTAGAAGAAATGGTTCAATGAAAGGGTAGATAATCCTCAAGAATTTCAACGGTAATCTATCTGCACCATACGAATTCGATTTTATAAAACAAAACGCGTTTCTCAGCTCGATCGCATCCACACATCTAAAAGAAAATCCAGTATCAGGGAATGATTCAAAATGCGGCACTCTATCCAATATCATTGTTTGCTGGGAAACAAAGTACTGATTAAGAGAATTAGAGTCAAACTGTTCCGTTGCTTGTCTAGCCCTTCCGCACAATCTTTTATTAATAGCATCCCATATGTATCTCTTGTCGCGACTGCTAAAACGCTCTGTCCAATATCTTTTCTTATGTTTCCTCAAAATAGATTTCACTCTATTCCTGTACCTACAGTATGTCCTCCAGGTTTCTGAGCTGCGGTTTTCAACAAACGCCTTAAATGACAAATGACGCACTCTACAAGCACTTCTAACGTCTGGCAAGTCCATAAAATAGGTATTATCCCTATATTCTATTTTCCTGACAGAAACATTATCGTGCATGTTAAATAACAGCCTGTTAAAAATATCAAGTTGCACATCAACGTTGTTCGTTCTATTCAAAGTTTCCAAAATCTCCTCAGTCATAAAATCGTATATAGAATCTAGATTGATCTTTGTATAATCCTTTACATAGGCCGATGTCTCAGTAACTTTGACAGAAACCTCAAAGCTTAAATATATAAACGAGTGATGTGATATAGAAGGTGTTACAAATTGCCTAGAAGATTTCACAAAATCAATATCACTGACGATTGCAAAGTCGATCAATGAAGTAGAATTATACCGCATATCAAAATGGGTAGGCAAACGATTATGGAAATAACTTAATCCACAGCTGTGACAAAGATCTCGTATACGACAAGCCTTAGAGGGGCTGAACATGTCCATATTATAATACCCCAAAATAACAATATCCTTATATCTTGCGCTAATATCTCCCAGCACTATATCTATACCCTCTAAATTGCCGTGTGGTACGTATACAACTCCAACGATCACATTATCTCCCCTTATGCAGATCTCAACAAAAAGGGCCTCATATGTAGATGGGTTCGAATACCTATACACCTCTCTAGCAGATATACCCTTGCGAATAAAGAGCGCCACACCACCTCCTCTCATGTCCAACCTATCATTTTTAATCAACAAATAATCATGTATATTCATGGAATAGTCAGATATATGGGGTTTTAACCATGTCTCCGATATTGCTATAACGTCCCGTAATGAATCATTCACCAAAGATTTAAACTCATCAAATTTAGAGGAACGAAAAGACGGATTTAAACTCTGGACGTTCATATGTCCTACCTTCAACAATTTATTTGAGTTTAAAGAAAATTCTCTCAATTTGCTATTATCATTTATGATGGATCCAAGGTTTTCTATTAAAGAAAAATTCATTGTGCAATCTTCTTTGAGATCAGTTAAATTAATCCTTGCTACGGTTGAACATTTACTACATATACTAATTTGTAGTTACTTAAAAATAAATGAGATACAACAGAAAGCTTTGCCCATGAAACATTTAATGCTATGCAAGCACATAGCTTAAAATGTTTCGCTCTTGATTGCCATCTATTAATGCCAGATAATAATAACTGAGTTAGCTTTAACTTCAAAAATGCATTGTTCTTATGGTACAACAAAAACAAGTTCAGAGCAAACAAATAACAATATATATATGACAAGAGCATTGAGCACTATTCATGTACTGTAAAAAGCTTAATAAAGTTCAGCTTTACAGTATCTTCTAAAGTAAGTAGAATATTATTAACTAATAAGTAAATAATTTCATAAAGAGATAATTGAAAATAAAAAAAAGGTTATAATACTATATTCAATATAATCAATATAATGACTAACCAGTCTTATTGAACAGATCCCCCATCTACTTCGGCATCATCCAGCTTGAAGAAGGTGTAAAATTGTCTATGTGCTAAAATCTTCTCATTTCCGTCATTGAGAGTCACTTTCACAGTTGCAACGTTCATATTTAAAATTTTAAACTTGCTTATTAGTTTAGCTCTTCTCAGTTTACGACAATTAAAAGCAAGTCTCCCAGCTCTTACTGTTAAGTGATCATTCAGAAATATCCGTTTTTGAATGTCAGTAGCTATTA
Organism: Haematobia irritans; assembly: GCF_050003625.1. Taxonomy (NCBI): domain Eukaryota; kingdom Metazoa; phylum Arthropoda; class Insecta; order Diptera; family Muscidae; genus Haematobia; species Haematobia irritans. The sequence continues at coordinate 102,056,959 of NC_134400.1, read as the reverse complement.
TATCGGATAAACATAGAGATCTAGTTCTAAAGTAATTTGCCATAACTAAATCTCTTTTAATGGCAGAATTGAGCTTGACAAGCACTGATTTACCATTATTGATGAAGGTACAGGATGTTATGTGACTTTCTCCAAAATTTTCACAGAAGCGACGTAATATTTTAATAACCATATTAAGTATATCGGGTTGATATTTTTGCAGGCCATTTATAATAATGTCATTTCTGTTCAAGCGTCTCTGCAATATTTCATTCTGATCCTCTAGTATGTGATACTTATCAACAACCATAGCCTCAACTTGTTTCACATCTTGCCTGTATTCATCCAGGTCCTTCCTTAAATCTTTAAGCTGATCTCCCACTTCAGCCTTGACTTCAGACAGTATTCAATCAAATTTTTCTTGGATATCCGCCAATCCCTTACGCAATTCATTGAGAACCAAAGGGTCTCTAGAACGGGAAGTCTCAGTGCAAGTAGTACAAACATACCCAATTACACCTTTACTCTTTGCAATGACATTAAATTCATCCATTGTAACACCAACACATGCGGCATGGTACCATTTCGAGCACAAGCTGCAACTTACACTAGCTTGAGATTTGCATATGTTCTTCCCACATGCAGCTAGAGCACAAATATCAGCAGGAGCCATAATGTATATACACAATCAGCAACAGGTGTTTGAGGTTATGTGTATCGTGAATATAACTTCAGCTACTAGCTCAGTAAATAATGTTGATTAACAAAAACCTTTAACTGTCCAATTTTCCAAAATCAATATAGAAGATATTCTACACGTTTTAATGTATCTCCAGTTCTTTTATACTTTAAAAGCAAATTTTAGTTCAGCCGACCGCGATTTTATTTATCTGCTCATAACGGCGTTGCCAGATCAAAATTTTCTGGCAACGCCGTTTTTGTTTATTAATCTATAACTTTTTTTAGATGGAAAAATCAATCGTTTGGAAATTTTTCAAGGAAAACCGTAATGAGACAGCAACATGTAGTTTGTGTTCCAAAATATTGTCATGTAAGGAGACACCTGAAAGCAATGCACAAAAATAACTTGGAAGAAAACGAGGACTAGGACGAAATTCCTTCGAAAATAAAACGAACACAGCCAACTTTAGATCTGCAGAAAAAACAAGATGTTTCTACCATTATTTCTAAGTTGTTTGCCATAGATGGCTTTTCTATAAGGGCAATTACTAGAAGCGTCTTTATACGGCAGTCAATCACACGATTAGCCTTAATTCCCGAAATAAGAACGGCAAGTTCAGTAGCTATTAATAAATAAATACTCGGAAGTAAAAGTCGAAATCAAAAAACGAATTAAGACCAAACTCGATGAACGTGGTAGATTCTCTCTGACAATGGACGAGTGGACCAGCATCCGCAATCGAAAATATTTAAATATTTGCCTCTTTGGTGACGACAACATATTTTTCAATCTTGGAATGGTACATATTCCTGGTATTCCTGGTAAGAGTGGAGCCGTCGAAATAACAAAGCTGATGGAGTCTCGATTAAGAGAATACAATATTGAATTCGAAAAACATATAGTATGTACTACGACAGACGGACCCAATGTCATGAAAAAATTCGTTCGTCCTGTCAATGGAATGTTTTGCTTAATTCATGTCATACATTTGGCTGTCACAGACATTTTTTGTAAAAAGGATTTAGTAGGCATATCGAACTCAGAATCTACAGAAGCCGATGACGATTTCGAAGATGTCATTTAAACTTCCCGAAACGATTTTGCAATTAATGGTGACTACAAACAAGTATTGCAAAATACTCGAAAAATTTTAAAAATATTTTAAAAAAGCCCTTTTAAAAACAGTATGTTACAAAAATACATAGTTGCTGAACACAAAAAGGAGATTGTACTTGAGTTGGATACTGTAACCCGATGGAACTGAATTGTACCCATAGTCGAGAAATTTTTGCTTTTAAAAAACTCAATAAAAAAGAGTTTAATTGATTTGGAGCTCGGAGATTTGTGGGTAGAAGATAATATAATAATTCTAAATGACTTGGTTAAAATATTGAAACCAATAAAATTGGCAGTGGAAGCATTAAGTTGTCGGGAAGTTAATATAATTACAGCTGATGCTATTCTAACTTCCCTTTTTGAAGAGATTCAAACAATTCCGAGTACTCTGGGCCAAAAAATGTTTAATGCGCTGAAGTTACGAATTGAAGAGAGACGTGATAAAAAACTATACACATTGGTTAACTATTTGAAGTACCCAGATTATTTTGATGACGACGACCAAAATAATAATAAAACAAGTAAGTAAAGTAGAAAGTCGGGCGGGGCCGACTATATCATACCCTAAACCACCATTACCGAATTAGTAATCACAAGCATTTGTGGGGTAACATATAGGTCTGGGAGATAAACCGCAGTTGCATATTTAAGAAAATTGAGGGGTACATGTCTATGGGTGCTTTGTGTCAATCTGACTATAGCTCATAGTCAATGTTGCCAGGGAAAATGTTCGGTTTACCCTACAAGGACAAAAAAAGTTCCCTACTTTCCCATACATGCCCAAATAATTTCCCAGCTATATTTTTTGTTAAATTTAAAAAAAAAAAATTACAAACCAAAAATGGTTCTAAGTAATTTATTATCTTAAAACATGAATATGCAACGTATATAACTTAGAATATAAATTTGTATTACCACCACGGTTGCCACAGTTGGTAGAATTCTACCCAAATTAGTAATCTTTTTTGCTAAATCTTTATAAAAATAAAATTTTGGAAAAAGTTTCTATAAACAAATTTTTGTGAGAAATTTTTCTATAGAAATAAAATTTTGACAATAAATTCTATAGAAATAAAACTTTTAGAAAATTTTTTAAAGAAATAATATTTTGAAAAAAATTTCTATAGAAATACAATTTTGACAAAATGTTCTATAGAAATAAAATGTTGACAAAATTTTCTACAGGAATAAAGTTTACCACACATTGTTAAAGATCAAGCCTTGCCGGCTTCTAGTTTCCTCCTCTAGAGCCACCAAAAAGTAAAAATTATTACAAATTGTGTTGAGTGAAAATATCCTACATTGTGGCCCTACGTCCCTACAAGACGCTAAATATTAGAAAAACACTACATATAGGGAATTTCCCCTACTTCTTGCAACACTGGCTGTGTTGATATTGCGCCTACGGAGTTAGTATGCCACTAATATTGAGTATTATTAAACAAGTAAGGAAAGTCTAAAGTCGGGCGGGGCCGACTATATTATACCCTGCACCACTTTGTAGATCTACATTTTCGATACCATATCACATCCGTCAAATGTGTTGGGGGCTATATATAAAGGTTTGTCCCAAATACATACATTTAAATATCACTCGATCTGGACCGAATTAGATAGACTTCTACAAAATCTATAGACTCAAAATTTAAGTCGGCTAATGCACTAGTGTGGAACACAAAGTTAGTAAACACAAAGTTAGGAAACTTTGCAAAAGTTTATTTATGATTAATCGCTCGATATATATGTGTTAGAAGTTTAGGAAAATTAGAGTCATTTTACAACTTTTCGACTAAGCAGTGGCGATTTTACAAGGAAATTGTTGGTATTTTGACCATTTTTGTCGAAATCAGAAAAACATATATATGGGAGATATATCCAAATCTGAACTGATTTCAACCAAATTTGGCACGTATAGTTACAATGCTAATTCTACTCCCTGTGCAAAATTTCAACTAAATCGGAGTTAAAAATTTGCCTCTGTGGTCATATGAGTGTAAATCGGGCGAAAGCTATATATGGGAGATATATCCAAATCTGAACTGATTTCAACCAAATTTGGCATGCATAGTTACAATGCTAATTCTACTCCCTGTGCAAAATTTCAACTAAATCGGAGTTAAAAATTTGCCTCTGTGGGCAAATGAGTGTAAATCGGGCGAAAGCTATATATGGGAGCTATATCTAAATCTGAACCGATTTGGCTGATATTTTGCAAGTTGTTCGAGACCAATAAAATATTCGGATGTAGGGAATTTGAGGAAGATCGGTTGATATACACGCCAATTATGACCAGATCGGTGAAAAATATATATGGCAGCTATATCTAAATCTGAACCAAAATCAATAGGGATCGTCTTCGAGCCGAAACAGGACCCTATACCAAATTTTAGGACAATCGGACTAAAACTGCGAGCTGTACTTTGCACACCAAAATACATCAACAGACAGACAGACGGACATCGCTAAATCGACTCAGAATTTAATTCTAAACCGATCCGTATACTAAAAGGTTGGTCTATGATTACTCCTTCTTGGCGTTACATACAAATGCACAAACTTATTATACCCTGTACCACAGTAGTGGTGAAGGGTATAAAAAGAGAAAATCGTTAAATTAGTGTGGACAATATTCTTATGTAAGAGCTACAAGTACGTATAAGTACGATCGGCTAGTACATCAAAATTTGAAATTTTAGTAACATTGGTTAATAAATAAGAGTACTATGGCCAAATGTGGGAAAATCGAGCGATGCATATATATGGAAGCTATATCTAAATCTGTACCAATTTGCATAATATTTTGCGGGTTTGATTAATACCACAAAAGGTTACCTTGTGCAAGATTTGAGTAAGATCAGGGGCCAAATCACCGCATTCGTCATCGAGTTCTGTTTCGTATAGAGAAACATTTCGATCGCATTAAATTTTTGGATCACCGCATTCGATCATAATTTATTTTGTCTACTACTTTTTTTTACATTGCTGTAAACATATGGTAATAAGAAATTGGAAGATAGAAGAATTTCAAAATAATTTTTTGTTATCAAATTATGTTATTTCTGAGATATTTATATTGTTTTTGTGTGTTTTTATACCCTCCATCATAGGATGGGGGTATATTAACTTTGTCATTCCGTTTGTAACACATCGAAATATTGCTCTAAGACCCCATAAAGTATATATATTCTGGGTCGTGGTGAAATTCTGAGTCGATCTAAGCATGTCCGTCCGTCCGTCCGTCCGTCCGTCTGTTGAAATCACGCTAACTTCCGAACGAAACAAGCTATCGACTTGAAACTTGGCACAAGTAGTTGTTATCGATGTAGGTCGGATGGTATTGAAAATGGGCCATATCGGTCCACTTTTACGTATAGCCCCCATATAAAGGGACCCTCAGATTTGGCTTGTGGAGCCTCTAACAGAAGCATATTTCATCCGATCCGGCTGAAATTTGGTACATGGTGTTGGTATATGGTCTCTAACAACCATGCAAAAATTGGTTCACATCGGTCCATAATTATATATAGCCCCCATATAAACCGATCCCCAGATTTGGCTTGCGGAGCCTCAAAGAGAAGAAAATTTCATCCGATCCGACTGAAATTTGGTACATGACGTTGGTATATGGTCTCTAACAACCATGCAAAAATTGGTCCATATCGGTCCTTAATTATATATAGCCCCCATATAAACCGATCCTCAGATTTGGCTTGTGGAGCCTCTAACAGAAGCATATTTCATCCGATCCGGCTGAAATTTGGTACATGACGTTGGTATATGGTCTCTAACAACCATGCAAAAATTGGTCCACATCGGTCCATAATTATATATAGACCCCATATAAACTGATCTCCAGATTTGGCTTGCGAAACCTCAAAGAGGAGCAAATTGCATCCGATCCGGCTGAAATTTGGTACATGGTATTGGTATAGGGTCTCTAACAATCGTGCAAAAATTGGTCCACATAGGTTCATAATTATATATGGCCCCCATATACACCGATCCCCAGATTTGGGTTGCGGAGCCTCAAAGAGAAGCAAATTTCATCCGATCCGCCTGAAATTTGGTACATGATATTGGTATATGGTCTCTAACAACCATGCAAAAATTGGTCCACATCGGTTCATTATTATATATAGCCCCCATATAAACCGATCCCCAGATTTGGCTTGCGAAGTCTCCAAGAGAAGCAAATTTCATCCAATCCGGTTGTATTTTGGAACATGGTGTTAGTATATGATCTTTAACAACCGTGCCAGAATTGGTCCATATCGGTCCATAATTATATATAGCCCCCATATAAAACATTCTCCAGATTTGACCTCCGGAGCCTCTTGGAGGAGCAAAATTCATACGATCCGGTTCAAATTAGGCACGTGGTGTTAGTATATGGTCGCTAACAACCATACCAAAATTGGTCCAATCACACGAAAATTGGTCCATAGAAAATTTTGTGAAAATTTTATTTCTATAGAAAATTTTATTTCTGTAGAAAATTTTGTCAAATTTTTATGTCTTCTTTGTCAAACCGAATTATATACGTATTGGATCGATCTTTTTTGATTTAATATATACCACGTATGGACTTACATACAATTTAGAAGATGGTGTTAGGAGGTTTTAAGATACCTTGCCATCGGCAAGCGTTACCGCAACTTAAGTAATTCCATTGTGGATGGCAGTGTTTAGATGAAGTTTCTACGCAATCCATGATGGAGGGTACATAAGCTTCGGCCTGGCCGAACTTACGGCCGTATATACTTGTTTTTTTTATTTTCCTCGTCTTCGGATTCAGAGGATGAGTACAAAGTGGCATTAGTAAGGAAAAATATTCGTGACAAAAGCAGTCCTTTAGCATTGCCTGAAGTAGAGTAATTTTAAAGTAAATTTTAGTAAATTTTAAAGTGAGTGCTTTTAACTAATTGTGTTTTTAACATCCATAGATTTAAAAAACGTTTTCATCTGTCAAAAGAAACTTTTAAATATGTTCTTGAAAAAATAAGTTTTTTTTGAAGCGGCTACTGAGCATTCCTTTCTTTGATCCGTGTCGCTAAATGCAAGTAATATTATATTTTCTTAAATGTATTTTGCCAAAATAGAATAATAATTACATTTTCACCTACTTTTTTCTTTTTGTTTACCTTTTTTCTGCTCAAAAATCAGTACATACTTCGTTTTCGATAGCATGCTACCTATCGTGTTCAACTTCGAGTAGAAACAATTCGATAACGACTGCGGTGATCCGCGTAAACTACACTACGATGACGAATTACTCGATTTCGACTGCGGTGATTTGGCCCCAGTTAAGAAATGAGGCCTGTATGGTCAAACATAAGGTTATTAGGGGCGAATTTTTCAAAATCGGGTGATACATATATGGGAGCTATATCTACATCTGAACCGATTTCGATGAAATTTTGCACTATAGCGGACTTGATCTAGCCAACTTTTAGTAAGATCTGTTAATAAATAAGGGTTCTATGGCAAAATTTGGGAAAATCGGGCTATATATATATGGGAGCTATATCTAAATCTGAACCGATTTCGATGATTTTTTGCACATATAGTTAGTGCTATAGAAGACTACATTTAGCCAAATTTGGGTAAGATCGGTTGACAAATAAGGGTTTTATGGCCAAATTTAGAAAAATCGGGCGGTACATATATATGGGAGCTATAGCTAAATCTGACCCGATTTCGATAATTTTTTGCACATATAGTTAGTGCTATAGAAGATTATATTTAGCCAACTTTGAGCAATCGGTTGATAAATAAAGGTTTTTGTGGCCAAATTTGAGAAAATCGGGCGATACATATATATGAGAGCTACATCTAAATGTGAACCGATTTGGATGAAATTTTGCAGACTTGAAGGGCGATGGAAAATATTACCTTTGGTGACGATTCGTTTGAAAAAACGCGCAACGTGACCCCATTTGTCGAAATCGGGCGATACATATATATGGGAGCTATATCTAAATTTGATCCGATTTATTCCAAATTCAATAGCGTTCGTCCTTGTGCCCAAAAAACTCCCTGTACCAAATTTCATAAAAATCGGTTAATAATTGCGACCGGAATCCTGTGAACAACAAATACATGGACAGACGGACGGACGGACGGACACCAAGCGCTAGATCGACTCAGGAGGTGATTCTGAGTCGATCGGTATATATTTTATGGGGTCTAAAATCAATATTTCTGGTAGGCACATTTTTTGGCCGATCAAACTTATTATACCCTGACCACTATGTGGTTTAGGGTATAATAAAATATTTTCGCGCACATCGAAAAATGCTGTGACTGCCTTTGTTGAAAATCTTTTTGAACGTCTGCTGTTTTCTGAACCGCCTTATGAAGAAAATCAGAATGATTTGAATAACGAAAATATTGAAAAAGGAGCATTCGAAGACATCTTAAATGCTGCAATTAATAAAGCAAATACAACACCTGATAATAAAACTAATGCACCAAGGAAATGTTCAATAAAAAAAGATTTGAAATTTCTAGAGGGTAGTGGTGAAAAATCACAGAACATTTTAAATCTGAACATCTGTGGAAAGTGAACGCGCTTTTTCTGTGTAAGGCCAACTTGTAAATAAAATCAGATATAGACTTTCTGATGCAACTATAAATGCTGTAACTGTGCTCAAATCACATTTTATGAATACAATTTAATATTTAATGACATTTTTATACCCTGCGCCACACTGTGGAACAGGGTATTATAAGTTAGTGCATATGTTTGCAACACCCAGAAGGAGATGTGATAGACACATGGTGTCTTTGGCAAAAATGCTCAGGGTGGGCCATGTACGCCTGTCCGTCTGTCCATTTTTGTAATCAAAGGGTGTAATATTGTCGGCCCCGCCCGACTTTAGACTTTCCTTACTTGTTTAGTTTTGACTTTCTTTGTTTGAATATTTTGACTTACTCGTCATACGTTCCGATTTCTTTTGCCAAAATGGCAAACAAAACACAAGTCGACACATATATAAAATGCTGCTCTCAAGGCAAAAACACATGCTGTTTTTTTTTTAATGTCTTTTTTCTTCATTCCGAATGTCTATTCTCTTTACTCCGAATACTCATTTTAATATTCAAATTAAATAATATTTAGACTTAAGCATATCAAATTTTTGGCGAAGCCTTATTAACATACCAAGCGCATGGCCAAAACAAATGAACACATAAAACAATTTTCCGAAACAACATACACACAAAAATTATTTTTCTGATTCAATCATGAAATTAATTGATCCAATTAATTTTTTAATTGAAATGTCTTCAATCACGAAAATGATAGTATCAATCACAGTTTTAATTGGGCATAGAAAAACTCCTTGATTAAAAAATTAATTGATGTCATTAGCAATTTTCAATTAATTAAAAATTTAATTGATTTTGAATGCAACCCCCAATTAATTTTTTATTTAAAAAGGTAACTATTTTCAACTACTTTCTGAATTGACTTAGAGTTTTTATTTGGATTAAGAAATGTTCATCACTTTTTATACCCTCCATCTTAGGATGGGGGTATATTAACCTTTTCATTCCGTTTGTAACTCATCGAAATATTGCTCTAAGACACCATAAAGTATATATATTCTGGGTCGTGGTGAAATTCTGAGTCGATCTAAGCATGTCCGTCCGTCCGTCCGTCCGTCTGTTGAAATCACGCTAACTTCCGAACGAAACAAGCTATCGACTTGAAACTTGGCACAAGTAGTTGCTATCGATGTAGGTCGGATGGTATTGAAAATGGGCCATATCGGTCCACTTTTACGTATAGCCCCCATATAAAGGGACCCTCAGATTTGGCTTGTGGAGCCTCTAACAGAAGCATATTTCATCCGATCCGGCTGAAATTTGGTATATGGTGTTGGTATATGGTCTCTAACAACCATGCAAAAATTGGTCCACATCGGTCCATAATTATATATAGCCCCCATATAAACCGATCCCTAGATTTGGCTTGTGAAGCCTAAAAGAGAAGCAAATTTCATCCGATCCGGCTGAAATTTGGTACATGGTGTTGGTATATGGTCTCTAACAACCATGCAAAAATTGCTTCACATCGGTCCATAATTATATATAGCCCCCATATAAACCGATCCCCAGATTTGGCTTGTGTAGCCTCTAAGAGAAGCGTATTTCATCCGATCTGGCTGAAATTTGGTATATGGTGTTGGTATATGGTCTCTAACAATCATGCAAAAATTGGTCCATATCGGTTCATAATTATATATAGCCCCCATATAAACCGATCCCCAGATTTGGCTTGCGGAGCCTCAAAGAGGAGCAAATTGCATCCGATCCGGCTGAAATTTGGTACATGGTATTGGTATATGGTCTCTAACAACCATGCAAAAATTGGTCCACATCGGTCCATAATTATATATGGCGCCCATATAAACCGATCCCCAGATTTGGGTTGCGGAGCCTCAAAGAGAAGCATATTTCATCCGATCCGCCTGAAATTTGGTACATGATATTGGTATATGGTCTCTAACAACCATGCAAAAATTGGTCCACATCGGTTCATAATTATATATAGCCCCCATATAAACCGATCCCCAGATTTGGCTTGCGATGTCTCCAAGAGAAGCAAATTTCTTCCAATCCGGTTGTAATTTGGAACATGGTGTTAGTATATGATCTTTAACAACCGTGCCAGAATTGGTCCATATCGGTCCATAATTATATATGGCATCCATATAAAACATTCTCCAGATTTGACCTCCGGAGCCTCTTGGAGGTGCAAAATTCATCCGATCCGGTTCAAATTAGGCACGTGGTGTTAGTATATGATCGCTAACAACCATACCAAAATTGGTCCAATCACACAAAAATTGGTCCGTATCGGTTCATAATCATGGTTGCCACTAGAGCCCAAAATAATCTACCAAAATTATATTTCTATAGAAAATTTTGTCAAAATTTTATTTCTTTAGAAAATTTTGTCAAAATTTTATTTCTAGAGAAAATTTTGTTAAAATTTTATTCGGTTCATAATAAAATTTTCATCATTGTCAAAATTTTATTTCTATAGAAAATTTTGTCAAAATTTTATTTCTATAGAAAATTTTGTCAAAATTTTATTTCTATAGAAAATTTTGTCAAAATTTTATTTCTATAGAAAATTTTGTCAAAATTTTATTTCTATAGAAAATTTTGTTCAAATTTTATTTGGTTCATAATCATGGTTGCCACTCGAGCCAAAAATAATCTACCAAGATTTTATTTCTATAGAAAATTTTGTCAAAAGTTTATTTCTATAGAAAATTTTGTTAAAATTTTATTTCTGTAGAAATTTTTGTCAAAATTTTCTTTCTATAGAAAATTTTGTCAAAATTTTTATTTCTATAGAAAATTTTGTGAAAATGTTGTTTCTATAGAAAATTTTGTTAAAATTTTATTTCTGTAGAAAATTTCGTCAAAATTTTATGTCTACTTTGTCAAACTGACTTATATACGTATTGGATCGATCTTTTAGAAGATGGTGTTAGGAGGTTTTAAGATACCTTGCCATCGGCAAGCGTTACCGCAACTTAAGTAATTCGATTGTGGATGGCAGTGTTTAGATGAAGTTTCTACGCAATCCATGATGGAGGGTACATAAGCTTCGACCTGGCCGAACTTACGGCCGTATATACTTGTTTTAACTGACTTAGTCTTTTGAATTTGATTAAAAAGTTAATTCTATCAATTAATTTTTTTAACCTAATGTTTCTATCTTGATTAAAAAGATAATTGTATCAATTAATTTATTAATTGAAAAAACATTCAACTTCAATTAACTTTTTAATTGGAAATATTCTGGTGATATTTTTTTCTGTGTACAAGCAGTTTCACAGAAATTGCTCTCTTTTGATTCTCTCGCTGTGTTATGTTGATATCTTTCGTCAACCCTCCCGGTTTCCATCTCTATTTCTTTCCCCATATTCTCTCTGTCGCTCTCTGTATAATATATCACAACATATATATGTTTACTCGAAATTTTTAACTATGTGTTAATGTGTTCACACATATTATTTTTATGAAGCATTCATGTCCCAAACATAGTATATTCTCGTAACATATTAACATATGTGCCCCAAACATTTAATGATAGTTTAGAAACATAATATTTTTGCACTTAAATATATTGTGTTTAAAAAATTCTGCCCGAAATACATTTTGTTTACATCGGAACATATGAAAAACATATATTTATAAAAGTGTGGGTAAATCAACTTCACGTGTCGATCCGCTAAATATCAGATTCTTCACTTTAGCACAAATAGAGTGATTTTATTGTCATTCAAATTTTGTTGTAAATTTGAAACAATTTATTATTTTTCCGTCTTTTAAATTTTGTTTTTGGGTTTGTTGTTTTTTACACTTTTTTCTAACCTACTTTCTAAAAGTAAAAGTTTTAAGTACAATTTAAAGTAAAATTCATTGCTAACAAATGCCTAATTTGTTTTCTTTTTTTTGAGAAAATTTATTTACTATTTCTACCAAAAAAGTTTTCTTTTCTTTTCCATGTTTTGATGGATAATTCTACTCTTAAGAAAAAAATAATAATAAACAATCTTATTTTTACAAGTTCTGTTTATGTAGATAACGAATATGTTACAATTAATTACTTTCAAGCAACAAGATAAGAATCTTCAAGGGAACATTTATAAAAAATAATAATTTCCACGAATATGACTATCTTAGTATGTGCATCTATTTTCTCTATTTAAATATTCATAGTTTACCTTGTAGATGGAAAATCAATACATTTTCCAACCAGGCGGAAATTTGTTGTCCTCTGTGATTCTCATTAAATCATAAAAAACAAATATGTATTTCATGCGTATATATCGAGGGCAATTCCTTAACAAAATGTCGGATCATTAAAAAAAAAAAAAATTTTTGAAATTTTCGACTCAAAAATCTGAAATGAAAAAAATTGGCATGATAAATAAAATTATATGAATTTAATTTTTACACATAATATGTGAATAATTTATGAAGAAATTTTCAAAATTTGTACGAAAATGAGCAAAGGCATTGTCGAAGGAAAATGTTGAAAATTTGAACTAAACTTTATTATAAGTCTCCCTATCACGCCGATATGACAAAATAAGTAAATAGTTTATGACAAATTCAAGAAAATTCATTGGACATAATTATTTTTATTTTTCCTTATTAATGAAAATTTCGCAGTTTGAAGGGAAATCTTGGAGTTCGCAATAGAAATTAAGAGCTATTTTGAAGGAAATACGAATTTAGTAAATCTTTATAATATTTATCTTGTCAACCTCTTTATACCCTCCACCTATGGTGGTGTATGGTGTCATTCCGTTTGTAACACATCGAAATATTGCTCTAAGACCCCATAAAGTATAAATATTCTGGGTCGTGGTGATATTCTGAGTCGATCTAAGCATGTCCGTCCGTCTGTTGAAATCACGCTAACTTCCGAACGAAACAAGCTATCGACTCGAAACTTGGCAAAGTGGCATCCGATCTGGCTGAAATTTGGTACATAGTTTTGGTATATGGTCTCTAACAACCATGCAAAAATTGGTCCACATCGGTACATAATTATATATAGCACCCATATAAACCGATCCCCAGATTTGACCTCCGGAGCCTCATGGATGAGCAAAATTCATCCGAGTCGGTTGAAATTTGGTACGTGATGTTAGTATATGGTCTCTAACAACTATGCAGGAATTGGTCCATATCGGTCCATAATTATATGTAGCTCCCATGTAAACCGATACCCGATACCCATTTTAAATTTAGTACGTGGTAAGATTTGGTACATTGCGCTACTATATGGTCGCTAACAACCATACCAAAATTGGTCCATATCGGTCTATAGTAATATGTTATATAGCCGATCCCCAAAAATAATCTAACAAAATTTTATTTCTATAGAAAATTTTGTCAAGATCTTATATCTATACAAAATTTTGTCAAGATTTTATTTCTATAGAACATTTTGTCAAAATTTTATTTCTATAGAAAATTTTGTCAAAATTTTATTACTATACAAAATTTTGTCAAGATTTGAGTTCTATAGAAAATTTTGTCAAAATTTTATTTGTATAGAAAAATTTGTCAAAATTTTATTGCTATAGAAAATTTTGGTAAAATTTTATTTCTATAGAAAATTTTGTCAAACTGAATATCGGTCTTTATACCCTTCACCACTATTGTGGTACAGGATATAATAAGTTTGTGCATTTGTATGTAACGCCAAGAAATAGTGGTCATAGACCAATCTTTTAGTATACCGATCGGCTTAGAATTAAATTCTGAGTCGATTTAGCGATGTCCGTCTGTCTGTCCGTCCGTCCGTCCGTCCGTCCGTCTGTCTGTCCGTCCGTCCGTCTGTCTGTATATGTAATTTTGTGCACAAAGTACAGCTCGCAATTTAAGTCCTATCCTCCTCAAATCGAGACAATCGCTTTTTTTTGGAAAAAATCGGTTCAGATTTAGATATAGCTGCCATATATATTTATCCCAGATGTGGTCATAGTTAGCGTGTTTATCAACCGATTTTCTTGAAATACCGTACATCCAAATATTTTATGAAACTCGAAAATCTTGAAAAATATCAGCCAAATCGGTTCAGATTTAGATATAGCTCCCTTATATATCTTTCGCACGATATGGACTTATATGGCCCCAGAAGCCACATTTTTGGCCGAATTTGGTTGAAATTTTGCACTAGGAGTACAATTAGTAGTATAGTCAAGTGTGCAAAATTTTATTGAAATCGGTTCAGATTTAGATATAGCTCCCATATATATCTTTCGCCCGATATGGACTAATATGGTCCTAACAGCCAGAGTTTTGGCCCAATTTGGTTAAATTTTGCGCAGGGAGTAGATTTAGCATTTTAGCTATGCGTGCCAAATTTGATTGAAATCGGTTCAGATTTAGATATAGCTTCCATATATATTTTTCGCCCGATATGGACTTATATGGCCCCAGAAGCCAGAGTTTTGGCCCAATTTGGATGAAATTTTGCACTAGGAGTACAATTAGTAATATAGTCATGTGTGCCAAATTTGATTGAAATCGGTTCAGATTTAGATATAGCTCCCATATATATGTTTTTCTGATTTCGACAAAAATGGTCAAAATACCAACATTTTCCTTGTTAAATCGCCACTGCTTAGTCGAAAAGTTGTAAAAATGACTCTAATTTTCCTAAACTTCTAATGCATATATATTGAGCGATAAATCATAATTAAACTTTTGCGAAGTTTCCTTAAAATTGCTTCAGATTTAAATGTTTCCCATATTTATACCCTTCACCACTACTGTGGTACAGGGTATAATAAGTTTGTGCATTTGTATGTAACGCCAAGAAAGAGTAATCATAGACCAACCTTTTAGTATACGGATCGGCTTAGAATTAAATGCTGAGTCGATTGAGCGATGTCCGTCTGTCTGTCTGTCCGTCTGTCTGTCCGTCTGTCTGTCCGTCTGTCTGTCTGTCTGTCTGTCTGTTGATGTATTTTTGTGTGCAAAGTATTTTTGTGTGCAAAGCCCGATTTACACTCATATGACAACAGAGGCCAATTTTTAACTCCGATTTAGTTGAAATTTTGCATAGGGAGTAGAATTAGCATTGAAGATATGTGTGCCAAATTTGGTTGAAATCGGTTCAGATTTAGATATAGCTCCCATATATATGTTTTTCTGATTTCGACAAAAATGGTCAAAATACCAACATTTTCCTTGTAAAATCGCCACTGCTTACTCGAAAAGTTGTAAAAATGACTCTAATTTTCCTAAACTTCTAATACATATATATCGAGCGATAAATCATAAATAAACTTTTTCGAAGTTTCCTTAAAATTGCTTCAGATTTAAACGTTTCCCATATTTTTTTACTAACATTGTGTTCCACCCTAGTGCATTAGCCGACTTAAATTTTGAGTCTATAGATTTTGTAGAAGTCTATCAAATTCTTCCAGATCGAGTGATATTTAAATGTATGTATTTGGGACAAACCTTTATATATAGCCCCCAACACATTTGACCGATGTGATATGGTATCGAAAATTTAGATCTACAAAGTGGTGCAGGGTATAATATAGTCGGCCCCGCCCGACTTTAGTCTTTCCTTACTGGTTTTTTACTAAAATTGTGTTCCACCCTAGTGCATTAGCCAACTTAAATTTTGAGTCTATAGGTTTTGTAAAAGTCTATCAAATTCTGTCCAAATCGAATGATATTTAAATGTATGTATTTGGGACAAACCTTTATATATAGGATGTGATATGGTATCGAAAATTTAGAACTACAAAGTGGTGCAGGGTATAATATAGTCGGCCCCGCCCGACTTTAGACTTTCCTTACTTGTTTTTTACTAACATTGTGTTCCACCTCAGCGCAGTAGCCGACTTAAATGTAAAATCTATAAGTATTGCGGAACTCTGTACAGATCTGCTCAGATATACAGAATATATGTGTATGGCTTCATATAGCATCCAACACATTGGACGGATTTGATATGGTATCGAAAATGTGGACTTACAAAGTGGTGAAGGGTATAATATAGTCGGCCCCGCCCGACTTTAGACTTTCCTTACTTGTTTTTTACTAACATTGTGTTCCACCCTAGTGCATTAGCCGACCTGAATTTTGAGTCTATAGATTTTGTAGAAGTCTATCAAATTCTGTCCAGATCGAGTGATATTTAAATGTATGTATTTGGGACAAACCTTTATATATAGCCCCCAACACATTTGACGGATGTGATATGGTATCGAAAATTTAGATCTACAAAGTGGTGCAGGGTACACTGAAAAAAATATTGTCGTGAGGTCAAAGATTTCATGTCTTTAAAATACGAATACAAATTTTGCTTAGCATAGAAGACGCATTTCTCTAAAATAAAGTTATTTTCCTTGTCCACAAGTCGATAAACTTTTCAATGAAGTCGTATTGTCCTTATAATTAAGTGATTTGACTTAAAAATGGGTATCTTAACATGAAAGAAAAAATTTATAGGCTAAGATCCACTTGACTTTAATAATTCAGAAAAATTCTTTAAATTTAATGAAATTGTCTTTAAATTTGTTGTCTTTTTGCATCTTGACTACAAAGCAAAAAATTGTTCAAATATAGGACATGTTTTTCAAAACTTTATTTTAAAGAAGTTTTTCACTTCAAACATAGCATAATTTCTACTGGAAGTCGAGTCCTAATTTGGAAAATAAAGTTGCCGTTAACTCGTTTTTAAAGGATTTTGATAGCATATGAAGAAAAAAAGCTGAGAAAGCGAAAAATTAAAATTTGCTTCCTAGAAGCAAGTACATAAAACCTAAATTTAAAAGAGAATTGTGTCTTAAAAGTATCCTTACTTGTATTCTCCGCTTCTTTGGCTCGCAATCAATACCAAATTTTTTAAAGTAAAGACAAAATCTTTGGAACCGAGTATGCTTTTTTTTCAGTGTATAATATAGTCGGCCCCGCCCTACTTTAGACTTTCCTTACTGGTTGTTTTTAAATTCAACGAAAATTTCAAATGAAAATTTATTGAGCGTTCACAAATATTTATTTCTCAATGCCACTTCATATGAAATTCAATAAAATAAATTTACCACCGATTTCATATGGAATTACCATATACGCATTTTCAAGCCCTTCCCACAAGTTCTTGTCAGTTCAATTTCTTCGTAGTTTTTAATATTCCTCACACTCTTTGCTTTTATCCATCTTTAGCATGGTTTTTTTCCCCCAACCTTCATTGCAAGGCATCCTTGCAAGGCAAATATCTCAAAGATTCTTCGAGTATGCGTTCGTTCGTTTGTTCACTCGCTTATTAGATTGCCAGGAGCAATGTTCCGTTCTTATGATTTTGTGTGGTTTTAGTTGAAGTTATTCAGTGTCAGTGTACATACCAACGAGCCAGGCAGCCAAGCAACCAACGAAGGATTACCCGCCATCAAACGTAAGTTTCAAAGGATTTTGATCGTTTTTCATGTTCAAGTGAAAATATTTGTGTTGAACATGATTTATGTGTTTTCCAGCGAATTGAGGAAAGTGCAAGAGGAAATTTAATTCTAGTTTTTAGAATAATTTATTAATTGCATACGTTTTGCTTGAAGTAATTTTTGAAAATTATTTATTTTTCCCTAATGTCAATATGATTTAGGGACGTAATATTCAAAGGGCAAATATGCGTTTTGGAAATTGAGTCGAACATCTTGCATTTATATAAATTTTAATGTTTGATTTGGATAAAACGTTTTGATTTGCATTATGTCGTGATACCATGCCCAACATTTATAAAGTCATTTTTTTAACTAACATTAATATAAAACTTTATTTAACTTTAATCTGCAAAATGTTCTCGGTCATGATATAAAAACGAGCTAACATCTGTAGAGAAAACTCAAGACTCCAAATCACGACAGCAATGAAGCATAATGAAGAAAATTAAATTTTTTACTGATTAGATTGTGGTATGAGTTCTTACTGCTTGGAGAAGTTGCGAGATTTAACAAAAACGAACTTTACTCTGGGTAAAGTTGTCTAGAATATCAACTAATCTGAAAAGGTTATAAGAGCGCTATGAATATGGAACCAATGAAAATAAGGCCACAAACCCCAAATAAAACAGGCGTACAAATGTGGGGTGACGTTTCATAATAAATATGAGCCCCATGAAACGGAGTCCCAACAAAATATAACTGAAGCATGAAAATCAACCCCAAAACCAAAAATTATGGCTCATTTTCGATTTAAAGTACCGTGTGAAAGTGAATACTAACTGCAACGAACAATTTAAGACACAATTCTCTAATCCTATTATTTTTATACCCTCCACCATAGGGTCATATCGAAATATTGCTCTAAGATCCCATAAAGTATATATATTCTGGGTCTTGGTGAAATTCTGAGTCGATCTAAGCATGTCCGTCCGTCCGTCTGTTGAAATCACGACTTGAAACTTGGCACAAGTAGCTGATTTTGATGTATGTCGGATGGTATTGCAAATGGGCCATATCGGTCCACTTTTACGTATAGCCCCCATATAAACGGACCTCCAAATTTGGCTTGCGGGGACTCTAAGAGAAGCAAATTTCATCCGATCCGGCTGAAATTTGTTACATGGTGTTAGTATATGGTCTTTAAGAAACATGCCAAAATTGGTCCCCATCGGTCCATAATCATATATAGCCTCCATATAAACCAATCCCCAGATTTGGCTTGCGGAGCCTCTAAGAGAAGCAAATTTCATCCGATCCGGCTGAAATTTGGTACATGGTGTTAGTATATGGTCTCTAACAACCATGCAAACTTTGGTTCACATCGGTTCATAATTATATATAGCCCTCATATACACTGATCTCCAGATTTGACCTGCGGAGCCTCATGGATCAGCAAAATTCATCCAATTCGGTTGAAACTTGGCACGTGGTGTTAGTATATGGTCTCTGACAACCATGCAGGAAATGTTTCATATCGGTCCTTAATTATATATAGCCCCCACATAAACCGATCCCCAGATTTGACCTTCGGAGCCCCTTGGAAGAGCAAAATTCAACCGATCCGGTTGAAATTTGTTACGTGGTGTTAGTATATGGTCTCTAACAACCATGCAAAAATTGGTCCATACCGGTCTTAATTATATATAACCCCCATTTAAATCGATCCCCTGATTTGACTTCCGGAGATATTGGAGGAGCAAAATTCATCCGATCCGGTTGAAATTTGGTACGTGGTGAAATTTGGTACATTGCGCTAGTATATGGCCGCTAACAACCATGCCAAAATTGGTCCATATCGGTCTATAGTTATATATAGCCGATCTCCAAAAATAATCTGCCAAAATTTCATTTTTATAGAAAATTTTGTCAAAATTTTATTACTATAGATAATTTTGTAAAAATTTTATTACTATAGAAAATTTTGTCAAGATTTTATTTCTATTGACAATTTTTTAAATTTTTTTTTCTCTATAAAAAATGTTGTCAAAATTTTATTTCTATAGAAAATTTTGTCAAATTTTATTGCTGTAGAAAATTTTGTCAAAATTTTGTTTCTATAGAAAATTTTGTAAAAATTTTATTTCTATAGAAAATTTTTTTAAAATTTTATTTCTATTGAAAATTTTGTCAAAATTTTAATTCTATAGAAAATTTTGTCAAAATTTTAATTCTATAGAAAATTTTGTCAAACTGAATTATTTACATATTAAATCGGCCGTTTTTTTTTGTTTAATATATACCCCGGATGCACTAACTTACAATTGAGAACACGGTGTTAAGAAGTTTTAAGATACCTTGCCATCGGCAAGTGTTACCGCAACCCATGTAATTCGATTGTGGATGGCAGTCTTTAGTACAAGTTTCTATGCAATCCATGGTGGAGAGTACATAAGATTCGGCCTGGCCGATCTTGCGGCCGTATATACTTGTGTTTTTTTATACCCTCCATCATAGGATGGGGGTATATTAACTTTGTCATTCCGTTTGTAACACATTGAAATATTGCTCTAAGACCCCATAAAGTATATATATTCTGGGTCGTGGTGAAATTCTGAGTCGATCTAAGCATGTCCGTCCGTCCGTCCGTCCGTCCGTCCGTATGTTGAAATCACGCTAACTTCCGAACGAAACAAGCTATCGACTTGAAACTTGGCACACGTAGTTGTTATCGATGTAGGTCGGATGGTATTGAAAATGGGCCATATCGGTCCACTTTTACGTATAGCCCCCATATAAAGGGACCCTCAGATTTGGCTTGTGGAGCCTCTAACAGAAGCATATTTCATCCGATCCGGCTGATATTTGGTACATGGTGTTGGTATATGGTATCTAGCAATCATGCAAAAATTGGTCCACATCGGTCCATAATTATATATAGCCCCCATATAAACCGATCCCCAGATTTGGCTTGCGGAGCCTCAAAGAGAAGCAAATTTCATCCGATCCAGCTGAAATTTGGTACATGATGTTGGTATATGGTCTCTAACAACCATGCAAAAATTGGTCCACATCGGTTCATAATTATATATAGCCCCCATATAAACCGATCCCCAGATTTGGCTTGCGAAGTCTCCAAGAGAAGCAAATTTCATCCAATCCGGTTGTAATTTGGAACATGGTGTTAGTATATGATCTTTAACAACCGTGCCAGAATTGGTCCATATCAGTCCATAATTATATATAGCCCCCATATAAAACGTTCTCCAGATTTGACCTCCGGAGCCTCTTGGAGGAGCAAAATTCATCCGATCCGGTTCAAATTAGGAACGTGGTGTTAGTATATGATCGCTAACAACCATACCAAAATTGGTCCAATCACACAAAAATTGGTCCATATCGGTTCATAATCATGGTTGCCACTAGAGCCAAAAATAATCTACCAAAATTTTATTTCTATAGAAAATTTTGTCAAAATTTTATTTCTATAGAAAATTTTTTCAAAATTTTATTTCTAGAGAAAATTTTGTTAAAATTTTATTCGGTTCATAAAAAATTTTCATCATTGTCAAAATTTTATTTCTATAGAAAATTTTGTCAAAAGTTTATTTCTATAGAAAATTTTGTTAAAATTTTATTTCTGTAGAAATTTTTGTCAAATTTTCTTTCTATAGATAATTTTGTCAAAATTTTTATTTCTATAGAAAGTTTTGTGAAAATTTTATTTCTATAGAAAATTTTGTTAAAATTTTATTTCTGTAGAAAATTTTGTCAAAATTTTATGTCTACTTTGTCAAACTGAATTATATACGTATTGGATCGATCTTTTTTGATTTAATATATACCACGTATGGACTTACATACAATTTAGAAGATGGTGTTAGGAGGTTTTAATATACCTTGCCATCGGCAAGCGTTACCGCAACTTAAGTAATTCGATTTTGGATGGCAGTGTTTAGATGAAGTTTCTACGCAATCCATGATGGAGGGTACATAAGCTTCGGCCTGGCCGAACTTACGGCCGTATATACTTGTTTTGTTTTTTTTTTTTGAGTTAGATGATTTTTTTCCGCCATTATCGTCCCACCCTCTTTGGGTTTGTATTGCAGCTTACATGTGTTTGTTACATTACTCAGAAAATTCACACCAAATTCGAGTAGGGCAACCCTATGACAATTACGTGTTCATTGTAGCGAACAAATAAATTCGTACTTTGCAACATTAAAACACCAAACACCAAATGACAGTAACAAGGACAACACCATCTTCTTCTGCCTTTGTTGTTAACTTATGTTAATTAATGAAAAATTAAGGATGTCGATGATTCGTAAGACCAAAAGACAAAGACCTTCAATGGAATGTTAAAAGAAAGATGATAAGTTGAAGGCAGGGGGTAAGAAGTGTGATGGGGGGGTGGTGTGATTGCTAGAAATCATCCTTTGTTTTTTGTTGGAAATGCCATACAATGGGTCGCCGTCGCTGGTTTATAACATCCACCGCCTGCTACGAAAGGCTCAACTGATGACGTTGATGGTGATGAGGTTAAATTGAAGTCGGAGAGAGAAGGCGAGATTTGAGTCAGTACGACAAGTACATCAAGTGTAAGCGAATGAAAATGAATGCTATAAAAATATTTACACAATACTGAGGAAATAAACATTTTTCGCACTTAAGCAAATGTAAATATTTGCTTTATGTAAATTTAAAGAGTGGTATTCTAAAGGGAAATACCTAGCACTTTTAGGCTTCTTGAATTGTATTGAAGAAGACCTTCAAGCGGACGCGTCTGACAAACGATTACTGACGCCTCCTACCGCCATTTAAGTCGTTATTTATTAAAAAGACAGACAAAAAATTATATACACAATGGCAAACTGGTTTAATGGTGAATTGGCCTTTTATTGAAATGCGGATAAATGTGTTTGTTTAGCGCTGAATTCAAAATGAAGACGTTAGAGTTTTTTTTTTTGTCATCGCTAATGTCGACCACAGCATAAGAAAATCTTTTTATCCTGGAATGTTTATGGAATTTCGCTGGCTTCTCATTTATGGAAAATTGTTGTAAAGCAATGAAAAAGAAAATCCATAAAAATTGGCTTTAAATTAGTTTATAAATAAAAAGCAATACATGTGTGTTTATGCTTTATGTGGAATGAACGTATGGAGGAATGGGAGCTTTTTATGAATATTTAGGCAATGCCGACTATCGAACATCTTTTTTCGGGAGGTTCGTTGGGTTTAGTGAACTACCCGAATTTATTCTGATGATTGGTTGATAGTTTTGCTGCAAGTAGAGGATGCTGATGAGGAACGTGGCCATTAAGAAACGGCTGTCCAACCAATCATCTTGCAATCTATAAATGTGACAAATATACTTTTCCTCTGTTGGTTAAGTTAGTCTTGTAGTTTAGACAACGCAATGGTTTTAAGCTGAAAACAAAACAACACAAAATATTTATACGAAACGATCTAACTACACTGTTAGAAAAATATGTTTTTCATATGTTCCGATATAAACAAAATGTGTTTCGGGCACGATTTTAAACCACAATATATTTAAGTGCGAACATGTAATTTTCCTAAACTAACACTAAATGTTTGGGACATCTATGTTAATATGTTAGAATATATTATGTTTGGGGAATGAATGTTTCATAAAAATCATATGTGTGAATACAAACATATATAAATTTACAAATTTCAACTAAACATACATATGTTGTGATATTTTATTCAAAGCGACAGAGAGAGTATAGAGAGAAATAGAGATGGAAACCGGGAGAGTTGACGAAAGATATCAATATAACACAGCAAAAGAGTCAAAAGAGAACAATTTCTGTGAAACCGCTTGTATGTTGTTTCGGAAAACTGTTTTATGATAAGGCCAAAAATTTGATATGTTTAAGTTTAAATATTTTTTAATTTGAATAAAGAGAATATACATTCTGAACCAAGAGAATAGACATTTGAAAAACAAACAGCTTATGTTTTCGCCTTGAGAGCAGCATTTTATGTATGTGTGGACATGTGTTTTGTTTATCATTTTGGCATTATTTTTTTCTTGGTTCGTTAAAAGAAATCAGGGGTCTTCATAAAAATAACGAAAGGGCACTATACTCTTTTTAGAGTTGGGACGGTAAAATGAAATAAGGAGGAAATAGTGAAAAATTACATAGTAAAATGTAAAAAAACAAAGTTTACTTTCTCTTTATTAAAAAGTAGTCCAAGAGGAGTTGACGGACACCATCAAATATAAAAGCGGGTATTAAGTTCGACTTTTACAGCTAAAACAATTTAAAAAGTTTATTTTCTTTAAAATGAATTATTAAAGAAAAATAAAAGGAATTTTAGAGCGATGGTGTTAAATGCTAGTAAAAAACTGTTCACTCCTAAATAAATTTATGTTTATATTATAAAATTATGTATGTATGTTTATACTCGACTCCACGTTCTTCTTTTGTTAGTTTTTGAATTCCTTCCAAATTTTAAAGTTTTGTACAAAAACAGTTTTTTATTACAAGATTGTTATTTTTGCAATAAAAAATAATATTTTATCCAAAAATCATTCAATTTCGTTTATATCAAGCACTGTTACTGACTATAAATCTTTAATAACGCACATTTCGATGTTTCATTTAAAAAAAAATTAATATAGTATAAATATAAATGTGTAAATTAAAAAAAAAAAAAACAAAAAAAAATGTTCGGTCGGAGCAGGGATTGAACCCACGACCCTTTGCATGCAAGGCAGGCATGCTAACCACTGCTCCACGTGGCAAACAAATGTATGTTTCTGTTAAATAATGTTATGTTTGCATGGGCTCGTGGGCGCTGCAAACTATGCTATATAAATGTAACTTAAAACGATAATTATCTACTGGTGACTATAACAGCTACGTAGCCCAGTGGATAGTGTGTTGGCTTACAAACTGTATGGTCCTCGGTTCGATTCTCCGTGCAGGCGAAAGGTAAAATTTAAAAAATTTATAAAAGTGAATAATTTCTTCAACATTATTTGTATTACAGAGAAAGGTGCCAATAACTAAAAAATTTCGTGGAAGTGAAAATTACGAGTATGTTAGGGAATGAGCACAATCGTGTTTGGGAAAAATTCTTCCAAGCATATAATATTTTTGGCTCAAAATGCTTCCAAACATATAATATGTTCACATAAAACAAACATATTAATGTTTCGGCAGTATGCAATAATATATGTGCTTCCTGCAAAATATGTTTGGAACATATGTTAAAGAAGCGATTTTTTTTGAGGGTGTATATTACTTTTTATACCCTCCACCATAGGATGGGGGGGGGGTATATTAACTTTGTCATTCCGTTTGTAACACATCGAAATATTGCTCTAAGACCCCATAAAGTATATATATTCTGGGTCGTGGTGAAATTCTGAGTCGATCTGAGCATGTCTGTCCGTCCGTCCGTCTGATGAAATCACGCTAACTTCATAACGAAACAAGCTATCGACTTGAAACTTGGCACAAGTAGTTGCTATTGATGTAGGTCGGATGGTATTGCAAAAGGGCCATATCGGTCCACTTTTACGTAAAGCCCCCATATAAACGGACCCCCAAATTTGGCTTTCTAGGCCTCTAAGAGAAGCAAATTTCATCCGATCCAGCTGAAATTTGGTACATGGTGTCACCATATGATCTCTAACAACCATGCAAAAATTGGTCCACATCGGTTCATAATTATATATAGCCCCCATATAAACCGATCCCTCGATTTGGCTTGTGGAGCCTCTAAGAGATGCAAATTTCATCCGATCCGGCTGAAATTTGGTACATGGTGTGAGTATATGGTCTCTAACAACCATGCAAAAATTGGTCCACCTCGGTTCATAATTATATATAGCCCCCATATAAACCGATCACCAGATTTGAACTCCGGAACTTCTTGGAAGGCCAAAATTCATCTGATTCAGTTGAAATTTGGTACATGGTGTTAGTATATGGTCTCAAATACCCATGCAAAAATTGGTCCACATCGGTCCATAATTATATATAGCCCCCATATAAACCGATCACCAGATTTGACCTCCGGAGCCCCTTGGAAGAGCAAAATTCATCTGATTCGGTTGAAATTTGGTACGTGATGTTAGTATATGGTATCCAACAACTATGCAGGAATTGGTTCATATCAGTCCATAATTATATATAGCCCCCATATAAACCTGTCCCCAGATTTGACCTCCGGTGCCTTTTGGAAAAGCAAAATTCATCCGATCTGGTTTAAATATGGTACGTGGTGGTAGTACATGATATTTAACAACCATGCCAAAAGTGGTCCATATCAGTCCATAAACATATATAGCCCTCATATAAACCGATCCCGAGATTTGGTTTTGGAACCTCTTGGAGGAGCAAATTTCATCCGAGTGAGTTTAAATTTGGAACATTGTGCTAGTATATGGCCGTTAACAACCGTGCCTAACTAGGTCCATATCGGTCTATATCGATAAATCGATCCCCAATCACACAAAAATTGGTCCATATCATGTGCATAATTCTATATAGCCCCCATATAAGCGACCCCCGTATTTCAATTCTGGCTCTCTACGTACCGTGCAAAAAGTCCATACCGATTCGTAATTATTTGTAGACTTAACTATACATAACTTTTTTGTCTAATATATACCACGTATGGACTAACTCACAATTTAGAAAACGATGTTAAGAAGTTTTAAGATACCACAACCCAAGTAATTCGATTGTGAATGACAATCTTTCGTAGAAGTTTCTACGCAATCCATGGTGGAGGGTACATAACATTCGGCCTGGCCGAACTTACGGCCGTATATACTTGTTTTTCGTAAAACCTTTGAAGTTTTTACGAAGTTTTGTTTGCAATTACGTAATTTTAAAAATCTGTATCGACATGGCTGAAATTTTGTAAGGGTCATCAAATATTCGGATGTACCGAATTTAAACACGCAAATTATGACCAGATTGGTGATAACTATATATGACAGCTTTATCTACACGGATGAAAAAGACTGTTTTTTATATGTTTGGCTATAAACATTATATGTTTGGAACACAAATTTTTAAACACAATATTTTTGAGTGCAAGCATATAATGTTCATAAGCTAGCATGACATGTTTGGGACATATATGTTAATATGTTAGAACATATTATGTTTGGGACATAAAATGTTTGTAAATATAATATGCTTGGATGCAAACATATATTAATTTAGAAATAGCCTATAAACATATATGTGTTTAGTAGCCTGGAGCGCTATTGAACAGGGAGCGATATTGAATTAAGTTGGTGGTTGTTGCTTGTTATTACAAAATTAACATTTTATTTTTCCTTGGGCTACTTCTTTGATCCTTACAAACTGTGTGGTCCGCTGTTCTAATCCCCGTCCGGCAAAAGGTAAAATTAAAATAAAATAAAAAATCATACAATTGAATAATTTCTTCTACAATGTTTGTATTACAGAAAAAGGTGCTAAGAACTAAAAAAGCTCGTGGAAGTGAGAAAGATGTGGGGGAATATACAATTAGGCAGAAACAAAATTTTGAGCATTCAGGTCGAAAACCTATGTTGTTAGCACCTATATTACCTGTTTATTTTCATAATTCATTATGATTGTAAATATATAAATAAATAAATAAAATTTTGAGCACAATATTGTTTGGGAGAATTTTTTTAAGCATATAATATTTTTGGGTGCAAAATGCTTCCAAACATATTATATGTTCACATAATAACATATTGATTTTTGGAAGACAACATTATTGAATTTGGATGCAAAAATACAAAATGTTTGGGACTTAGACTACCCAAACATATATTGTTTAGACCAATATGCTTTCAAACATATTATATATTGGAAGAGATCAAACATATAAATGTTTGGGCAATACCAAAAAATGTATATGCTTGAAGCAAAATATGTTTGGGAGTATATGTTACAGAAGCGATTTTTTGTGAGGGTGTACATTTGAACCAATTTTTTCCAAAATCAATAGCATTAATCTTTGAGCCGAAGTAAGATCCTGTTGCAAAGGCCATAATTCGTGACAAAGGTAACCAATTCGCACAAGGTCAGGTCAGGTATAGTGGCAGCCCGATTCATTGAGATATCACAGTGGTGAACTTCTCTCTTATCGCTGAGTGCTTCCCGATTCTATTTTAGTTCACGGACAAGGGACGTCCTTTTTATAGTCGAGTCCGAACGGCTTTCCATATTGCGGTTAAAGAACTTAGAGAAGCTTTGTCACCAGCATTATTGTGAGAAAAGCTTTATTTATTTTATTTATTTATAGTTGATACTAAATTTATTGTAAATATAATATTAGTATAAAGATATAAAAAAGCATTGGCAACTGGGGCCATCAGCTTTGTCACCAGGATTACTGCTGAAAAACTGTTTGGTGCTCGGTCGAAACTGGGGTTGAACCCACGACCTTATGTATGCAAAGTGGGTATGCTAACCATTGCATCGCGGTGGCTCCCGAACAAATCTAAACGGATTCTGATCTTTGAGGTTATTTCTATACCCTCCACTATAGGATGGGTATAATAACTTTGTCATTCCATTTGTAATATATCGAAATATTGGTCTCAGACCTCATAAAGTTTATATGTTTTCTGGATCGTGTTGAAATTCTGAGTCGATCTAGCGATGTTCGTCCGGTATAGGTGGTTGTTATTGATGTAGATCCGACGGTATGCAAAAGAGCCATATCGGACCACTTTTGAGTATAGCCCTCATACAAATTTCATTCGATTCCGTTGATTTCATTCGATCCCGTTGAAATTCAAAACGTGATGTTACCATATGCCAACTCAAAATGTTGCAAACCGATCATAACTATAAAACCAATCTCTAAATTTGGTCTCCGGAACCTCTTGAAGGAGCACATTTTATTCTATACGAAATGTTAGTATATGCTTTTGAAAACCATTCCAAAATTGGTCTATATCGGTCCATAATTATATATGATATATAGCACCCATATAAACCGACCCCAGATTTGACCTCCGTTACCTCTTGTAGAAGTAAATTTCATCTGATTCGGTTAAAATGGTGGAGAGTGTATAAGATTCAGCCTGGCCGAACTTAATATAATTTTTTAATTATACCCTGCGCCACACTGTGGAACAGGGTATTATAAGTTAGTGCATATGTTTGTAACACCCAGAAGGAGACGAGATAGACACATGGTGTCTTCGCCAATAATGCTCAGGGTGGGTCCCTGAGTCGATATAACCATGTCCGTCTGTCCGTCCGTCCGTCTGTCTGTGAACACATCTTTGTGATCAAAGTCTAGGTCGCAATTTAAGTCCAATCGCCTTCACATTTGGCACATGTTCCTAATTTGGGTCAGAATAGAACCCTATTGATTTTGGAAGAAATCGGTTCAGATTTAGATATAGCTCCCATATATATCTTTCGGCCGATATGGACTAATATTGTCCTAAAAGCCAGAGTTTTGGCCCAATTTGGTTGAAATTTTGTACAGGGAGTAGATTTAGCATTGTAGCTATGCGTTCCAAATTTGGATGAAATCGATTCAGATTTAGATATAGCTCCCATATATATCTTTCGCCCGATATGGACTAATATGGTCCTAGAAGCCAGAGTTTTGGCCCAATTTGTTTGAAATTTTGCACTGGGAGTACAATTCGTATTGCAGTTAAGTGTGCAAAATTTGATTGAAATCGGTTCAGATTTAGATATAGCTCCCATATATATCTTTCGCCCGATATGGACTAATATGGTTCTAATAGCCAGAGTTTTGGCCCAATTTGGTTGAAATTTTGCACAGGGAGTAAATTTGGCATTGTAGCTATGCGTGCCAAATTTGATTGAAATCGGTTCAGATTTATATATAGCTCCCATATATAGCTTTCGCCCGATTTACACTCATATGACCACAGAGGCCAATTTTTTACTCCGATTTAGTTGAAATTTTGCACAGGGAGTAGAATTATAAGTGTAGTTATGCGTGCCCAATTTGGTTGAAATCGGTTCAGATTTAGATATAGCTCCCATACATATGTTTTTCTGATTTCGACAAAAATGGTAAAAATGCCAACATTTTCCTTGTAAAAACGCCACTGCTTTGTCGAAAAGTTATAAAAATTACTCTAATTTTCCTAAACTTCTAATACATATATATCGAGCGATAAATCATAAATAAACTTTTGCGAAGGTTCCTTAAAATTGCTTAAGATTTAAATGTTTCCCATATTTTTTTTTTTTTTACTAACATTGTGTTCCACCCTAGTGCATTAGCCGACTTAAATTTTGAGTCTATAGATTTTGTAGAAGTCTGTTAAATTCTGTCCAGATCGAGTGATATTTAAATGTATGTATTTGAGACAAACCTTTATATATAGCCCCCAACACATTTGACGGATATGATATGGTATCGAAAATTTAGATCTGCAAAGTGTACAAACCTTTGAGACAAACCTTTATATATAGCCCCCAACACATTTGACGGATATGATATGGTATCGAAAATTTAGATCTGCAAAGGGTACAATATAGTCGGCACCGCCCGACTTTAGACTTTACTTACTTGTTAATTTATATACTCTATAGTACGGCTTTCAGACATTTCCTTAGGAACACTTCCTTGCCCTCGATGACTTAATATATATATATTAAAATTTGTTTAACATGCTATCTGTTTCATATGTAGACATTTTTCCTTAATAAGCTGATTTTAACAGTACGGAAATCGAACAGCGGAGCAAAATGGGTTAATGTTCAAAACATTCCACCCATTAATGGCTTTCATTAAAGTAGATTTTTGCATCTATTGACTGAGTGTATTTATTACAAGTGCTCTCCATTCATTAGTGAAGCCTTCGTAGTAAAGGTAATTATACTAATTATCTTGGGAAAGATTTCCATTCGAAGAATTTTCTACTTAACATCCCATTCCCATTGACCACATGCTATCTTAACTTTGTGGCATAGAAATAATAGAACATGCAGATAGATAGATAAATTAGGTTGAAATGTTTTGTAAATTGAATTGTATCTAAAGCTTGTCTGTATTTCGAATAAACTGAATGAAATCCCATATATAAAATTTGTTCACTATGCTGAGATAAATTGGTCTTTTAAGTATTTGTAAATAATGTGAAAAATGGAATTGAAAGGACTAATTGTGTTATCGCATACATATGTACTGTTGGATTCTAACAGTTGAGCACACGTACACTGAAAAAAATGTTGACCTAATGTGAAAGAATATGCAACCTAAACTTTAGCAGACACAATTTACTCAATAGTTTTATACCCTCCACCATAGGATGGGGGTATATTAACTTTGTCATTCCGTTTGTAACACATCGAAATATTGCTCTAAGACCCCATAAAGTATATATATTCTGGGTCGTGGTGAAATTCTGAGCCGATCTGAGCATGTCCGTCCGTCCGTCTGTTGAAATCACGCTAACTTCCGAACGAAACACGCTATCGACTTGAAACTTGGCACATGTAGTTGTTATTGATGTAGGTCGGATGGTATTGCAAATGGGCCATATCGGACCACTTTTACGTATAGCCCCTATATAAACGGACCCCCAAATTTGGCTTGCGATTGCTCTAAGAGAAGCAAGTTTCATCCGATCCGGCTGATATTTGGTACATGGTGTTAGTATATGGTCTCTAACAACCATGCAAAAATTGGTTCATATAGGTCCATAATTACATATAGCCCCCATATAAACCGATCCCCCGATTTGGCTTGCGGATCCTCTAAGAGAACCAAATTTCATCCGTTCCGGCTGAAATTTGGTACATGGTATTGGTATATGTTCTCTAATGATCATGCAAAAATTGGTCCACATCGGTCCATATTTATATATAGCCCCCATATAAACCGATCCCCCGATTTGGCTTGCGGAGCCTCTAAGAAACGAAAAATTCATCCGATCCGTCTGAAATTTGGTACATGGTGTTGGTATATGTTCTCTAATGATCATGCAAAAATTGGTCCATATCGGTCCATAATTATATATAGCCCCCATATAAACCGTTCCCCAGATTTGATCTCCGGAGCCTCTTGGAGGAGCAAAATTCATCCGATCCGGTTGAAATTTGCAACGTGGTGTTAGTATAAGGCCGCTAATATCCATGCCAAAATTGGTTCATATCGGGCTATAGTTATATATAGCCGATACCCAATCACACAAAAATTGGTTCATAATCATGGTTGCCACTCGAGCCAAAAATAATCTACCAAAATTTTATTTTTATAGAAAACATTGTCAAAATTTTATTTCTATAGAAAATTTTGTCAAAATTTGATTTCTATAGAAAATTTTGTCAAAATTTTATTTCTATAAAAAATTTTGTACAAATTTTATTTCTATAGAAAATTTTTCCACAATTTTATTTCTATAGAAAATTTTTTCCAAATTTTATTTTTATAGAAAATTTTTTCCAAATTTTACTTCTATAGAAAATGTTGTCAAAATTTTATTTCTATAGAAACTTTAAACTCAATTATATACGAATTTAATCGGCCTTTTTTAGTTTAATATATACCACGTATGGACTGTGTGGTATATATTACGGTGTTAGGAAGTTTTAAGATACCTTGCCATCGGCTTCAGTAGAAGTGTCTACGCCATCCATGGTGGAGGGTACATAAGCTTCGCCCTGGCCGAACTTACGGCCGTATATACTTGTTTCAAATAAATCTTTAAGTAAAATAAAGTTTATAATCTTTGCTTCAAATTTTGTTTTCATTAAATTTAGGACACGCATCTTGGAAATTTGCGTCTCATCGGTAAAGTGGTATGTCTCTGACCTAAGGCAGAAGTTCCTTAAACTAAAGGAAAACATAATATATTGAATCTTTAGATTTAAGATAAACAAGTATATACGGCCGTAAGTTCGGCCAGGCCGAATCTTATGTACCCTCCAACATGGATTGCATTGAAACTTGTACTAAAGACTGTCAACCACAATCAACTTACTTAGGTGGCGGTAACACTTGCCTATGGCAAGGTATGTTAAAACTTCTTAACACCGTCTTCTCAATCCTAAGTTAGTCCCTACGGGGTATATATTAAACAAAAAACAAGTACATACGGCCGTAAGTTCGGCCAGGCCGGAGCTTATGTACCCTCCATCATGGATTGCGTAGAAACTTCTTCTAAACACTGCCATCCACCATCGAATTACTTAAGTTGCGGTAACGCTTGCCGATGGCAAGGTATCTTAAAACCTCCTAACACCATCTTCTAAAGGGTGATTTGTTAAGAGCTTGATAACTTTTTTTAAAAAAAAACGCATAAAATTTGCAAAATCTCATCGGTTCTTTATTTGAAACGTTAGATTGGTCCATGACATTTACTTTTTGAAGATAATTTCATTTAAATGTTGACCGCGGCTGCGTCTTAGGTGGTCCATTCGAAAAGTCCAATTTTGGGCAACTTTTTCGAGCATTTCGGCCGGAATAGCCCGAATTTCTTCGGAAATGTTGTCTTCCAAAGCTGGAATAGTTGCTGGCTTATTTCTGTAGACTTTAGACTTGACGTAGCCCCACAAAAAATAGTCTAAAGGCGTCAAATCGCATGATCTTGGTGGCCAACTTACCGGTCCATTTCTTGAGATGAATTGTTCTCCGAAGTTTTCCCTCAAAATGGCCATAGAATCGCGAGCTGTGTGGCATGTAGCGCCATCTTGTTGAAACCACATGTCAACCAAGTTCAGTTCTTCCATTTTTGGCAACAAAAAGTTTGTTAGCATCGAACGATAGCGATCGCCATTCACCGTAACGTTGCGTCCAACAGCATCTTTGAAAAAATACGGTCCAATGATTCCACCAGCGTACAAACCACACCAAACAGTGCATTTTTCGGGATGCATGGGCAGTTCTTGAACGGCTTCTGGTTGCTCTTCACTCCAAATGCGGCAATTTTGCTTATTTACGTAGCCATTCAACCAGAAATGAGCCTCATCGCTGAACAAAATTTGTCGATAAAAAAGCGGATTTTCTGCCAACTTTTCTAGGGCCCATTCACTGAAAATTCGACGTTGTGGCAGATCGTAAGTCTATTCATGATGAAATGTCAAAGCATACTGAGCATCTTTCTCTTTGACACCATGTCTGAAATCCCACGTGATCTGTCAAATACTAATGCATGAAAATCCTAACCTCAAAAGAATCACCCTTTAAATTGTATGTAAGTCCATACGTGGTATACATTAAATCAAAAAAGATCGATCCAATACGTATATAATTCAGTTTGACAAAGTAGACATAAAATTTTGACAACATTTTCTACAGAAATAAAATTTTGACAAAATTTTCTATAGAAATAAAATCTTGGTAGATTATTTTTGGCTCGAGTGGCAACCATGATTATGAACCGAATAAAATTTTAACAAAATTTTCTCTAGAAATAAAATTTTGACAAAATTTTCTATAGAAATAACATTTTGGTAGACTATTTTTGGCTCTAGTGGCAACCATGATTATGAACCGATATGGACCAATTTTTGTGAGATTGGACCAATTTTGGTATGGTTGTTAGCGACCATATACTAACACCACGTTCCTAATTTGAAACGGATCGGATGAATTTTGCTCCTCCAAGAGGCTCCGGAGGTCAAATCTGGAGAACGTTTTATATGGGGCTATATATAATTGTGGACCGATATGGACCAATTCTGGCACGCTTGTTAAAGATCATATACTAACACCATGTTCCAAATTACAACCGGATTGGATGAAATTTGCTTCTCTTGGAGACTTCGCAAGCCAAATCTGGAGATCGGTTTATATGGGGTCTATATATAATTATGGACCGATGTGGACCAATTTTTGCATGGTTGTTAGAGACCATATACCAACATCATGTACCGAATTTCAGCCGGATCGGATGAAATTTGCTTCTCTTTGAGGCTCCGCAAGCCAAATCTGGGGATCGGTTTATATGGGGGCTATATATAATTAAGGACCGATGTGGACCAATTTTTGCATGATTGTTAGAGACCATATACCAACACCATGTACCAAATTTCAGCCGGATCGGATGAAATATGCTTCTCTTAGAGGCTCCACAAGCCAAATCTGGGGATCGGTTTATATGGGGGCTATATATAATTATGGACCGATGTGGACCAATTTTTGCATGGTTGTTAGAGACCATATACCAACATCATGTACCAAATTTCAGCCGGATCGGATGAAACTTTCTTCTCTTTGAGGCTCCGCAAGCCAAATCTGGGGATCGGTTTATATGGGGGCTATATATAATTATGGACCGATGTGGACCAATTTTTGCATGGTTGTTAGAGACCATATACCAACACCATGTACCAAATTTCAGCCGGATCGGATGAAATATGCTTCTGTTAGAGGCTCCACAAGCCAAATCTGAGGGTCCCTTTATATGGGGGTATACGTAAAAGTGGACCGATATGGCCCATTTTCAATACCATCCGACCTACATCGATAACAACTACTTGTGCCAAGTTTCAAGTCGATAGCTTGTTTCGTTCGGAAGTTAGCGTGATTTCAACAGACGGACGGACGGACGGACGGACGGACGGACGGACGGACGGACATGCTTAGATCGACTCAGAATTTCACCACGACCCAGAATATATATACTTTATGGGGTCTTAGAGCAATATTTCGATGTGTTACAAACGGAATGACAAAGTTAATATACCCCCATCCTATGATGGAGGGTATAAAAAAGACGACGAAATACGTATATAATTCAGTTTGACAAAATTTTCTATAGAAATAAAATTTTGACAACATTTTCTATAGATATAAAATTTTGAAAAAAAAAATTCTATAAAAATAAAATTTTGACAAAATTTTCTATAGAAATAAAATTTTGACAAAGTTTTTTATACAAACAAAATTTTAACAAAATTTTTTATAGATATAAAATTTTGACAATATTTTCTATAGCAATAAAATTTTGACAAAATTTTGTATAAAAATAAAATATTGACAAAATTTTCTATAGTAATAAAATTTTGACAAAATGTTCTTTATTAATAAAATTTTGACAAAATTTTATGTAGAAATAAAATATTGATAAAATTTTCTTTAGAAATAAAATTTTGACAAAATTTTCTATAGAAATAAAATTTTGACAAAGTTTTCTACAGAAATAAAATTTTGACAAAATTTTCTATAGCAATAAAATTTTGACAAAATTTTCTATCGAAATAAAATTTTGATAAAATTTTGTATAGTAATAAAATTTTGGGAGATTATTTCCGGGGATCGGCTATATATAAGTATAGACCTATATGGATATTTGGCATGGTTGTTAGCGGCCATATACTAGCGCTATGTACCAAATTTCACCACGTACAAAATTTCAACCGGATCGGATGAATTTTGCTCCTCCAAGAGCTCCGGGGCTCAAATCTGGGGATCGCTTTAAATGGGGTTATATATAATTAAGAGCGATATGGACCAATTTTTGTATAGATGTTAGAGACCATATACTAACACCACGTACCAAATTTCAACCGGATCGGTTGAAATTTCGCTCTTCCAAGGGGCTCCGTAGGTCAAATCTGGGGATCGGTTTATATGGGGGCTACATATAATTATGGACCGATATGGACGAATTCCTACATGACCGTTAGATATCATATACTAACACCACGTAACAAATTTCAACCAAATCAGATGAATTTTGCTCATCCATGAGACTCCGGAGGTCAAATCTGGGGATCGGTTTATATGGGGGCTATATATAATTATGGACTGATGTGGACCAATTTTTGCATGGTTGTTAGAGATCGTATTCTAACACCATATCAAATTTCAGCCGGATCGGATGAAATTTGCTTCTCTTTGAGGCTCCGCAAGCCAAATCTGAGGATCGGTTTATATGGGGGCTATATACAATTGTGGACCGATGTGGACCAATTTTTGCATGGTTGTTAGAGACCATATACCAACACCATGTACCAAATTTCAGCCAGATCGGATGAAATTTTCTTCTCTTTGAGGCTCCGCAAGCCAAATCTGGGGATCGGTTTATATGGGGGCTATACGTAACATAAAAGTGGACCCATATGGCCCGTTTGCAATACCATACGACCTACATCAATAACAACTATTTGTGTCAACTTTGAAGTCGATAGCTTGTTTCGTTCGAAAGTTAGCGTGATTTCAACAGACGGACGGACGGGCATGCTTAGATCGACTCAGAATTTCACCACGACCCAGAATATATATACTTTATGGGGTCTTAGAGCAATATTTCGATGTATTACAAACGGAATGACAAAGTTAATATACCCCCCATCCTATGGTGTAGGGTATAAAAATGCTACAAATATAGGCAAAGTCTTATTTTGTGGATTTTGCATCTTTGGTTTAATATTTTTTTTGATAATTAGGAAAACTGATTTTACTTTGAAGTTTCTGTTATACTGGCATTTATTTTTACGTAAATAACTTTATCAGTATATCGCAAAAGATAATGAAAATTCAATAAATTATATCTGAATCCTAATTTCAAATTTTTCGAGTCTTGTTTTAAAGCTAGATATGTCGGTCTTTATTTTAAAGAAGCCGAATCTTTGGCTCGGAATCAATACAAAAATTCTTAAGGGAAGGTCAAAATCTTTGAATTCAGGTAGAGATTTTTTTGGGTGTAATCATTGGCCAAGCTTTAAGGATTTTTAAAACAGAGATTTCTTTCGAAATGGTATGAAAAGGATTTCCCACACACAAATGAGCAAGTATTAGGTAGCCTGCTATAGCAACTTTACATAAACATAAAAACTAGGAATGTAGTTGAAAAGCTAGAGATTCAAAATTTCCATTAATTAAATGTGATTTGCAAATGAAGTCCTTAGGATACGTTTGTTGATAACTTATTGAATATTGTGAACAGAAATTTATTTATCTTTTAATTAGAGGTGTGCACAGGTCACATGAAATTGTCGTGATTCACTCGTGGCTCGTGAGTAACGAATTTCAGAAATAGACTATCACGAACATACACTGAAAAAATATTGACCTAATATGAAAGTTTATGTATCTTAAATTTTGGACACGCGATTTACACAATATTAAGGACAACTTTCTTTACAAAAACAAAAAATGAAATTTAGTTTAAAAGATAATAACGTGCGTGAGTAAGATTTTTCCGCCATGATTGCGCGTGAGTAAAATATTTTCCACGTACACACCTCCATTCTTAAAAAGAAGTTTGATTTGCATTTTGCAACATGTGATTCTCACCAAAACACAAACTGTTAGAAAAATATTTTTTTTTTCATATGTTCCGATATAAACAAAATGTGTTTCGGGCACAAAATATTTAAGTGCAAAAATTTAATGTTCCTAAACTAGCATTAAATGTTTGGGACAAGAATGTTTCATAAAAATAATATGTGTGAACGTAAACATATATAAATTTACTAATTTCGAGTAAACATATATATGTTGTGATATTTTATTAATTCATATCTCAAAACGATTTAATGTACACCTACCACAGCAAACACAATATTATTATATACTATCATATTATAATATACTACGTTTAAGTCTGTAACATTCATACATCTAATTAAATGAAACAAATGGGAATACTAAAATAAGACTTACCGTAACATATTTTCAATTTCTCCTTATCGAAATCACACCCATCCATCATATTTTAAATGTCGAAAATTCTGAAAATAAAAGGAAAGGACAAGTAAATACATAGAAATTTCCAAAGTTCGTACAGACTTTAATATTACGTGTAAACGGTAAGGAAAAATGTTAGAGTTTTTTCCAAGTCAAGCTGAATAGCAATTTTCATGTCTCATTTGCTGCCATATTAGCATTAGCCTTTTTAAGGGTGTAGTTATTTCCCTCCGGTTTTTTTTATTTTATACTAATATACAAACTCATAAATCATCACATTTATTATTTGTCAACATTTCCGAATTATTTTATTTGGTGAATAATACAAAATGATTTTGTCGCTGTTTAACACTTTTAGTTTCTTTCCAATTTTGCGTGACTACTCGGTATAAGCCGCAAAACTTGGCTACAATACAATTGAATCCAGTCATAAGCGTGGATATGTTTAACATAAACTAAGCCATTATTGCAAGATAAACATCATGCTGTAGTCTCTCAGCAATATCGCGTTTCAGATGTAAAACAATATAAGCAAGTATATACGGCCGTAAGTTCGGTCAGACCGTATCATATGTACCCTCCACCATGGATGGCGTAGAAACTTCTACTACTACAGACTGTCATCCACAATCGAATTACTTGGGTTGTGGTATCTTAAAACTTCTTAACATCGTTTTCCATACGTAGTAGAGAGCCAGAATTGAAATAAATATGGGGGTCGCTTATATGAGGGCTATATACAATTATGAACTTGATATGGACCAATTTTTTGTGATTGGGCATCGATTTATCTGAGGGCTATATATAACTATAGACCGATATGGACCTAGTAAGGCATGCTTGTTAACGGCCATATAACATACTAGCACAATGTACCAAATTTCAAGTGACTCGGATGAAATTTGCTCCTCCAAGAGGCTCCATAACCAAATCTCGGGATCGGTTTATATGCGGGCTATATATGATTATGGACTGATATGGAC
Organism: Haematobia irritans; assembly: GCF_050003625.1. Taxonomy (NCBI): domain Eukaryota; kingdom Metazoa; phylum Arthropoda; class Insecta; order Diptera; family Muscidae; genus Haematobia; species Haematobia irritans. Next base: position 102,017,633 of record NC_134400.1, on the reverse strand, counting down.
CGCTTTTGGCATGGCTATTAAATATCATATACTACCACCACGTACCAAATTTCAACCAGATCGGATGAATTTTGCTTCTCCAAAAGGCATCGGAGGTCAAATCTGGGGGTCGGTTTATATGGGGCTATATATAATTATGGACTGATATGAACAAATTCCTGCATGGTTGTTGGATAACATATACTAACATCACGTACCAAATTTCAACCGAATCGGATGAATTTTGCTCTTCCAAGGGGCTCCGGAGGTCAAATCTGGGGATCGGTTTATATGGGGGCTATATATAATTATGGACCGATTTCGACCAATTTTTGCATGGGTGTTTGAGGCCATATATTAACACCACGTACCAAATTTCAACTGAATCAGATGAATTTTGGTCTTCCAAGAGGCTCCGGAGGTCAAAACAGGTGATCGGTTTATATGGAGGCTATATATAATTATGGACCGATATGAACCATTTTTGCATGGTCATTAGAGACCATATACTTACACCATGTACCAAATTTCAGCCGGATCGGATGAAATTGGCTTCTGTTAGAGGCTCCGCAAGCCAAATCGGAAGATCGGTTTATATGGGGGCTATATATAATTATTGACCGATGTAAACCAATTTTTGCATGATCATTAAGGACCATATACTTACACCATGTACCAAATTTTAGCCGGTTCGGATGAAATTTGCTTCTCTTAGAGGCTCCGCAAGCCAAATCGGGGGATCGGTTTATATGGGGGCTATATATAATTATTGACCGATGTGGACCAATTTTTGCATAGTTGTTAGAGACCATACACTTACACCATGTACCAAATTTCAGCCGGATCGGATGAAATTTGCTTCTGTTAGAGGATCCGCAAGCCAAATCGGGGGATCGGTTTATATGGGGGCTATATATAATTATTGACCGATGTGGACCAGTTTTTGCATGGTTGTTAGAGATCATATGCTGACACCATGCACCAAATTTCAGCCAGATCGGATGAAATTTGCTTCTCTTAGAAGATCAATAACAACTACTTGTGCCAAGTTTCAAGTCGATAGCTTGTTTCGTTCGGAAGTTAGCGTGATTTCAACAGACGGACGGACGGACATGCTCAGATCGACTCAGAATTTCACCACGACCCAGAATATATATACTTTATGGGGTCTTAGAGCAATATTTCGCTGTGTTACAAACGGAATGACAAAGTTAATGTACCCCCATCCTATGGTGGAGGGTATAAAAATTAGCAATGTGGGATTCAAACACGTAATTTGTCTTGTAATGACATAACTTTGGAAAAGGAAAAATCAGGGGTAATTAAATTGGTTATAGAAAAAATTATTTGTCCTGTAACAATCTATGAAGTATATTAATGTTCTGTGAACAAGTTTTTTTTTTTGTTATAAGCTCCATCATAGGCTGCGGTTAAGAATTTTACTCTGAAGTTAGTAAAATTTTGAACTTTAAGCTCTTAAGGAAAATCAAAATTTTTGATATTATATCAAATCTTTCAAAATTTTGGGAGCTATATAAAGGTTTATATTGTCATATACATATATTTAAATTTGAACTAATTTGACAAAAGTTTTTTAAAACCCGGCCATTACAGTATGTAGGATATGTGTATTTTATGGGGAATCATCATTGACATTGTGTGTAAAATGTGGGTATACATTAGAAAGGGTCACGAAAAAAAGTTGATGCGGTCACCCCCCGGTTTTGTAGCATATTCGAAGACAATTTCAGAACACCAAAACTTTTTTTTTCCGTGCACCCTACGACCCCCCGAAATACAATTTATTGTGCTATGTCGTCATTTGAAGTCCGATCGAAAAGAAACGCATATCGTTATTCGTGGTTGATCAGGGGCTATATTTCGTGCATTGGTCATTTTTGACTCCGACGTCAAATTTGATTTTTAATTTTTTTATTTCGCTTCGTATACCCCTATGATGTCCATTTCTGATAACCATTATAAATATCTTAACAAAATATGAAACTTTTGCTTTTGAAGTATTTACTTATATTCATAAACAAAAAAGTTACAGAGTTTTTAAAAAGTCAATAGGTCACCCTACACACCGCCAAATAGTTTTTGCTGTGTTGTCATGATGTCCGATCGAAACCACATGCACATCGTTATTCACATCTACGAAATTAATTTATAAGGCATTTAGAACACAAAACCTGTTTATCTGTAAATTTCTAACGGTACCTTTGTATACATACTCGTTGTTTGCACTACGGCATTTTCTGCGTTATGCAAAGTGCATGTGTTTTTGCTAGAACAATTTGAGAGCCTACTGTTTTAAAATTCTAACAATCACTTTCGCTACATGATTTTTAAAGTCTGTCCATATTTTTGTGAGAGAAGACTGTTGATAGTATTTGAAAAAAGTGAAAACAACAGCCTTCTCTCACACAAATATGGACAGACTTTAAAAATCATGCAGCGAAAGTGATTGTTAGTCAAAAATGACCAATGCACGAAATATAGCCCCTGATCAACCACGAATAACGATATGCGTTTCTTTTCGATCGGACATCAAATGACGACACAGCACAATAAATTGTATTTCGGGGGGTCGTAGGGTGCACGGAAAAAAAGTTTTGGTGTTCTGAAATTGTCTTCGAATATGCTACAAAACTGGGGTGTGACCGCATCAACTTTTTTTTTTTCCTTTAGGCCGTGACATATTTGCCCAAATCGGAAGAACATACACTCAATAAAAAGTTTACTTGGATCCAAAGATTTTGACCTTCCTTTAAGGATTTTGTATTGATTCCGTTTTTGTATAAAGCGAAACCCTTTTATAAACATGGTAGTTTGGATACAATATGAAAGCTGCTACATTTACCTCATTCTCTGTCTACCTATTCGATGAGGAATACACCAATCCACGACAATTTCGTACACAAACTGATTAATCAAAACCCATTAGACTTGTGTCACATATATTCTCAACCATATGAGTATAAACCAATTTCACTTCAACTCTTGTACATGTGCGTGTCTGAAAATTTCGTCCCAAAATGCTGGGACACGGATTTTGTAGTCTGCGAACTATTTCATGAATAACACACAACAAAATCTTCATCGCTACTTCCTTTCAAGTCATTTAACTATTCTAGCGATTTGTTGTCACGACATGCTTGTACCTTAAATTTGGTGTTGTTGAATCTAATCATAAAAAAAAACAGAATATAATATCAACATGCAACTTGAAGCTAGACGAAAATTTGATAACAATTTTTTACATATTTAAAAAAAAAATACAAAAACGAAAAGCTCATATAGTGTAAGAAACCTACCATATTTGGATAAGTACAAAACAAATCTTTGGAGACCAGAAGGTTCCTAGCAAAAAAAAAATCTTCGCCAAAAAACTAGTAAAAATTATATTTCTGGATCCGGAAGTGATGCAAAATTGGCTCAGAACGATGAATTTACCATGGGCTTGTCGTAGGACCGAAATCCACCATTTCAACAGCATTAGCACAGAATTTATATCACTTCTTAAATGTGATCCAATTTCAGAGTTTTGAAAAAAAAAAAAAAATATGTAAATTGTTATGATTTTTATCGCATTCTAACCCTTGTCTGAAACATTTGACCTCAAATATTTTCAAAAATTTGCTATCTTTCTAGAATGGATTTTGCATTTTTTCGACAAAATTTCAATAATTTGCACCATTTTATTAATTTTTATTCTTTTGTTAACTTATTTAAAACAAACAAAGTTATAATTACCCATTAAAAATATGAAAAAATAGCGAGTTATAAAAAAATGGATCAAAAGAACTGTCTGTGTCATTAAAATAAAGAGAGAAGTTCACCAATGTGGTATCACAATGTACTGAATACTCTAAGTGAGCCTGATACATCGGGCTGCCACCTAACCTAACCTAAAACAAGTAAGGCAAGTCTAAAGTCGGGCGGGGCCGACTATATTATACCCTGCACCACTTTGTAGATCTAAATGTTCGATACCATATCACATCCGTTAAATGTATATAAAGGTTTGTCCCAAATACATACATTTAAATATCACTCGATCTGTACAGAATTTGATAGACTTCTACAAAATCTATAGATTCAAAATTTAAGTCGGCTAATGCACTAGAGTGGAACACAATGTTAGTAAAAAAATAGGAAACATTTAAATCTGCAGCAATTTTAAGGAAACTTCGCAAAAGTTTATTTACGATTTATCGCTCGATATATATGTATTAGAAGTTTAGGAAAATTAGAGCCATTTTTACAACTTTTCGACTAAGCAGTGGCGATTTTACAAGGAAAATGTTGGTATTTTGACCATTTTTGTCGAAATCAGAAAAACATATATATGGGAGCTATATCTAAATCTGAACCGATTTCAATCAAATTTGGCACGCATAGCTACAATGCTAATTCTACTCCCTGTGCAAAATTTCAATTAAATCGGAGTAAAACATTGGCCACTGTGGTCATATGAGTGTAAATCGGGCGAAAGCTATAAATGGGAGCTATATCTAAATCTGAACCGATTTCAACCAAATTTGGCTCGCATAGCTACAATGCTAATTCTACTCCCTGTGCAAAATTTCAACTAAATCGGAGAAACAAATTGGCCTCTGTGGTCATATGGGTGTAAGTCGGGCGAAAGCTATATATGGGAGCTATATCTAAATCTGAACCGATTTCAACCAAATTTGGCACGCATAGCTACAATGCAAATTCTACTCTCTGTGCAAAATTTCAACCAAATTGGGGTAAAACTCTGGCTTCTGGGACCGTATTAGTCCATATCGGGCGAAAGATATATATGGGAGCTATATCTAAATCTGAACCGATTTCAATAAAATTTAGTACACTTGACTATAGTACTAATTGTTCTTCTTGTGCAAAATTTTATGCAAATTAGGGTAAAACTCTGGCTTCTGGGGCCAAATAAGTCCATATCGGGCGAAATATATATATGGGAGCTATATCTAAATCTGAACCGATTTCTTCCAAAATCAATAGGGATCTATTCTGAGCCAAAACACATACTTGTGCCAAATTTGAAGTCGATTCGACTAAAACTGCGACCTAGACTTTGATTACAAAAATGTGTTCACGGACAGACGGACATGGCTATATCGACTCAGGAGCCCACCCTGAGCATTTTTGCCAAAGACACCATGTGTCTATCTCGTCTCCTTCTGAAGCAATTTTAAGGAAACTTCGCAAAAGTTTATTAACGATTTATCGCTCGATATATATGTATTAGAAGTTTAGGAAAATTAGAGTCATTTTTACAACTTTTCGACTAAGCAGTGGCGATTTTAAATTTAAAAAAAAAATTTTTTTCATGAAACCTAATATTGTAATTATATTATATTTATTTAATTGTACATTATGATTTTAAACTTCTCATGCTGAAATATGAGACTCAAGTGGTCTTGTGCATGGGAAAGCAAATAAAGAAAGAAAGAAAGAAAGAATGTTGGTATTTTGACCATTTTTGTCGAAATCAGAAAAACATATATATGGGAGCTATATCTAAATCTGAACCGATTTCAACCAAATTTGGCACGCATAGCTACAATGCCAAGTCTACTCTCTGTGCAAAATTTAAATTAAATCGGAGTAAAAGATTGGCCACTGTGGTCATATGAGTGTAAATCGGGCGAACGATATATATGGGAGCTATATCTAAATCTGAACCGATTTCAATAAAATTTGGTACACTTGACTATAGTACTAATTGTTCTTCGTGTGCAAAATTTTATGCAAATTAGGGTAAAACTCTGGCTTCTGGGACCGTATTAGTCCATATCGGGCGAAAGATATATATGGGAGCTATATCTAAATCTGAACCGATTTCTTCCAAAATCAATAGGGTTCTATTCTGAACCAAAACACATACTTGTGCCAAATTTGAAGTCGATTGGACTAAAACTGCGACCTAGACTTTGATTACAAAAATGTGTTCACGGACAGACGGACATGGCTATATCGACTCAGGAGCCCACCCTGAGTATTTTTGCCAAAGACACCGTGTGTCTATCTCGTCTCCTTCTGGGTGTTGCAAACATATGCACTAACTTATAATACCCTGTTCCACAGTGTGGCGCAGGGTATAATAAAGAACATCTTTAGGAGCCACCGTGGTGCAATGGTTAGCATGCCCGCCTTGCATACACAAGGTCGTGGATTCGATTCCTGCTTCGACCGAACACCAAAAAGTGTTTCAGCGGTGGATTATCCCACCCCAGTAATGCTGGTGGCATTTCTGAGGGTTTCAAAGCTTCTCTAACTGGTTTCACTGCAATGTGGAACGCCGTTCGGACTCGGTTATAAAAAGGAGGTCCCTTGTCATTGACCTTAACATAGAATCGGGCAGCACTCAGTGATAAGAGAGATGTTCACCAATGTGGTATCACAATGAACTGAATAGTCTAAGTGAGCCTGATACATCGGGCTGCCACCTAACCTTAGGAGGACATTTTTGGAAGTGCTTTTCAATTTATGTCTTTAGAAGAACTTGCAAATTTTTTTGCTTGGGTCCAGAAGGTTCCCAGCAAAAAAGGCTTCGCCAAAAAACTAGTGAAATTTATCTTTTTGGATCCGGCAGTGGTGCAAAATGAGTGCAGAGCGATGAATTTAACATCGGCTTGTCATAGGACGGATGAGCACCATTTCAGCAGATGTTGCACTGAATTTGCATCATTCGAATTCAGAATTTTGGATGTGAATATATAATTTTTTACGATTTTTAATGCATTCCAATGCGTGTCAGAAAGATTTGCCCTGAAATATTTTAACAATTTTTTTTGTGAGGACATTTTTGAAAGAACTTTCAAAATTGTGCCTTTAGAACAACTTCCGAATTCCAAACTTGCTGGATTGTAATAAAAATTCTATTAAAACATATAAACTACATCATGGATGGATTATTGAATACAATGAAATTTTATTCGAATACGTTTATAACGAACTACCGACAATAATGAGCAGTTCGTTAGGTCCACACGATTTTTCTTGAATTGTTCCTACAAATGACTGCGTTTATAAGAAACTATACTTGTGGTCCTACAAGAACTTTTTCATTTTTGTAATTAACAATTTTTTGTTTGTAGTTAGATTTTATTATTTTTTCGAAATTTTTCACAGCTTAATGAAATCTTATTTTTTAGGTATGTCTCAAACATTTTATGAACTAAATGTGCACCCAGAGAAGGAATATGATCACCTCAAGCATGTTTTAAGAGCAAAATGTTATTTTTGGGTGGTGACCATGTAACATGGTTTTCGCAACCATGTTATTTTCTCGGAAATCATGTATCTGATTTCAGCAAGCAGGTTATATTTGACGAGAAAATAACATTTTAGTGACAAACATATTACATGGTCACCATACAAAAATAACATTTTGCTCTTGAAACATGTTTGAGGTGATCATATTCCTTCTCTGCGTGTGGGTGTAAAGTTTAATGACCATACACATAAGTTCAATATGAACTAAAGCTAAATAAAATATTCGTACGATTTTCAAAAATAGTAAGAATGAATGGTTAAAATGGTCATGATGTGTGTACTTTCGTGAACTGCAGTTTAAAATTACAACATGCATTAAATTTTCCTGGTTTTAACAACGCTTTGTGGGAATCTCAAAATTTGGAGTACAATCTTCGCACGACGTAGTTCATTCTTGATATCAAAAAGTTCTGTGTAGACCTTAATTGTAGGTTTTAAGCCAATGTCCGAATTGGAGCATTGTCTAAATCTCAACCGTTCTGTGGAAATTCTGGCATTGTAGGTAGGATTTTACTACAATATCATCTCAGAATTTTGTGTAAAATGTGGATATTATGGCCATATTTGCCTAATCCGGAACAAATATGTGAAGGTTTATCTAAATCTGAACCGAATTGGATTGAATTCAACATACTTGAATATAATGTCAAATATTCTCTGTAAAATGTCAAGTAAATTGGAGTAAAACTCCATTAATTTGAAATATTCTGCGTATAATATTTGAAATATTCCATCATATTTACCTAAATCAGTCATATATGAGTATTAATAGATTTAAACCAAATGTGGCAGATATTGCTAAAATATTAATTATAATATCAGTGTAAAATTTCAAATGAATCGGAAACTATGGCTTCCAGTTGTCATATAAATCTATATCTCTCGTAAGATATATATGGGAGTTATATCTAAATCTGAACCGATTTCATATGAATCTAAATCGGATAAAAAATATCTATGGGAGCTATAAATAAATCTGAACCAATTTCAACTAAATTTGTCCCAATTGAGAACACTATCAAGACTAAGACCTGTATGGACCAATTTTTGCACGGTTTTTAAGACCATATACTATCCACGTACCAAATTTCAACCGAATCGGGTGAATTTTGCTCTTCCAAGGGCCTCCGGAGGTTAAATCTGGGGATCGGTTTATATGGGCTACATATAATTATGGACCGATATGGACCAATTCCTGCATGGTTGTTAGAGACCATATACTAACACCACGTACCAAATTTCAACCAACTCGGATGAATTTTGCTTATCCATGAGGCTCCGCAGGTCAAATCTGGGGATCGGTTTATACGGGGGCTATATAAATTTATGGACCGATGTGAACCAATTTCTGCAAGGTTGTTAAAGACCACATAACAGGTTGGCTGATAAGTCCCCGGTCTAACATATAGATGGCGTCGCTAGTATTAAATGCATATTATTTTTATATAGTACCAACCTTCAAATTATTCGTGTCAAAAGTTGACGTCTGTACGTCAATTAGTTTGTAAAATAGAGCGTCTTTTGTGAAGCAACTTTTGTTATTGTGAAAAAAATGGCAAAAACGGAATTTCGTGTTTTGATAAAATACTGTTTTCTGAAGGGAAAAAATACGGTGGAAGCAAAAACTTGGCTTGATAACGAGTTTCCGGACTCTGCCCCAGGGAAATCAACAATAATTGATTGGTATGCAAAATTCAAGCGTGGTGAAATGAGCACGGATGACGGTGAACGCAGTGGACGCCCGAAAGAGGTGGTTACCGACGAAAACATCAAAAAAATCCACAAAATGATTTTCAATGACCGTAAAATGAAGTTGATCGAGATAGTAGAGGCCTTAAAGATATCAAAGGAACGTGTTGGTCATATCATTCATCAATATTTGGATATGCGGAAGCTTTGTGCAAAATGGGTGCCGCGCGAGCTCACATTTGACCAAAAGCAACAACGTGTTGATGATTCTGAGCGGTGTTTGCAGCTGTTAACTCGTAATACACCCGAGTTTTTCCATCGATATGTGACAATGGATGAAACATGGCTCCATCACTACACTCCTGAGTCCAATCGACATTCGGCTGAGTGGACAGCGACCAGTGAACCATCTCCGAAGCGTGGAAAGACTCAAAAGTCCACCATCAAACGCTCCAATAACGCCATATAATAGGGCGTTATTGGAGCGTTTGAAGGTCGAAATCGCGGCAAAACGGCCCCATATGAAGAAGAAAAAAGTGTTGTTCCACCAAGACAACGCACCGTGCCACTAGTCATTGAGAACGATGGCAAAAATTCGTGAATTGGGCTTCGAATTGCTTCCCTAACCATCGTATTCTCCAGATCTGGCCCCAGTGACTTTTTCTTGTTCTCAGACCTCAAAAGGATGCTCCCAGGGAAAAAATTTGGCTGCGATGAAGAGGTGATCAACGAAACTAAGGCCTATTTTGAGGCAAAACCGAAGGAGTACTACCAAAATGGTATCAAAAACTTGGAAGGTCGTTATAATCGTTGTATCGCTCTTGAAGGGAACTATGTTGAATAATAAAAACGAATTTTGACAAAAAATATGTTTTCTTTGTTAGACCGGGGACTTATCAGCCAACGTGTTATATGTACAGTCATTGAACTTTATACCCACGTTTAGCTCATAAAATGTTTGAGACATACTCAAAAAAGAAAAATTTCATTGGCCTGTAGAAAATTGCGACACAAATAATAAAATTTAACTACAAACAATAATTTTTTGCAATAAAATAAGTTAAATTTAACGTTACTTTACAAACGGATTTTTTTTTGTCGGTGTACAGTCAAAGAGGCTCCCTCAAAATATAAAAATTTCATGAACTAAATTATAATTAAATTGGCTTTAGTGCCATATAGGGTTCACTTTTTTTTTTTTGAATGCAACGCCATAAATCTTTTCGGTATTTGGCCGAAACTTGTATAGAATCCATGAGCCTTTCTTTTCTTGCCAGGCGGTATATTCTTAAAAATGCATAAGTATAAAACCATCAAAAGTTTGCGTGAGTAAAAAAATTTAAAAAAAAATTCTTGTAGCTTGTTAATACTTTTTTCTTGTTCCATTAAGGCACGTTCAAATTCGTGAATGTTTATCGGTAATGAATTCCAACATGCCTCCTTGGTAGGTAAAAGAAGACATTTTATGTACACTTTCATTGGATTAAGTTGATGGTTATATAAAATTCATGAAATTTGAGTTCGTGGGGAGATTGGCATGAAAATGGGTCCACTTAAATTTAATTCAAAAAGTCTTAAGGAAATAAGTATCATTTTTGTTTTAAATACAAATTCGATTTGTTTTATATACTTTACTTGCAAGATTTTAATTAAGATAATGTTCGTGAGTATTTGAACTTCTGAAATTGTTACAGCATAATTCAGCATACCCGGTTGTATTTATGTACACAGAAAAAAAAGTGTCTTGTAAATTTAACTTACACATAGTTCAAAAAATTTACTCTAATATAGTTCATTTTTCGTAACCATAACGAAAATTAACTTAGCTAAAGGAAAACTTGTAAAATTTCAGTAAATACTTTTTTGTTCACTAACTACGAAATGAGAAGAATTTTTCCTTAAATAAATTTCCAACACAGTAGTTAATGCATCGTTGATTGTATTATAACAAGTATATACGGCCGTAAGTTCGGCCAGGCCGAATCTTATGTACCCTCCGCCATGAATTGCGTATAAACTTCTACTAAAGACGGTCATCCATACTCGGGTTGCGGCCGATGGCAAGGCATCTTAAAACTTCTTAACATCATCTTCTAAATTGTAAGTTAGTCCATGCGGGATATAAAGTAGACAAAAAAAGGTCAATCAAATATTCAATTCTTGACCGCTATATAAGGGAAGAAATAATTACGAACCGCTATGAACTTTTGTGCGGTAATTATAGGGTCAGAATTGAAATATGGGGTCGCTTTATATGGGGACTATATACAATTATGAACACGAGTCTACCAAAAATGGCAGATTGTTTACTATTTGGTAGATTGTTAGAATTCTTGATGTTTTGGAAGATTTTGCAAAATATTCCTCTCCAACTATGAAATGCTTCAAAAATTTTTTATAGAAGTAACATTTCAACAAAAGTTTCTACAGAAATAAAATTTTGAAAAAAAAATCTATAGAAATATAAAATTTTGACAACATTTTCTATGGCAATAAAATTTTGGTAGATTATTTTTGGCTCTTAGAGGCTCCGCAAGCCGAATCTGCGGATCAGTTTATTAGATGATTAGATTAGATGTATGTTTATTGATATATATTATTTACAATTTGGTTAACCACTATATGTACAATTCAAAGAGTTTAAGGTTTTTTTATACTTTTTCTACTTAAACATAGCACTGGAATTAATGAATTAACTTAATGAGATTAATATTTTAATTGAAGGGAAAAATTTACAAAAACCTATACAAATTTTGTTAGTTAAAAATCTTATAAACTAGGCTCATATCTTAGGAGACTAGCTCGGAGATATGATTATATTCAGAATATGAACATTTGACATTAAAACGTTCTATTAAATCGTTTATTTTGACATGTACAAGTTCGATTCCAGCGTCCTTGTGTAAACGGGCCGTAGAATAATATCTAGGCAAATTATTGATCAGTTTTAAGATTTTATTTTGTATTACTTGAATCCTCTTAATGTGAGCTATGGCTGTTTTACCCCAGACGGGAGCTGCATTATATATAACAGCCTGTAAAAATTACTTTAAATATTAACATTTTATTGTCAATGTTCAGAGCAGAAGATCTATTAATGAATGGATACAAAGTTCTAATTAATATATTACATTTATTTACAATATATGAAATATGTTCTTTAAAACTAAGTTTAGGATCTAAATAAACACCTAAGTATTTGACCTTATCTTCCCACTTAATAACACCACTGCTAATACTAATATCTTCCTGAGGGAGGAAACATAATTTCCTTTTCCTTGTAAAGTATATAGCCTGACTCTTACTGCAATTCACAGATATTTTCCATTATGGGAAATAGTCGAATAAGATTCCAAGTCCCTGTTGTAAATTTGCAATGATATCGGCAGATAATTTTCCTGAACAAAGAATCGCGGTGTCGTCCGCGAATATCGAAATGACGCAGTTATCCATAATGGGGATATCTGAAGTATATATGTTGTAAAGAACTGGGGATAAACATGAGCCTTGTGGACAACCTGTGTCAATACTAAATCTCTCGGAGTAAGATGAACCAATATGTACCCTGAATGACCTTTACGTAAGGAAGTTCTTAATGATTCTAACTAAATAAAGTGGAAATTTTAAGCGAATAAGTTTAAAAATTAGCCCTTCATGCCAAACCGAGTCAAACGCAGCTTTAATGTCAATTAAAACCATTCCGGTCGACATTTGTTTATCGAAATTGGATTTAACTAATTCTCTTATCCTCACGAGGGGATGCACTGTACTGTGATCCCTACGAAAACCGAATTGTTGTGGAGGCAAAATATCATGATTGTCTATAAAATCAGTTATTTGATTCTTAATTACCCTTTCTAGCAATTTGCTAATAGTTCAAAGCAGACTGATTGGGCGGTAAGAGGTTGGTGAATCCGCGGGTTTATTTGGTTTCACAATAGCTATAATTTTTGCCTCTTTGAATTCATTGGGGAAATACCCCGTTTTTAGGCAACTGTTGATGAAAACTGTTAAAAACGATATTCCTTTTTTTGGAAGCGATTTCAGACATACGTTATTGATACCATCAAGACCGGGAGATTTTTTGCGTTTAAGGCCCTTAATTATGTTGGTGATTTCGGCTTCTGTAGCAGCAGTAAATATCTGGTCAAGGCAGAGATTGAATCGAGTGACTTCCCCTCTGACAAGATAATCTACAGAGGAGTTTGCATTTTGAGAAATCTGGTGTTTTCCACTAAAAGTTTTAACGAAAATGTGACATTTGTCAATAGTAGTTACGTAACGGACACTATTCTATTTTAAAATAGGAATGGCCCTCGATTTCTTCCTTATGACTTTCGTGAGATTGTAGAAAGGGGCGGAACCCTTATTGAGTGATTTTAATAGTTTATTCCACGATTTGTTTCTGAACTTCTCGATCTACCATTTATGGGCTACATATAATTATGGACCGATATGGACCAATTCCTGCATGGTTGTTAGAGACCATATACTAACACCACGTACCAAATTTCAACCGACTCGGATGAATTTTGCTTATCCATGAGGCTCCGCAGGTCAAATCTGGGGATCGGTTTATATGGGGTCTATATATAATTATGGACCGATGTGGACCAATTTTTGCATGGTTGTTAGATACCATATACCAACATCATGTACCGAATTTCAGCTTCTCTTAGAGACTCCGCAAACCAAATCTGGGGATCGGTTTATATGGGGGCCATATATACTTATGGACCGATGTGGACCAATTTCTGCATGGTTGTTAGAGACCATATATCAACACCATGTACCAAATTTCAGCAAGATCGGATGGAATTTGCTTCTCTTTGAGGCTCCGCAAGCCACATCTGCGGATCAGTTTATATGGGGGCTATATATAATTATGAACCGATGTGGACCAATTTTTGCATGATAGATACCATATACCAACACCATGTATCAAACTTCAGTCAGATCGGATGAATTATGCTTCTCTTAGAGGCTCCGCAAGACAAATCTTGGGGGGTCCGTTTATATGGAGGCTATACGTAAAAGTGATCCAATATGGCCCATTTGCAATACCATCTGACCTACATCAATAACGACTACTTGTGCCAAGTTTCAAGTCGATAGCTTGTTTCGTTCGGAAGTTAGCGTGATTTCAACACACGGACGGACGGGCATCGCTTGATCGGCTCAGAATTTCACCACGACCCTGAAAGTATTGACTTTATGGGGTCTGATGCAAATATTAGTGTGTATTACACATGTAATGAGAAAGTTAATATAGTAATATTTTGTTTGCAGGCAGATCAAGTTCAAAGATGGGCTGTATCGGTCCAGGTTTGGATATAGCCCCTATATAAACCGATTTGGGGTCTTGGGTTTCTAAAAGCCGTATTTTCTATCCGATTTGAGTGAAATTGCAAATCTAGAGGTACTTTAATGGGTGTGCCGAAAATGGTTCCTATCGGTCTATGTTTCGGTATAGCCCCATGTAGACCGATCTGCCGATTTTATTTCTTGAGCTTCTAGAAACCGTATTTTCAATCCGATTTGCCTAACATTTTAAATCTAGAGGTATTTTATGACCACAAATAGGTTTGCAGAAAATAGGGTCTATCGATCCCTTTTCTGGTATAGCCCCCATATAGACCGATTTTCCAATTTTACTTATTGAGCTTCAAGAAACCATAGTTTTTATCCAATTTTCCTGTAGTTGTTCCCAAATTTGTCGGAAATTTTAACGGATTTAGTTTTTATCGGTCCATTTGGTAAGGTCTCCATATAGACCGATTTCACTTCTTGAGGGTATAGAAGGCGCACTGATCATGAAAACTGCATGAAACTGAAAGCAAAATTTCAGGATTTTATTTCTTCTACAGTGTTAGAAAAATATGTTTTTCATATGTTCCTATATAAACAAAATGTGTTTCGGGCACAATTTTTAAACACAATATATTTAAGTGCAAACATGTAATGTTCCTAAACTAACACAAAATGTTTGGGACACATATGTTAATATGTTAGAATATATTATGTTTGGGGTATGAATGTTTCATAAAAATAATATACTATACTTTGTTCAAAGAGCGACAGAGAGATATGGATTGCTTAGTATAGAGAAAGAAATAGAGATGGAAACCGGGAGGGTTGAATAAAAAGATATCAACATAACACAGCGAGAGAATGAAATGAGAGCAATTTCTGTGAAACCGCTTGTATGTTGTTTCGGAAAACTGTTTCATGATAAGGCCAAATATGCTTAAGTCTAAATATTATTTAATTTGAATATTAGAAGGAGTATTCGGAATAAAGACAATAGACATTCGGAACCAAGAGAATAGACATTTGAAAAAAAACCGACATATTTGTATTACAGAAAAGGATGCGAAGAACTAAAAAATTTCGTGGAAGTGAAAATTATGTGAGGGAATGAACACAATCTTCTTTGGGAAATTCTTCCAAGCATATACTATTTTTGGACTCAAAATGCTTCCAAACATATAATATGCTCACATAAAACAAA
Source organism: Haematobia irritans (assembly GCF_050003625.1). Taxonomy (NCBI): domain Eukaryota; kingdom Metazoa; phylum Arthropoda; class Insecta; order Diptera; family Muscidae; genus Haematobia; species Haematobia irritans. The sequence continues at coordinate 102,002,167 of NC_134400.1, read as the reverse complement.
CATATTAATGTTTCGGCGGTATCCAATAATATATGTGCTTCCTGCAAAATAGGTTTGGAACATATGTTTGAGGGTGTAATCATTTGAATAATGGGGGTAAAAATCTACAGATTTTGGATTTCAAATCAAGGCGTTAGTTCTTGCACACCTACACGAGATGTTTGTGATTCCCCTAAATCTCAAACAAAAATGGTTGTTATAAATCCAGAATCTGATCTAGTCTTCATAGGTAGAATCTTTAAATTTATCTTCGGGAAGCGTACTGGTTGAACTGGACTGCATAGAAGAATATCTGTCATAACCCACCCCCCCTGGAATTTTCAAAGGAAACTATTATAGTTGATTCATGGTGGTGGGCATTTAAGATTCGGCCCGGCAGAACTTACTACTGTATATTCTTGTTAATTATAAAATTACATGAATTTTGCAATCAACACAATTTATATTTTTAATTGAATCAATTAAATGTAATTTGTTAACGAAATTAGTTAATTTTTTAATCACGTATGTTTTTGGTGCTCAAATAAAACAGTGATTGATACTACAAATTTTGTATGTGAAGAAATTTTATTTGAAAAAATTTTATTGGATCAATTAGTTTCGTTATTGAATCAGAAAAAAATGTTTCTGTGTGTGAAAACTATAAATTGTCGAATTTAACAAAAACCAAATCCCTTAATTGATAATTTATGTCCATTTTTATATCTCAACCGTTTTTGTAATGTTGTTCTAGTAGACTGTCGATTACAAACTATTTATAAACACTTCTCCAAATCGATAAAAACAAATCTTTAAAAACTAAGAAACAAATTTTCCTCGATGCTTGGAAAATTGTAAATAAACTATAAGATTCATTATCCATGGAGAATTAATTTCATAAAGCAACAAAAAACAAAGAATTGTTTCAAACATTTACTTTAAAACACACACAAATCTAAAAGTTTTTCATGCCAGATATTTAACTAATTAGAGATACCAACCCGTGGGACTGGTGCCGGTTGAGAGCAACATTCTTCCTTTATCCAAATAAAAATTAAAATAAATTATTTCTGTATATCATTTTGCCGTTGATGTGGTGGTAACCACCATTTACTCCATTACCTCTGTTGGGAGTTTGGCATTTTTTCCATCACTTTAAAACTTTTTCAGCTTTAATGCTCATTCGTGCCATAACACTTAGGACTTAAGTTCAGTTTAAGCTTTTTATGTTTTGGCTCTTTATCCTTAAATATTTTCATCAACACTATTTTTCTTTATAATTTTCAATGTCTGCAAAAGAAAGGCTTTTGCCAGTTTGTGTGGAATAAACGTTGAACAATGTCATAAACAAGGCGTACACGTACATACCTAAAGTGCATGTACAGAAGCAGAATTTCGTTCAAAGACATACGTACACTGTGAAATTGATAAATAGAGAAGTTTTAAAAACAAAAAGCGTTTCACAACATGAGTTGTTTTCCTGAACTATGCGGTATTACTTTATGAAGTCTGAGACCAATATTTCGATGTGTTACAAGCTACACTCGAAAAAAAAAACAATATACGTGGACGTAAAGGTTTTTATCTTCCCCTAAGAATTTTTGAATTGATTCCGAGCCAAAGATGATTGGCCTTTAAAATAAGATTTTTTTTAGGAAAATATCTAGCTTTAAATCTACGCTACAAAAAATAATAATTAGGTTGCATATCTTCTTCTACATATTTTTTTTCTTCAATCACGAAATTAATAGATACAATTAATTTTTAATTGAAATGTCTTCAATCGCAAAAATGATAGTATCAATCGCGAAAGTCAATTAAAAAATTAATTGATACAATTAAGTTTTGTAATTGATTTTTATTTCATTAAAAAATTTGTTGAAACAATTAAATATTTAATTGAATATTTTGTTAAATTAAATTAAAATTTTAATTTGAACAAGTATATACGTAAGTTCGTAAGTTCGGCCAGGCCGAAGCTTATGTACCCTCCACCAAGGATTGCGTAGAAACTTCTACTGAAGACTGTCATCCACAATCGAATTACTTGGGTTGCGGTAACACTTTCCGATGGCAAGGTATCTTAAAACTTCCTAACACCGTAATATATAACACATAGTCCATACATGGTATATATTAAACTAAAAAAGAACGATTAAATACTTATATAATTAAGTTTAAAGTTTCTATAGAAATAAAAATTTGACAAAATAAAATTTTGACAACATTTTCTATAGAAGTAAAATTTTGACAAAATTTTCTATAGAAATAAAATTTTGACAACATTTTCTATAGAAATAAAATTTTGACAAAATTTTCTATAGAAATAACATTTTGACAATGTTTTCTATAAAAATATTCTACAGAAATAAAATTTTGACAAAATTTTCTATAGAAATAAAATTTTTGACAAAATTTTCTATAGAAATAAAATTTTGACAAAATTTTCTATAGAAATAAAATTTTGACAAAATTTTCTATAGAAATAAAATTTTGACAAAATTTTCTATAGAAATAAAATTTTGACAAAATTTTCTATAGAAATAAAATTTTGACAAAAATTTCTATAGAAATAAAATTTTGACAAAATTTTCTATAGAAATAAAATTTTGACAATGTTTTCTATAAAAATAAATATTTGGTAGATTATTTTTTGCTCGAGTGGCAACCATAATTATGAACCGATATGGACCAATTTTTGTGTGATTGGGGATCGGCTATATATAACTATAGACCGATATGGACCAATTATGGCATGTTTATAAGCGGCCTTATACTAACACCACGTTGCAAATTTCAAACGGGTCGGATGAATTTTGCTCCTCCAAGAGGCTCCGGAGATCAAATCTGGGGAACGGTTTATATGGGGGCTATATATAATTATGGACCGATATGGACCAATTCTTGCGTGTTTGTTAGATACCACATTCTAACACCATGTTCCAAATTTCAACCGGATCAGATGAATTTAGCTCCTCCAAGAGGCTCCGGAGGACAAATCTGGGGATCGACTTATATGGGAGCTGTATATAATTATGGACCGATATGGACCAATTCTTTCACGGTTGTTAGAAACAATATACTAACACCACGTACCAAATTTCAATCGGATCGGATGACTTTTGCTCCTCTAAGAGGCTCCGGAGGTCAAATCTGGGGATCGGTTTATATGGGGGCTATATATAATTATGAGCCGATGTGGACCAATTTTTGCACGGTCATTAGAGAACATATACCAACACCACGTACCAAATTTCAACCGAATCGGATGAATTTTGCCCCTCTAAGAGGCTCCGGAGGTCAAATCTGGGGAACGGTTTATATGGTGGCTATATATAATTATGGACCGATATGGACCACTTTTGGCATGGTTGTTAGAGACAATATACTTACACCACGTACCAAATTTCAATCGGATCGGATGACTTTTGCTCCTCTAAGAGGCTCCGGAGGTCAAATCTGGGGATCGGTTTATATGGGAGCTGTATATAATTATGGACCGATATGGACCAATTCTTGCACGGTTGTTAGAGACCATATACTAACACCACGTACCAAATTTCAACCGAATCGGATGAATTTTGCTCCTCTAAGAGGCTCTGGAGGTCAAATCTGGGGATCGGTTTACATGGGGGCTATATGTAATTAAAGACCGATATGGACCAATTTTTGTATGGTTGTTAGAGACCATATACTAATACCATGTACCAAATTTCAGTCGGATCGGATGAAACATTTGGTTCTCTTAGAGGCTTCGCAAGCCAAATCGGGGGATCGGTTTATATGGGGGCTATATGTAATTATGGACTGATATGGACCAATTTTTGCATGGTTGTTATAGATCGTATACTAACACAATGTATCAAATTTCAGCCGGATCGGATGAAATTTGCTTCTTTTAGAGCAATAGCAAGTCCAATTTGGGGGTCCGTTTATATGGGGGCTATACGCAAAAGTGGACCGATATGGCCGATTTGCAATACCATCCGACCTACATCAATAACAACTACTTGTGTCAAGTTTCAAGTCGATAGCTTGTTTCGTTCGGAAGTTAGTGTGATTTCAACAGACGGACGGACGGACGAACATACTCAGATCGACTCAGAATTTCACCACGACCCAGTATATATATATACTTTATGGGGTCTCATAGCAATATTTCGATGTGTTACAAACGGAATGACAAAGTTAATATACCCCCATCCTATGGTGGAGGGTATACAAATTTTTTTGATATTTTTTTTTCTGTGTAATGCGTAGTACTAAGTTCGTTTCTGCGAAAAACGAATATCTTCATATTTCTCCGTAAATAGGGTCTCAAACCCAGGGATGTTACCTTATTTATGTGAAATTATATATCTGCCTATTTTTTCGTGGGAAAATTCCAGGGTTGTATAAATATATGTCTGAAAATGCTCAAAACAAAGATTTCGCATTTATTCCGCTCTAACGTTTTTTATATGGAGTATAACAGTTTTTCATGCGAAAACGTGATCTTAGTACTAGGCTTAAGCTATTATGGGGTATCATTGGGGTATCAAATTTCCCACTTATTACAGAATAATTTTTTTTAAGAGGAAATAAAACCTAATTTTTGGAAAGCGTTGCTAAGATAATCTCTAATTTCTATTATTTTTGGCAGCCTTAGTTTATACTGTCTTTAAATTTTCGACATTTTGTTTCTTCCTTACAAAGCAAAAAACGCTTCATTAATACCGAAATCGGTAGTATTAAGACAAAATCGTTGGAACCGGACATGCTTTTTGTCAGTGTATATCTAAATCGGAACACATATAGTACGTACAACAGAAGATTTCATTAAGCTAACTTTGGGTAAAATCGTTTGGTTTTATGGCCAAATTTGGGAATATTGGGCGATACATGGGAGCTATGGATTTCGATGAATGTTTTCACTCTTAAAGGGTGATGAATTGGAGGACAATGTGACGAAATCGGGCGACACATATATATGGGGGGCTATATCTAAATTTGATTGGATTTTTTTAAAATTCAATAGCGTTCTTTCCTGTACCAAATTTCATCAAAATCGGTTAATAATTTCGACCAGAATCCTGCAAACAACAAATACATGGACAGGCGCACGGACGGACACCAAGGGCTAGATCGACTCAGGCGGTGATTCTGAGTCGTTTGGTATATATTTTACTAAAATCAATTATTGTGCGACATTTTTTGGCAGATCAAAGTTACTATACACTGATCACTATGTGGTTTAGGGTATACAAATGGTATTTGGTTACGAAACGCAGTCCTTAATAGTAAATCATAATGAATCATTATCATTCTGGACGGACTATTAGATCAAGCACAATAACAAATTTCTATTTAATTTATCCCCAACAAGGTGGGAAACTTAGTATTTTTTCTAAGTGCTAATGTCAGCTTATCTTATGAATGGGATTGCATTTTGCCTTCTACATTGCCAACAAAATTTAAGTTTCTATTGTTCGTTCGATGCAAGAAATGTGATATTTTTTCATTATCTTCAAATGATATGTTACACATTTCTTTTTTTTTTTTTTGTGGGAAAATTGCCATAGTTATTTGTGTGTCCGTATGTCGATGGTACTAGATTTGTTCTTCCAAGCCATACACAAGACAACCATTATTTATGAATGTGTACATATATATTTCAACATCTTTTCTTGTACTTAAGGCATGTATCTGTGAGCGGCAAAGGAACTTAAGTACAACTTCTACCATTTTCCAGAAATACACTTACTATAAGTATTTTTCTTTATATACACAATAAATTTTTAACGGCAATTTAGTTTATCACACTTGCAACTATTTAGTTAAATTTTTCGAAAATAAATAGAGCAAGTATATACGGCCAAAAGTTCCGGGCCGGGCCGAACCTTAATTACCAACCCCACTATAAAAATAAAATTTTTACAAAATTTTGTATATAAATAAAATTAAACTTATTTTTATTGCAAAAAAATTATTGTCTGTAGTTAAAGTTTATTATTTGTGTCGAAATTTTCCACAGCCCAATAAACATTTCGTTTTTTAAGTATGTCTCAAACATTTTAAAAACTAAACGTGAGTATAAAGTTCAATGACCGTACACATAAGTTCAATATGAACTAAAGCAAATGAAAATTTTCGTACGATTCCCAAAAATAGTAAGAATGAACTACTGTATGGGTTAAATGGTCATGATTTGGCGCCAATGATGTTCTTCTTTAATTGTAGTTAATTTCTTCTTCTATGAGAGGGTGTAATTTCGAGAAATGCAGTTAGAAAGTACAACGGGGCATTAAATTTTCCTGGTTTTAACAACGCTTTGTGGAAATCTCAAAATGTGGAATAAAATTTAGTTCAATTTTCGTACGAGTTATTTTATTCTTCCTATAAAACAGTTTACTTTTTTTCGGTGTATACATTAAGAGTATGTATACTGTTGCTTAATTTAGTCTAAATTATACTGAAAGATAAATAAACGATTAAAAAAATAATAATAAAATTTTGATAAAATTTTCTATATAAATAAAATTTGTAGAAAATTTTCTATAGATATAAAACTTTGACAAATTGTTTTATAGAAATAAAATTTTGAGAAAATTGTCCATAGAAATACCAGTTTGACACAATTTTCTATAGAAATACAATTTGTCAAAATTTTCCATAGAAATAAAATTATGACAAATTTTTCTACAGAAATAAAATGTTGACAAACATTTCTTTAGAAATAAAATTATGACAAAATTTTCTATAGAAATAAAATTTTGACAAAATTTTCTATAGAAATAAAATTTGGACAAAATTTTCTATAGAAATGAAATTTTGACAAAATTTTCTATAAAAAATAAACTTCGACAAAATTTTCTATAGAAATAAAATTATGACAAAATTTTCTATAGAAAAAAAAATTGACAAAATGGTATAAATAATTAAAATTTACACAAAATTTTCTCCAGAAATAAAAATTTTCTGTAGAAAAAAAATTTGGACAAAATTTTCTGTAGAAAAAAATTGGACAAAATGGTCTAAATAATTAAAATTTTGACAAAATTTTCTCAAATTTTTTATTTTGTTCTTTAAGCATTGTTGTTGTTTTTATTGCAGCTTTAAACTATACATTGACTAAACTACTTCTCAAGAAATAAAAGTGTGACAAAATTTTCTCCAGAAATAAAATTTGGAAAAAATTTTCAGGGTTTGTGAAATAAAATTTAGACAAAATATTGATAAAATTACCTATTTACAGAAAATTTTGACAAAATTTCCTATAGAAATAAAATTTTGGAAAATATTTTTTTGTTTTTGTTGGTAGTTTTTTTGTAAATTTTTTCCAAATTTTGGTAAATTTATTTTTTTTTTCGAGTGACAACCGTGACCCCAATATATTAAGTAAATCAAAAATCACAAACACTGAATTTCAATAGAAATGGGTTGATGAGAAAATATTGTGCGCCACGAGATATCATATATTTTTCCGATTATTTAAATCAACCAAAACTTAATTATGGATCAAATTATAGTTATGTTATATTGTACTATATATAAAATCCGAGTATGTCCGAGTTAATTCGGAAAAGGCTGAATCGATTTATTTGAATTTTTCCGAGAAGATAAGGATTCATTAGGTGGTGAAAATATGGTACATCATATTTCCAGAGGAAGTTGGAAGAGGTTACGAAGTTAATACGGTGCACCTATTTTTTTTTTTTTGTTATATTTTACCAACTTTTCTCAAATTGGACCAACATTTTCCGCAAACCAAAAAAAATGATTGATTGATCTTCAATCACAAAAATGATCTATCACAGTTTTATATGTTTAATTGTTTGCTTGGTCAATACGTTCTCTTCCCTTTCATGTTACAGTTTTAATTGGACATAAAACAAGTATTTGATTAAAAAAATAATTGATTTTATTTGAAAATTTCACTTAAATTTTTAATTGATTCAACTCGATCTATTATTTTTTTAATTAAATTGTTAATTGGAACAATTAATTGTTTAATAAAAACCAAGAAAATTTTTAATTGACCCAGCGAAAAAATTTGGAAGTTTTGGTGATATTTTTTCTGTGCGGTTTACTTTTTGGTTTGATAACATCAGAAGCGGTCCATTTTAATAATTCTGCATATTTCATTACACATTTTATTAAAATCAAAAGTCGATTCGAGAAATTTAAATACACAATACATGAAACTCTTCCATGAAGGATAAAAGAGTGAGTGCTGCCTATCGACTAATAATGCTATGGGTGACATCATTTAAAGAGAAATAAGCCACAGTTGTAAAAAAGGTGTTTTTCGCCTGGAAGCATTGTTTGTTACGGTGGTTTTATCTTCTTCATTAACATCAAACAAAAAATGTTGCGATCAAATCCACCAATAAATTGAAATCCGTATTTATCGGAATTTCGGGAATAACTTTTGGAAATTCCTTTTTTTTCAGAAGTTAACTAAAAATGTTCCTTAAAAATGTTATATTTTTAACATATAGTCTCTCAGTTTTAAAAAGTCGAAAAGGCGCAGCCAAGCGGGCCTGGTTCGGCTAGAGATATAATTATAAGAAATTTAAAATCTCAATTAAAATCTTTTGGTACATAATGTCAGCCATAATTCATATCATAAAAGGGGTTTCATCATTTCTATTGATAATAAGCACTTCTTATTGCCAAGTACACACAACTAAAATCACATTGCACATCCTAGCATCAATAGGATGTTACGAAAGGATTAGACTTCTATACTTAACAATAGGCTATGTCGTACATATATCGATGGCCTCATTCCAGAGTACGCTAAGTCGACTTAGCATTTTTTGATGGAGTTCGTGTTATAGCCTCCACCATAGGATTAACTTTGTCATTCCGTTTGTAACACATCGAAATATTGCTCTAAGACCCCATAAAGTATATATATTCTGGGTCGTGCTGAAATTCCGAGTCGATCTGAGCATGTCCGTCCGTCCGTCCGTCTGTTGAAATAACGCTAACTTCCATTGCACCGCCACCGTGGTGCAATGGTTAGCATGCCCGCATTGTATACACAAGGTCGTGGGTTCGATTCCTGCTTCGATCGAACACCAAAAAGTTTTTCAGCGGTGGATTATACACCCAGAGAAAGAATATGATCACCTCAAACATGTTTTAAGAGCAAAATGTTATTTTTGGGTGGTGACCATGTAACATGGTTTTCGCAACCATGTTATTTTCTCGGAAATCATATATCTGATTTCGGCAAGCAGTTTATATTTGACGATAAAATAACATTTTAGTGACTAACATGTTACATGGTCACCATACAAAAATAACATTTTGCTCTTGAAACATGTTTGAGGTGATCATATTCCTTCTCTGCGTGTACCACCTCAGTTATGCTGGTGACATTTCTGAGGGTTTCAAAGCTTCTCTAAGTGGTTTCACTGCAATGTGGAACGTCGTTCGGACTCGGCTATAAAAAGCAGGTCCCTTGTCATTGAGCTTAACATGGAATCGGGCAGCACTCAGTGATAAGAGAGAAGTTCACCAATGTGGTATCGCAATGGACTGAATAGTCTAAGTGAGCCTGATGCATCGGGCTGCCACCTAACCTAACCTAACTTCCGCACGAAAAAAGCTATCGACTTGAAACTTGGCACATGTAGTTGTCATTGATGTAGGTCGGATGGTATTGCAAATGGGCCATATCGGTCCACTTGTACGTATAGCCCCCATATAAACGGACCCATAAATTGGGCTTGCGGACCCTCTAAGAAAAGCAAATTTCATCCGATCCGGCTGAAATTTGGTACATGGTGTTAGTATACGGTTTTTAACAACTATGCAAAAATTAGTCCACATCGGACAATAATTATATATAGCCTCCATATAAACCGATCCCCCGATTTGGCTTGCGGAGCCTCATAGATATGCAAAATTCATCCGATCCGGCTGAAATTTGCTACATGGTGTTAGGATATGGTCTCTAATGACCATGCAGGAATTGGTCTATATCGGCCCAATTTTATATGTAGCCCCCATTATAATTATATGAGCCACCGTGATGCAATGGTTAGCATGCCCGTCTTGCATACACAAGGTCGTGGGATCGATTCCTGCTTCGACGGAACACCAAAAAGTTTTTCAGCGGTGGATTATCCCACCTCAGTAATGCTGGTGACATTTCTGAGGGTTTCAAAGCTTCTCTAAGTGGTCTCATTGCAATGTGGACGCCGTTCGGACTCGGCTATAAAAAGGAGGTCCCTTGTCATTGAGCTTAACATGGAATCGGGCAGCACTCAGTGATAAGAGAGAAGTTCACCAATGTGGTATCACAATGGACTGCCACCTAACCTAACCTAACCTAGCCCCCATATAAACCGATCACCAGATTTGACCTCCGGAGCCTCTTGGAAGACCAAAATTCATCTGATTCAGTTGAAATTTGGTACGTGGTGTTAATATATGGCCTAAAACACCCATGAAAAAATTGGTCGAAATCGGTCCATAATTATATATAGCCCCCATATAAACCGATCTCCAGATTTGACCTCCGGAACCCCTTGGAAGAGCAAAATTCATCCGATTCGGTTGAAATTTGGTACGAGATGTTAGTATATGGTATCCAACAACCATGCAGGAATTGGTTCATATCAGTCCATAATTATATATAGCCCCCATATAAACCGATCCCCAGATTTGACCTCCGGTGCCTTTTGGAGAAGCAAAATTCATCCGATCTGGTTGAAATTTGGTACGTGGTGGTAGTATATGATATTTAGTAGCCATTCCAAAAGTGGTCCATAATCATATATAGCCCCCATATAAACCGATCTCGAGATTTGGTTTTGGGGCCTCTTGGAGGAGCAAATTTCATCCGATCCAGTTGAAATTTGGTACATTGTGCTAGTATATGGCCGCTAATAACCATGCCTAACTAGGTCCATATCGTTCTATAGTTATATATAGCCCTCAGATAAATCGATCGCCAATCACACAAAAATTGGTCCATATCAAGTTCATAATTGTATATAGCCCCCATATAAGCGACCCCCATATTTCAATTCTGGCGCTCTACGTATCGTGCAAAAAGTCCATGTCGATTCTTAATTATTTCTATACTTACCTATACATAAGTTTTTTGTCCAATACACGCACAGAAAAACCATGTTTGGACATGGTTGCCGCATCCATTTAATGCTTATCTAGAGCAAGTAATTGCCGCGAAAACCATGTATTTTGTCTGTGTAAAAATAGTTTTCGATCGGAGAAAAATGTCTGGTGGCTATAAGCATTTGAATGGTTCTCAAATACCGCAAACATGTTCTGTCATTTAAATGATAAAATTTGAGACCATTAAATGGTCGGGAAAATCATGTACCTGACCATTCAATTTTTTTACTTTTTCACAGGGAAAAAAGTATTTTTACAGGTTAAGTATAGACATGTCTAGAACCATTACATGGCCATAAAGACCATATACATTCTTTTTTCGTGACCATTTAATTTTTTAACTTTTTTGCAGTGAAAACAATTTTATAAAAACATTGAGCAGGTACACACGATTTTCATTTTGCGCGTCAGTCGTGTGTTCATTGTTTCTTGCAATGGACGGAGAATACGCATTTACTGTGTTTTGTGTTAATTTATTTATTCAGAAGTGACACCTGGTTTTATGTGAACACAAAAAAGGAAAGTGTAATTGAAAAAAATGTACCTGTTTTTTGTTCTGCATTTTGCTATATGGATCATTTATTTTTATTTGCAGTTACATGATGGGCTCGATGTAAATATGGAATAATTACTTATTGTTGAAATTGAAATAAAATAGAGTGTGTAAAAATATGTGATGTTTGCTTGAACGGCATTATAAATACAAATAAACAATGATTTAGTTTATAAATAAATAAAAACAAACAAATAAAGTTAATTTTGTGTTTTCTTTTCTCAAGTGGCGTCCTTTTTCGACGATAAAAAAAGTTTTTTCATAAAGATCAAAACATTTTAGGTTGTTACCATGTTCTTTTAACTAGAAGAAAAACATTTTTAATGAATACCATAACATTTTAAATCGTGACCATTGTCTTTTCATTCAAACAAAATTCTTTTTATCAATATAATAACATTTTAGATAAGGGCAATTATATTTTTCTTAGAACCATGTTCACTGAGCCAACAGGGTTGCAGGTTAAAATGTTACATGGTCGCCGCAAAAATAGCTCCTATCATATTATTTTGCTCTTCGAATATGATTGTGACAATCATGTTTCTTCTCTGCGTGTATATACCACGTATGGACTAACTCACAATTTAGAAAACGAGGCTAAGAAGTTTTAAGATACCACAACCCAAGTAATTCGATTGTGGATGACCGTCTTTCGTAGATCCATGGTGGAAGGTACATAAGATTCGGCCTGGCCGAACTTACGGCCGTATATACTTGTTATACCCACCACCATAGAATGGTGACGGGGGTATAATAAGTTTGTCATTCCGTTTGTAACACATCGAAATATCGATTTCCAACTATATAAAGTATATATTCTTGATCAGGGAGAAATTCTAAGACGATATAACGATGTCCGTCTGTCTGTCTGTCTGGCTGTCTGTTGTAATCACGCTACAGTCTTCAATAATGAAGCAATCGTGCTGAAATTTTGCACAAGCTCGTCTTTTGTCTGCAGGCAGGTCAAGTTCGAAGATGGGCTATATCGGTCCAGGTTTTACTATAGTCGCCATATAAACCGACCTCCCGATTTGGGGTCTTGGGTTTATAGAAATCGTAGTTTTTATCCAGTTTGCCTGAAATTTGAGATCCAGAGGTATTTCATGGCCATAAAGAGGTGTGCCAAAAATATTGAGTATCGGTCAATGTTTTGGTATAGCCCCCATATAGACCAATCTCCCGATTTTACTTCTTGGGCTTATAGAAACCGCAGTTTTTATTCAATTTACCTGAAATTGGAAATCTAGAGGTATTGTAGGACCACAAATACGTGTGCCAAAAAATGTGAGTGTCGGTCCATATTATGGTATAGCCCCCATATAGACCGATCTCCCGATTTTACTTCTTGGGCTTATAGAAACCGCAGTTTTTATTCCATTTACCTGAAATTGGAAATCTAGAGGTATTGTAGGACCACAAATACGTGTGCCAAAAATTGTGAGTATCGGTCTATGTTTTGGTATGGTCCCCATATAAAACGACCTCCCGATTTGGGGTCTTGGGCAGTTTTTATTCAATTTACCAGAAATTGGAAATCTAGAGGTGTTGTAGAACCACAAATACGTGTGCCAAAAATTGTGAGTATCGGTCCATATTTTAGTATAGCCCCCATAAGAACGATATCCCGATTTAACTCCTTGGGTTTCTAGAAACCGTAGCTTTTATCTGATTTGCCTGAAATTGTAAATATTCTGGTATTTTAGGCTCACAAAAACGTGTATCGGATTGCGTTTTTATCGGTCCATTTGGTAATGCCTCCATATAGACCGACTTCACTTCTTGAGGGTGTAGAAGGCGCACTGATCTGAAATTTGCTTGAAACTCAATGTAAAATTTCCAGATTTTACTTCTACAGTTTTAAGATTTCGAATCAAGACGTTATTGTATAATTGTCTTGCACACTTACAAGAGATGTTAATGATTCCTCTAAAGCTCAAACAAAAATGGTTCTTATAAATCCAGAATCTGATATAGTCCTCATAGGTGAAATCTTTAAATTTATCTTGGGGAAGTGTCCTCAAGTCCTCAAGCTCTCCTGAAATTTCAAAGGAAACCCTAATATTTGGTTCATGGTGGTGGGTATTTAAGATTCGGCCCGGCCGAACTTACTGCTGTATATACTTGTTATACCCACCACCATAAAATGGTGACGGGGGTATAATAATTTTGTCATTCCGTTTGTAACACATCGAAATATCGATTTCCGACTATACAAAGTATATATATTCTTGATCAGGGAGAAATTCTAAGACGATATAAGCATGTCCGTCTGTCTGTCTGTCTGTTGTAATCACGCTACAGCCTTCAATAATGGCGCTATCGTCCCGAAATTTGGCACAGATTAGTTTTTTGTTTGCAGGCAGGTCAAGTTCGAAGATGGGCTATATCGGTCCAAGTTTTGATATAGTCCCCATATAAACCGACCACCCGATTTGGGGTCTTGGGCCTATAAAAACCATAGTTTTTACCAGATTTGCCTGAAATTGGACATCTAGAGGTATTTTGGGACCATAAAGAGGTGTGTCGAAAATGGTCCGTATCGGTCCATGTTTTAGTATAGCCCCCATATAGACCGATCTCCCGATTTTGCTTCTTAGGCGTCTAGAAACAGTATTTTCTATCCGATTTGTCTGAAATTGAAAATCTAGGGGTATTTTAGGACCATAAGGAGGTGTGTCGAAAATCGTTCGTATGGGTCCATGTTTTGTATAGCCCCCATATAGACCGATCTACCGATTTTGCTTCTTGGGCGTCTAGAAACTATATTTACCATCCGATTTGCGTGAAATTGGAAATCTAGAGGTATTGTGGGACTATAAAGAGGTGTGTCGAAAATGGTCCATATCGGTCCATGTTTTGGTATAGCCCCCATATAGACCGATCTCCCATATAGACCGATCTCCCGATTTTGCTTCTTACGCGTCTAGAAACAGTATTTTCTATCCGATTTGTATGAAATTGAAAATCTAAAGGTATTTTCGGACCATAAAGAGGTGTGTCGAAAATGGTCCGCATAGGTCCATGTTTTGATATAGCCCCCATATAAACCAACCTCTCGATTTGGAGTCTTGGGCCTATAAAAACCGTAGTTCTTATCCAATTTGCCTGAAATTGAAGTGTGCCTAAAATGGTTTTCATCCGTCCATATTTTTGTACAGCCCCCATATAGACCGATATCCCGATTTCGCTTTTAGGGCTTCTAGAAACTATATTTACATCCGATTTGCCTGAAATTGGAAATCTAGAGGTATTTGAGGACCATAAAAGGTGTGCCGAAAATGGTGCTCATCGGTCCATGTTTTGATATAGCCCCCATAGAGACTGATTTCCCGATTTTGCTTCTTGGGCTTCTAGAGACTATATTTTCTATCCGATTTTCCTGAAATTGAAAATGTAGATTTCTTTTGGGACCATAAAAAGGTGTGCCGAAAATGGTACCAATCGGTCCATTTTTTGGTATAGCCCCCATATAGACCGATCTCCCATTTTGCTTCTTGGGCTTCTAGAAACTATATTTAACATCCGCTTTGCCTGAAATTCTTGAGCTACAATAAACTGTATTTATTACATGATTTGCCTGAAATTCGAAATATAGAGGGATTTTTAGACCACAAATAAGTGTACCAAAATTGAGGTATATCGGTCCATTTTTTGGTATAACCCCCATATAGACTGATCTTCTTGGGCGTCTAGAGACTATGTTTTCTAGCCAATTTGTTTGAAATTCTGGAGGTATTTTAAGATCACAAATATATGAGTAGCAAATGGTACCTATCGGTCCATGTTTTGGTATAGCCCCCATATACACCGATCTCCCGGCTTTATTTCTTGGGCTTCTAGAATCCGTAGTTTTTATCCTATTTGCTGGAAATTAGTAATCTATAATGAAATTTTAGACAAACGAAATTTCCTTTTCTTATAAAGCATGTTCGTTTATTCAACTCTAAAATTCTCTAAAATAGCAGGCGCACTGATCATGAAAATTGCTTCAAACAGAAAGTAAAAGTTCCAGATTTTACTCATCGTATTTAAATAAATGCGGAAAAATCTGCAGATTTAAGATTTTAAATCAAGGCGTAATTTCAACATATACACGATATGTTTATATTTTCTCTAAAACTCAAACAAAATTGGTTCTCATAAATCCAGAATTATCTGGCCTTCATAGGTAGAATCTTTAAAGTTTGTCTTCGGGAGCTGGCTCGTTTGGGAGAAGATTTGTCATCAAACCCCCTACAATTCTATATATTATCAAGTAACCCACTACGACGAAGAGTTTTCATACTAAACTATTATACTTAATTCATGGTGGTGGGTATTAAAAATTCGGCCCGGCCGAATTTACTGCTTTATATACTTGTTTTTTATTCGGATTGATGTGAATTGGATTCTGTTAAAACTTCGAATTTATTACACTTCTGTCAAAAGTTATGGTTAATATTGTACGAGCCTGCGACTAAAGTTTTAAAGTGGTCGAAGTCATTTTTAGACATGTTCTATTATCACTATTTTGAATTCGTACATACTAAAAAAATCTACAATAAACATGATTTTAAGGCCGAAAAAGTGAATTTATATCTTATACGCACTGAAAAAAAAGCATGCCCGGTTCAACGATTTTGTCTTTACTTTAAAAATTTTGGTATTGATTCCGAGCCAAAGAAGCGGAGAATATAAGTCAGGATATTTTTATACCCACCACCATAGAATGGTGACGGGGGTATAATAAGTTTGTCATTCCGTTTGTAATACATCGAAATATCGATTTCCGACTATATAAAGTGTATATATATATATATATTCTTGATCAGGGAGAAATTCTAAGACGATATAACGATGTCCGTCTGTCTGTCTGTCTGTCTGTTTTAATCACGCTACAATCTTCAATAATGAAGCAATCGTGCTGAAATTTTGCACGAACTCGTCTTTTGTCTGCAGGCAAGTCAAGTTCGAAGATGGGCTATATCGGTCCAGGTTTTGATATAGTCCCCATATAAACCGACCTCTCGATTTGGGGTCTTGGGCTTATAGAAATCGTAGTTTTTATCCAATTTGCCTGAAATTTGAAATCTAGAGGTATTTTATGACCATAAAGAGGTGTGCCGAAAATGGTGAGTATCGGTCCATATTTTGGTATAGCCCCCATATAGACCGATTTCCCGATTTTACTTCTTGGGCTTCTAGAATCCGAAGTTTTTATCCTATTTGCCTGAAATTGGAAATCTAGAGGTATTTTCGGGTCATAAAGAGGTGTGCCGAAAACGGTGAGTTTTCGAGACGGTCCATATTTTAGTATAGCCCCCATAAGAACGATCTCCCGATTTAACTCCTTAGGTTTCTAGAAGCCATAGTTTTTATCTGATTTGCCTGAAATTGTAAATATTCTGGTATTTTAGGCTCACAAAATTTGTATCGGATTAAGTTTTCATCGGTCCATTTGGTAATGCCTCCATATAGACCGACTTCACTTCTTGAGGGTGTAGAAGGCGCACTGATCATGAAAATTGCTTGAAACTCAATTTAAAATTTCCAGATTTTACTTCTACAGATTTAAGATTTCAAATCAAGACATTATTTTATAATTTTCTTGCACACTTACAAGAGATGTTAATGATTCCTCTAAAACTCAAACAAAAATGGTTCTTATAAATCCAGAATCTGATATAGTCCTCATAGGTGAAATCTTAAAATTTATCTTCGGGAAGTGTCCTCAAGTCTCAAGCCCTCCTGAAATTTCAAAGGAAACCCTAATATTTGGTTCATGGTGGTGGGTATTTAAGATTCGGCCCGGCCGAACTTAGTGCTGTATATACTTTTTAAGAGACAATTCTCTTTCAAATTTGGGTTTTGCTGCTAGGAAGCAAATTTTAATCAAAGTCCTTTAAAAACGAGTTAACAACAACTTTATTTTCCAAATTAAGACTCGACTTACAGTAAAAATTATGCTATGTTTTAAGTAAAAAACGTTTTTAAAATAAAGTGTTGAAAAACATGTCCTATGCAAAACAACAAATTTAAAGACAATTCATTAAATTTAAAGATTGTGAGGCCTATCCAAAAGATGAGACCTTAAAAAAAAATACAGCCGAATCTTATGTACCCTCCGCAATGGATTGCGTACAAAGTGAAGATTGTCATCCAAAATCGAATTATTTGGGTTGTGGTAACAGTTACCGACACCAAAACATAATCAAACTTCTTAACATTGTCTTTCGAATTGTGCATATGGAGTCTTTCTATCTAAATAGAGGGTGATTTTTTTACCTATTATTATATTTTTCAAACACCAGTTTAAATAACTGACGCACGTTTCATGTTTTTTGTTTCATGTTAAACATCTTCAGTTTGGTCTATAATCAAACAATGAGTCCTTTTAGAAACAAACAAACCATGCAAATCATTCAATTTTATTGTTCTTAATAAAAACATAAATAAATAACCGATTCATTTTCTCGACAAAACCATAAATATATAACCGACGAAGCATCCTAGTATATCCATTCATTCCTAGCGTGTATATTCTTACCATTATCCTTACATTTATGATTATGTACGCACCTTCAATAAGATTTTATGTTCAAGATGGGTTTTTGGGAATGTATGTACATGTAATACAAGCATTCCAGTTCAATTATTTTCGGCTTAGTTTTAGGTACGCGTTGCTATGTGTCGTCATAGTAATTGCACTGAGAATGAATTTGGAGGAAATCTTTAATTATTGAATATGTTATTAAATCTTTTCATATGTAGATATTTTTGCAATACGAATATCAAATTCTTACCCAATAGTAAATATCCTCTTCCTCTAAAGGGAACTCAATTTAACATACCGTAACATATAGCATTAGTGTTTTCAAGAACGAAATCTTTAACAAATGAAAATTGATAAGACACAATTTGTAGTAGAAAAGAAAGAAATAAAATATTTTATTGTAGAAGAGAAATACTTTTGCCAAAAATTTCCATTTTGGGAGCAAAGTATATGTGTTTGTATACCCACGCAGAACATTTGCAATAAGAATTTAAATGGTCGTCATAAACTATAAAATTGATTTATTAATGGGTGGTAAAATAATTTTGTAGATTTTTTTCACCATGATGCATTTTTTTTTTTGTAAAACCTATTGATTAAAGACGCGTCAAAATCGCCATTTCTATACCGACAACCATTGAAGTGGCTATAAAAAAATGTTTGTCATATTTATATAGTCGATTTCCGACTAAAGGGTGATACGGTCAAAATTTGGTCAATATAAACTTGACGTATTTTTTTCAATTTTGCATTTAAAAAGCCTGAAGACCCCTCATTTTGAAGGTGTGTGTGTGTGTGTATGTAGAATGTTTCTCCTATTTTGATTTTGGAATTCACTCTTCAGTTGTCAAAATGCCGTCCAAGCAAGAAGAGCAGCGTATCAAAATTTTGCTCGCGCATCGCGAAAATCCGAGCTACTCGCACGCAAAGCTGGCAAAACTGGATCGGGGGGAAATCGAAAACCGGAAGCCGCTGAGACGACAAAGAGAGATGCCGGTACACACAGAGAAGAGATTGTTTGGAAATCGATTGAAGTAATGAACATTCTGCATTTATAATTAAATATCAATTGTCTCAACATATATACTATATTTACAATCATACGTGGATCTTTACTACAGTATTTCATCTATTTCAATGGATTTACGGTTGTGCTAGAAGACATACAGTTGTAGGAACTAAATGTCTCTATATTGAAAATTTTTGCCTGAATTCGGATGACACGACCTGCCGCAATTAATTGTCGAAACTATCACTTAGTTATCAGCACTTACGGATGGTTTTCACAACCGAATATAATTTGAATTATTTTACAAATGTCATTTCTATTAAAATATTAATTTCATGTCAAAACAGACGATTTCAAATTAAAACGGAGAATTCTCAGCAGCGGCAATTTCTTAAATCTTCTATAGAAACATCTACCAAATTATCTGAAGAACTTGGGAGGAAATAGATTGGATCAGAATCAATGGTCAAGGAGTCAAATATACAGGGAAATCAAGATAAGATGGAAAATGTAACCCTGTAATTCTACAAACAAAAACGGTAAATATTGGATACACCAGGCATGTAGGTCCAGATTAACTTATACGAGTATGTTCCAAAATGGATTGGGATATATGCCAATTTCTAATTCAATATGTTTGTAATTGCTATTACATGGGAAAACGCCCTTTGTGCTCCGAGGTACCAGTTGTATGTACCAATCGATACAGTTTCGACAGGTATTTATCCCTAGCATCGTCTAGCCTTAAATCCGATCAATTAACCACAACCTTTTTCTTTTAATTTAGTAAAATACTGGCCTGAGAGGTTGATAACTGAAATACATTTTTTACAAAAGAAATATGAACTTTCTCGATAGCTGGTGAAGTCGGCAAAATTTCAGATTTTACTTCTGAACCATTAAACATTTGTAATCTGTAACAGTGTCAATAGTACCGATTTCACCATTTTTCGTTCATATCATTTAAATAGTTGAACTCCTTGACCACATGTTCTTGATTTTTGCCGCATAGGGTGATTTCCAATTCATGGCGAAGGGTATACGAGCTTATTTATAACGAACATAATAGAGCCATTTTAATGATTTGATATCAAATACATTGTTTTTAGATTATACTATACATATATTTAAATAAAATAAAATATAATATTTGATTGGGAAGGAATTGGTTTTTAATTCAGTCAGGAGTAATATTAATGTCGGGCAACAGAACCGTATGATGAAGGTAGCTATAACCGATGTCGTCGGCAGACCCAACCAACACCATATGAGCTATTAGTTGTGCCGACCGAATCAGTCGGGTGACACAACTGCCAACTGGTAGTTGCTACAACTGCCAAAAGGAGGTTGGCAATAAATTCGATTGTCACAACCAATCTGTATTCTCTGTGTAGTTTCAAGCGAAACCCTAGGTTAGGTAAGGTTAGGTGGCAGCCCGATATATCAGGCTCACTTAGACTATTCAGTCCATTGTGATACCACATTGGTGAACTTCTCTCTTATCACTGAGTGCTGCCCGATTCCATGTTAAGCTCAATGACAAGGGACCTCCTTTTTATAGCCGAGTCCGAACGGCGTTCCACATTGCAGTGAAACCACTTAGAGAAGCTTTGAAACCCTCAGAAATGTCACCAGCATTACTGAGGTGGGATAATCCACCGCTGAAAAACTTTTTGGTGTTCGGTCGAAGCAGGAATCGAACCCACGACCTTGTGTATGCAAGGCGGGCATGCTAACCATTGCACCACGGTTGGCGAAACCCTAACCTCTCTCTCCGAGATGCCGCAAATAAGCTGGGTGTGTCGTCTACAACCGTGCATCGAGCCAAAAAAACGAGCCGGACTATCGACTTACAACAAGGTAGTGACTCCAAATCGCGATGATAAACAAAATACGACGGCCAAAGCGCGATCCCGGAGGCTGTACACGACGATGCTGACGACGTTTGACTGCGTGGTAATGACGAAACCTACGTCAAAGCTGACTACAAGCAGCTTCCGGGACAGGAGGTTTATACGGCAAAAGGAAGGGGAAAGGTAGCAGATATTTTCAAGCACATAAAACTGTCAAAGTTCGCAAAGAAATATCTAGTTTGGCAAGCCATCTGTACCTGTGGCTTGAAAAGCGGCATTTTCATAGCTTCCGGGACTGTCAACCAAGAAATTTACGTGAAAGAGTGTTTGAATAAACGTCTGCTGCCTTTCCTGAAGAAACACGGTTGTTCCCTACTGCCATTACGGTAAAAAGGCCATGGAGTGGTACGCCGCCAACAACGTGCAGGTGGTTCCCAAGGACAAGAACCCTCCCAACACGCCAGAGCTCCGCCCAATTGAGAAATACTGGGCTATTGTCAAGCGGAACCTAAAGAAGACCAAAAAAACTGCTAAGGACGAGCAGCAGTTCAAGGCAAACTGGCTTTCTGCGGCGAAGAAGGTGGACAAGGTGGCTGTACA